>NC_069700.1:32681671-32984701 GCF_023699985.2 Odocoileus virginianus | reverse complement strand
TGTTACCTCATTGACTCAAGCTCAGAGAGGGAGAGAGGTCTCGACTCGTAACAGACTTGGGGCTCCCTGTGTGTGTGTGTGTGTGTGTGTGTGTGTGTTACCTCATTGACTCAAGCTCAGAGAGGGAGAGAGGTCTCGACTCGTAACAGACTTGGGGCTCCCTGTGTGTGTGTGTGTGTGTGTGTGTGTGTGTGTGTGTGTGTGTGTATACACGTATATATATATATAAAACCATATATAAAAATATATAAGGTATATAATACATAATTATATAATTACATATATAAATATATATATATATATTATAATGATCCTTCACTATCCTGAAGTGAAATCCATTTTCTGTGTTCACTATTTAAAAAAGAAAAAGAAGATGAAGCCTTAACTATAATATAAAAAGGAGAGCAGTTTATAAAATAGAGTGTGTATGTTGGGTATGATTGCCAGAAGACATAAGAAATAAGTCAGATGCTTGAACCCACTTGAAGCCATTCCATACTTGCCCTGTAAGAAGAGTGAAGGCACATGTAGAAATCAGAATGAAAGTTACAGCCAGGGAGTAATGAGACCATACTTACTTAGAGGAGGAGAAATAAGCTTAATTGAAGTAGGGATAGCATGTCAGGACAAATACAACAGATCACTGAATTGAAGAAGTGAGACAGTACAGTATTCTCACAAATGAGTTGGAGTTTAAAACTATAATGTCAAAAGATAAACTCACAGTGGGACTTTGCTGGTGGTCCAGTGGTTAAGACTCATGCTTCCACTGTAGGGGAACCCTGGTCATATCCTGCAGGGATATGGGGCAAGGCGAGTGGAATAAATAATACAGTACTCTCCCATTGAGTTATGAGGATTTAAGAATTAATAGATGAAATGTGCTCAACCAGTTCCTGTTACTTTTAAACATAAAGTATTAGGTAGTATACAGGGTCACAAGGAGCCGGACATGACAGTGACTGTGACAACAATCCTTTGGTAGAAAGGGAATAACAATTAGGAAAAAGTGAGTAGTCCCGATTGCACAAGGTAAAGTATAATTCTAGTTTGGTTCAGTTGCTCAGTCATGTCCAACTCTTTGCGACCCCATGAACCGCATCACGCCAGGCCTCCCTGTCCATCACCAATTCCTGGAGTCCACCCAAACCCTTGTCCATTGAGTCGATGATGCCATCCAACCATCTCATCCTCTGTCGTCCCCTTCTCCTCCTGCCCTCAATCTTTCCCAGCATCGGGGTCTTTTCCATTGAGTCAGCTCTTCACATCAGGTGGCCAAAGTATTGGGAGTTTCAGCTTCAACATAAGTCTTTCCAATGAACACCCAGGACTGATGTCCTTTAGGATGGACTGGTTGGATCTCCTTGCAGTTCTAGACAGTGCCTTTATTCCATTTAATCATTTTAATGGCTTTATGCAGGCACTTTTAATACTTTCTACCTGTGCTTGGTTCAGACCTGTGGGCATGGGCAGTTCTTTGTGTGCCAGACATGGAGTGTGTCTGTCCTCTTCCCCTGATGTCAGTGATGCTCCCTGGCCCGTGTGACAAAAAAAAAAAAAAAAAACCGCTTCAGTTTCCCCGGCACCCACTAGGAGGCAGTACTGCCTTGCTGAGAATACGGGGCCAAATTTGCCTGAGGTCAAACACTTGTTGAGTAGAACTGTGTCTGTGTTGACTCCAAAGTGTCTTTTTCCACTAGAATAATAACAATAAAGATAGTAATAAAGACAATAGAGATAATAACTAGTATTCCTTGAGCTCTTGCCAGCATCTTGCTAAATGTTTTATATATACATATTACTAGCTCACTTAAACCTCACCACTTGAGGGCAGTTTTTCATCTTGCAGATGAAGAAATCAAGACTAGGTCCAAGACCCATGTTAAGTGTTTCGTGTAGAAGAGGTTGTACTTAAGCTAAGTATTGAAGAATGGGATTGGGATAGAAAGCTGGCTGTATAAAGAAAAAAGCCATGTGCATAAAAGCAAAGGCAGGAAACTTCAAGGTTTTATTGTGGACTGACAACTTCTAAGAGCCTGTGAATTTATTCAGGGTTTAGAATTGGAGATTAGTAAAAAGTGAGAACTAGAGGAAAACTTAAGAGTTCAGGGACTGGTGGTTTTCAAACTGGAAAACTAGTCAAACCTTTTTCTGGAATGAAATTGTATAACTATAAAATACACAAGAATTTAAATGATTTGTAAGTTCTGGTAGATAAATTCATCAGTTACAAAGATAGGAAAAATAATGTTTTGATGAATGCAGTCTTAAATTGACCTCAGAAACAAGTTTTTCCTGTTTTGGTTATACAGAGAAATACATTTTTTAACAACTCATTTAGCAATTCCAGAAGTGACAGGATGGAAAGTCTACCTCACAACAACCTAGAAACACAGATTTCACTTTAGCATGTTAGTAAGTTTTATGTTCTTAAAAAAGTTAAACAAAAACATTAGACATACAAACATATATTTTAAACACGATCAAATGTCTGGGAGACTCCTGAGGCACCATGTGAGCATTCTTATGCTGCCCACACTTTTGCCCTGTGGAGCCTGAGGTAAAGGCACAGGGGAGTGAGTTGTTGAGACTCATGGAGCCCAGCTTGGGCCGTCTCTGGGTGCTCAGCCTCCTGAGTCCTGGCCCAGTGCTCCTGAGAGACTGACATCTGGTGTGGCAGCGTGCCACCGCCCTGGCTGTACAACCCCTCACCTGCGAAGGCCCTGGCTGCTTGCCCATCTCCCTGGCAGATAAAGCCTCAGACGGAGGGCAAACAGTACCCGGCTCCAGGAGTCAGCCCAGGTCTGATTCACCCAGCGGTTTGTGCCTGTGCCACATCCCTTCCCTCGCTCGCTGTGGCCAGATCCGGACTCTTGAGCAACAGACAGACACCTGTGAGCTTGACAATGGTGTCGGCTCTTTTAAAAAAGAGGGTTTTCCAGGCCACAAAGGGACTTGTCTTCCCTGTCCCCATGGGCAGCTCAGAGCCTTGCCCCATCGACCTCAGTTCCAGTATCAGGGTGGGGCAGCGTCATGAGGTGTGGTCCGTGTTACCAGGGTGCAGACATGTTGGCGACAGATGGTGGCTCTGAAGCATGGGAGAATTGGTGGGCTACTGACTCCCAGGATTTAAAAAATACCGTTTATCATCATTTGCCCTCTTTTTTTTGGGAAAGCATGATAAATCACTATTAGGAGGTATTGTTTTAATCACAGCATTATTCATATTAGCGTTTTTGTTTAGAGAATGCTTTCTGTTGCTACTGAAGAGAAATACCATGAGCAAGCAGTATGTTTATACAGAAACAAATGTTTTAAAAGTAAGTTCACACGCTGAAACCTTTGGCTGGACACAGGCTGTTATCGAATAATAAACTAATCTGACCTTGACTCAGGCACGTCCTCCAGAAGCAGGTTCATAGAGTATCGCTCTGCTGGGAATGGCTTCTCCGAGGTTTTGTGGTCACATTGCAGGAGAGGGAGAAGGTTCTGCTTTCTCCAGAGTTGCAGTGCTGACCTTGACCATACTGTCGTGTATTTGTGGCCCCTTGTGAGAGTGAAGCCTTTGACTCCTCTGGGAACTCGAGTCTCCACAGTGAGCAGTGGGAGCCAGAACTGCTTCCCTTCCCGACTTGTTGGGACAAAACCTGAGGTAACGCGTGTAAAGCTTCAACAACTCTGCCTGGCACAGAGGGAGCGCCGAAAGTTGCCAAGCTCAGCGTTTTTCACATGAGCTCTACTCCATCCTCTTTAATTACTCGCTTTTAATTCAAAGGTAATCCACGATATGGCAGACAGCACATAAACAAGAAAGTGACCCAATAGCTTTGGATTTTCATAAGTTTTTTTTCTGTCCTATTTTCTTTATTCTGTATGCTTGGAGTGGAAAGAGTCTTCATTTATTTGTGTTTCAGTTCAGTCGCTCAGTCGTGTCCAACTCCGTGACCCCATGGACTGCAGCACACCAGGCCTCCCTGTCCATCACCAACTCCTGGAGTTTACTCAAACTCATGTCCATCGAGTCAGTGATGCTATCCAACCTTCTCATCTCCTGTTGTCTTCTCCTCCCACCTTCAGTCTTTCCCAACATCAGGGTCTTTTCCAATGAGTCAGTTCTTTGCATCAGGTGGTCAAAGTATTGGGACTTTCAGCTTCAACATCAGTACATCCAATGAATATTCAAGACTGAAAGCCTGTAGGATTGACTGGTTGGATCTCCTTGTAGTCCAAGGGACTCTGAAGAGTCTTCTCCAACATCATTTGTGTTTAGGGGGTGTTAGGTGATATCATGGCCCCACTTTGCAAATGAGGAAACTGAAACCAGAAAGAGGAAGTACCTTTCCCAAGGTCATGCAGACAGTAGGAAGGTTAAGCCAGGTTTGAACCCCACAGCCTGTGAGTCCAAGCCCAGCACCCGTGTCAGGACCAAGAGGGACCTCAGAGGTGAGGTGCCCACCTGTGAGTTTCAGACACCTGCCCCTGAACCCCCATGTTTACAGGGAGCCTGCGCCCATGATGTATTTCCCTCATGATGGCTGGAGATACTTAAAACCATTCCTCACTGAAGATAAATTCCTGTTTTGCAGTCTGTCCAGTGCTGGAATCCTGGAAGTGGGCAGGTTGTGAGTAAACAACTCAACTCAGGGTTTTTAGGTTCCTCCATTTTGCTTTCCCAGGGATACTGGGTTGGTACTGTCCTTAGCTCTGCAAGCACATAAGTACTCTCCTTCTGGGCTTTTCCCTCCCTCCCCCCTTTTTTAAAATTAATATTTTAAATCTTATGGCTGTGCAGTACAGCATGTGGGATCTTTGTTCCCTGACCAGCTATCAAACCTGCATCCCCTGCATTGAAAACATGGAGTTTTAACCACTGGACCCCCAAGGAAGTCCCCTCCCTCGCTTTTAAAAGGGTACTTTTTACTCTGTGTTTGCTTTCTTCTGGTCTTTCCTGTTTGCTAGCTGTCTTGGAGTTCCCAGCAAATATTTCCATTGTTTTCTAAAAGAAACCAACTGCAGTGTTTTAATGCCTAAGGTAATACAAATATGCACTGTTTGTTTCAGTGGTTAAAATTATGCATTGAGTAGGTCAAGTGGATTGTAGGCAAATCGTTCCCTAAAATCTATCTGTAATTTTGAAGAATTCCGAAAAGATAAAGACCTCAGTTCAGGAACCTTAATTGTGTGGTGGTTGTAAGTGATCACGTGTGATGTAGGCCCTGCCCTGTGCTAGTCCAGGTGGCACACAGACCTATCTCCTGCGCCAACATGGCAGTCAGATCTGGTAGCCCTGAGCCTCAGCTGAGGGCAGAGACGGGATCTTCACCTCCTTGGTTTGCCGTTTGTAGGGGGGGGACAGTTGGGCAGCAGGTGGCACGTACCTCACGTGGCAGCCTGTGCCTTCCCACTGCACCTGGTAAACAAATGGCCCCCATTGTCCTTCCAGCTGGACTCAGCTCATGCCCTGCTTCAGGCAGAGGCAGCTTTTTTTTTTTTTTCCCAGAGGCAGCTCTTAATCAGATCCAAGTTTGCTACACCGGGACCAAATGGTCTGCAAGGTCTTTTCCAGCACTTATATTCTAGGACTTGTCAAGTCCAAAAAAGGAATACAATTTTTTTTTTTTGGTAAGGATGGCAGGTCCAGGCAGTTGTTTTCTTGGAGGGTAAAGGAAAAATGTTAAATGTGCATACAGTGGGTGACAATTCATCCAAGGCTGCATCAGGCTTAAAAAAAAAAATTTTGTATTAATTTGGCTGCATTGGGTACACGGCGTGCAGGTCTTCGCTGCAGTGTGCGGGCTCCAGAGCACTTGGGCTTAGTTGTAGCACACAGGCTTGGTTGCCCCACGGCAGGCGGATGGATTCTCAACCACTGGACCACCGGGGAAATCCTGGCATCAAGATTTTTTAACAGGAACTTTCTGTCATACAGTGGTCAGGCAAATGTTCGTATTTGATTAAGATCGGAATAGTTTCTCAAAACAGCCCTCACGAAGCTTTGTTAACAGTTGCCATTCCTAGTGCACAGATGTGGACACTGAGGTTTAGAGAAGGAACATTTCCTCCCGGAGTGAGGAAATGCCAGAGCCAGGACTACAACCAAGGCCCGACTCCTTCGGCCCCGGCTCCTCCAGCACATCTCAGTTGTGTGTGTCTGCTATTAACAGATGGCACTGTGGTTCACATTGATTCAGAGACTGCGTGGATACCCACAAAACCCTGGAGGAAGCAGTTTCTCTGTCAGACAGGGCGGGTGGGTGTAAAGCAAAAGGGTGCCAGTGAGGAATGAAGACTGCCAGGGCCACAAGTGTCTGCGCAGTGGGCACTGGGTCACCTCTTGTCACTCAGATTGGTGTCAAGAAGGTTTTGCACAATGTCTCCAGGTTGCACATTGAAGTCCCAAGTCTCTGGTGGGAAGACCATAGCATTCAGCGTCGGGAGACCTAGATTTGGCTCCTAGTAATACTGTTATGTAAGCCTGGGTATGTTACTTGGCTCCTTGAGCCTTGGTCTTGTCATCTGTAAAATAGGATCACAGGGCTGTTATAAAGTTTAAAACAAAAAAACCCCCAATAATCTTTAATGAATGCTTAGTAGGTGCCCAGTACTGTTCACCTAATTTAATTAATTTAATCTTCACAGCAACCCTCAGAGAGTAGGTATTATTACTTATTATCTTCAGGTTAAAAAACAGACACGGTTAAGTAACCTGCCCAGTATTACATGGCAGCAATTGGGGAAGCTGGAACTGGAACCTAGGCTGTCTGGCTTCAGGGTAAGAATTTCAGGGCTGGTGACTCCTAGACAGCACCTTTCTGAGTGTCGAAGACCATTCAAGGTAGATGGGTCCTTCCAAGGGCCTTAGTTTAAGGGCTATTTAACAGATGAGGAATCCACAGGTCAGAGGGTAAAAGACCTGCAGGGGGTCTCAGTAAGTCTGGCAGAGCTGAGGTGAGGATTCAGGCCTCTGGGCAGCCTTGCCCATGACCCACAATCCTGAGGTTATGTTCGAGGAAGCACAAATCAGTGAAAAAGTGCAGTCACTTCCATGATCACTAATACAGAGAGTCTTAATGTAAGGCACTTCCACTCTGGGACATGTTGTGTCTATTAACCCTCCCCCCAAACACTTTAAATAGCACTGTCAGGAAAATGGTAATGAAAGAGTAGGGCAGTAGTAGGCAGTGCTGTGTGGTAACACACACCTAGAGAACCCTGCACTTAGAATACATACAAATAAAAGGATGTACTAGAATGGCTGCCTGCGCTGCAGGGGGATGGGAGTGGCCCGCAGGGTGAAGGGAAATAAAACAAGAGGGGACAAGTCAGGCATATAGTGATGACTGAGCCGTCATCTAGGGAGTAAGACTGACTCATCCCACTGCACCAGAGGGCCAAAAATAAAACTGAGTAAAATAAAGAGATGAGATGAAATCACTCTGCCTGAAACACATTGGCTCTGGGCTCAAGGAGGAGAAGGGGGCACACCTCCTGGGCTGCTGCCTCACCAAAGGCAGAGAGGCCTCGAAGTGTCCCTCAGTGGAGTGAGCGAGGTGAGAGCCGGTCACACGGACGTCTGTGAGCTCAAGCCTGGCACGCACTGGTCTGTGGGGTGCACCCTCCCATTGCCTGCCAGCTAACTGTGCCCTTGAAGACTGGGTGGAGGAAGAGGGCATCTTGGTTTACTTGGCTTGCCCGTCTGCAGATGGGGGACAGTTGGATGTAGACCTCCCCTAACAGCCCACCTGACGCTGGAGCCTCCCAGGGAAGTGGGTCTCCCCTGGGCACAGAGCCCACAGTTCTGGGCTCGGGTCCCAAGGGGGCAGCACGGGGAAGAAAGCTGGTTCTCCACTCCATCCAGAGGACATCCAGATTTGCCTGCGGGCACAGAAAGTGGGCGACTGTGGCCCTCAGAGCAAGGGTGACTCAAAACATGAAACGAGGCAGAAGCCTGGAGCTCCAGGGACTGGACAAAGGGCTTTAAGGAGAGCCAGGCAGGATTTTCTAGAAAGTAGTTCTCGTCCCATTAGCCATCACAGAGGTGAGTGACTGTGTGTGTGAATGTCATCACCGCTTCTGTGTGTCTGTCTGTGAATGTGTATGTCGAGTGTGTGTGTGAGACTAGTGTAATTCTGAGTGTGTGAGGGTGACTATGAGTGTGGGGATGGGGAAGAGGGAAGCAGCAGGCTCAGGTGTTGCCAAAGAGTCTAGGAGGAAACTATAAAACTGGGCGATGTGCACTTATGAGGAAGCACTTCTCCTGGGTCCACAGGGGCAGAGTGCAAAGTTCACACAGATAGTAGTGACTGGGAGGCATGAAGCGTGGGCGGGTGGTGGTGGAGAGGTGGCACTCTCAAGGGGTAGGAAGGGCACACACTAAAGTCCACTTAGCTCTAGACTCAGAGAATGGGCCCAGGCTCCAACCAGCCTGGCTATTCTCAAGTGGTTACAGGTGGGACAGTTAACGTTTCCGGGCTCCAGTTCCACCACCTGTAGAATGGCAGAAGTGATTTGGCCTACCTTCCTGGCTGTGTGTGAGGATTGAGAGAGAACTATGGGACGTCCCTGGCTGCACAGTGGACACGGCCACCTGTGGTGCAGGGGCCACAGGACCCCTGGTTGGGGGAGATTTCACGTGCCTTGGAGCAGCTAAGCCCAGGCGCCACGAGTACCGAGTGCCATGTGCCCCAACCAATGAAGCTCTGATGCCTGGAGACTGTGCTCTGCGACAGGAGAGGCCAGGGCAGTGAGACGCCCTGGACACAGCAAATAGAAGCCCCTGCTCTCCGCGACTGGAGAAAGCCCGTGCACCACAGCGAAGACCCACTGCAACCAAAAACAAATATAAATAAACTAATTTTAAAAAAGAGCTATGTGTGTAATGCACTGAGAAGAAAGCCTAATGTGTGGTGAGTGTGCATCTGCTGGTTGTGGAGAACCCATGATCATGCTATCCAGGGAGGCCCGTGGACAGTCCGGCCCGAACATGCGGCTAGTCAAGTCAATCTCCTGTTCTCTCCCCGCCCCCAGCCTCAGAGGAAGACCTTCTGATGGCGCTGTGATCCTTCTCAGGGAGTGGGGAGAGTGCCCTGTCTCTGGGCAGCGGGGGACAAGCTTGCCTGGAGGGGGCTGTTAGGCCTGCGACCTTCTAGATGCAACTCCTGCTCCGACACCACACACTCCAGGAGGTTTAGAATATCAACTGATGCAAATTCCTGCTCAAGTTTTGCCCTTGTTTTTTCTTTTCATTAAGGACTGGGTGGGGAGCGTTTGGTGTCATCAGGGATTACTTTGAAAGTACCTCCTCACATTGGGAGCTGGCTTGAGTCAACTGGTCACCATGGAATTTCTTTTTTTAGTGCACAAACAGCCGAGTTAAGGCAGCTGTTGCCCCATCCGGGGCGGAAAGCGGGCTGTTGATGTGAAGCTGCCTGGCTCATGTTTCTTGGGCAAACAGATGCCATTTCTCTCAACTCGCCAATTAGGAAGCCTAGAAACTGTGGTTTGGAGACCACGTGTCCAGTTATGTGTAGTTATTCAGGTAATTTTACCTGGGAAGCCCTCTCTGAATCTCAAAGCCACAAGATGAGTGACATATATAGTAGCTGGTTGGTGGGGAGGGGCGCCACTTCTTGGGGCCCACCCCAGGAGGTGGTGGACATTAAGTGCCAAGTCAGTGAGGAAACTCTGTTTTGGAGCCAAAGCGTTAAAAAAAAAAAATCCCGGCCACAAACCACTGAGGCTTTACTGAGAGCTTGTTTTGTGCAGGTTCTGAGCCTGGGGAAGGCCTCTGGGCGGGAGGGGGCAGGGAGGAGCCTGGAGCGGGCAATTCAAAATAGCAGGAGGAATATAACCCTGGATGGGTGTGGCCTTTCAAGAGGCGGGCCTGCCATGAGCAAAGGCCTGGAGGCAGGCATGTATAAAATGTGTTACAGGGAAGAGTTAGGTTAGAACAGAGTTTACAACAGAAAATAACTGAACACACATGGTCTACTACGTGCTTGACCCTGTTCGAGTCAGCAGGATGAAGCTGGTGAACAAAACAAAAACCCCTCCTCTGTGGACATTGTGCATAGCCAAGATAATAATAGCTCACATTCATTGAGTGCTTACTACATACCTCGCACTTGTTTAAGTGCTTTATATTTATTTACTCATTTAATCCTCAAAACATCCACATAAGGTAGGTATGGTTATTATCTCTAGTCCGCAGATGAGGAAGTGTTGGCACCGAGAGTGGAGGCAGATTCAGACTCAGAGCCAGCCCCTGCTCTGACCGTGACATTCCTCTACTCCACCCCCCTCAGTGAGAAAGGGGGGGAGGTCAGGGTGCCAGGTAACATGGGCTGGTCTGGATGGTGGTGAATACTGGGCAGGGAAAGCGGGTATCCAAGTGCCTTTGGAGGATTACTCTGGGGGCGTGAAATTGAAAGTCGATCAGTCTTGTCCAACTCTTTGCAACTCCATGGACTATACAGTCCATAGCATTCTCTAGACCAGAATACTGGAGTGGGTAGACTTTTCCTTCTCCTGGGGATCTTCCCCACCCAGGGATCGAACCCAGGTCTCCCGCATTGCAGGTGGAGTCTTTACCAGCCGAACCACAGGGGAGCCCGCTCTGGGTGTGTGTGTGGAGCCAAATGGGGAGAAGCACATGGCTGGAAGGACTTAGGGGGTTTGGGGGCGGGCAGCGAACCCCTCTAACTTTACTGGCTGGAGGGAGAAGAGTGAAGACAGAAGAATCAGTAGATAGGGCTTGGGACATTCCTTAGGTCATAGCCTATCTGGAATTAATGAACTTGGTAGAAATTATTCTCTCCTCATCAAAGAAGACTGACTGCCTTTTTATTGTGGATTATTCTTTGTATTATCAGTAACTGCATTTCACAAAGGGTGAGGGGGCCTCTCTGGTGGGTCAAGTCCTGAGCCCAAAACACGGGGGCTTGAAAGGTCTCCCAGACTTGGCCAGAAGACGTGATGATTTGTGTCAGGTCCAGCCTTGGTCTTTCTCTCCAAACTCCATTACTCAAACCCAGCGTTCGGGTAAGTTGCAGACCCGCTCCTATTCTCCCTGACCCCCTGTCCCCCACCCCTGTCCCCACCCTGCAGGCCCCTTCATATTTCTTCATCAGAAATCCTAATGCCAGCCCCTCCTGGTGGCCAGCCTGCCGGTCCCTGCGCACGGCGGGAGCCTTGCTTTTGTGCTCGTGGTACCACTGCTTTTGCCTCCCTGCCTGCCAGCCTCTGTCATGCCTGCTTCAGACTTGCAGAAGCACAAGCCAGATTCCTGTTTCAACCTTTTCCAGTTTCCATCCATGTTTCCTGAACGGATATAAAGTCTCACTTGGGTTTAGGTAAGAGCAGCCAACTTTATTTTGGCTGCCACCGCCCGGCTGCCGCTGCCGGCGCAGCCTCCTGGAGGCCCCCTCCCTGCACCTGCACTCACGCCCTCTGGGCTGCGCGGTTTTGCCAAGCCCCGCCCCTGCTGGGTTTGCCTGTCCCGCAGAATCCCAGAAGAGCTTGGATTCTCACGCATCCGCGTCCCTGCTGCGTCCTTCAACCCTGCCCCTCTCCCTCCCACCGTGACTCTGCTCTGACCCTCAGACCACAGCTCGTGCGGGTACCCCACTCTGGGGCAGAGGGGCGTCCAGGGGTCGGGTACGCCTGTGAGTCGGCCACGATGTGAAGAACACATTTCTAGATTGCCCTTTAAGAAGGTCCTCAGCCAGTCATAGCCCTTGAGGGCTGGGGATTCCCGCCTGGGAATTTTTCCAACACTCTCCAGCTGTTTCTTCTCTTTCAGTAGTTTTATTATTTTTCTTTCTGTTCTGACTCCTTTCGCCTTCAGAGTGGCATCTCAAGCAGAATGGCGGTGGAGGGTGGGGACCTGGCATTTGCTGAGGTAGGAGCTACGACCTTGGTCGGCTGCGCCAAGGGAGGGGATGGGATGAAGGGGGAAACGGGAGCGGCACACAGGAAGTGAGGCCAGCAGCAGGGTGGCCTCTAGCTTTTCTGGTGATCTTCACGTCACTCCGCTCTGGGCATAGGGCCTCGACTCCTCCTGGCTCCTGTCAAAGTAGCCTCCTGGCTACTTGGAGGGTGACACATTAACCCAGTAACACCGATTCACTTGTCAGATGTGCTGGCTGTTGCCTAAGAGACCAGAGACCAAGGAGAAGGGCACAGGGAAGGATCAGTTGTGAAGGAGGGCTTGGGAAGGGTTGGGTGCAGGGAGCCCACATTTGGGGAGGTCCCGTGACACCTCTAAGCAGGAAGGAGGTGCCAGACAGCCTAGGGATTCGGGTGGGAGGGATGAACTCCTACCTAGGAGAACTTTTCCACTACAAAATTAGGCTCCAGGAGGGTGGGTTGTGTGAGCAGGGTCCCTTGGTGAGATCATTTCCGACGGAGGTGTCAGTATCACAGCATTTGCCGGTGTTTCTGGGCCTTCACACTGGTCCCCCTGGAAAGCTTCTTGCTGGGGACAGCCACTGGCCTCCAGCTGCAGATGAGGATTAGTAAACTCAGCTGTGTATCACAGAAAAACAAAATAAGTGGCTTAAACCTGAGAATATTTTTCCCTCATGTTCAACTGTGGAGACAGTCTTGAGCATTTTAAAAGCAAGACAAAAAAAAAAAAAAAACAACTTAAAAAAATAAAATAAAAGCCAGACTTAAAGGAATAGAGTCCTCCAGGTACCCCCTCACCTCTGGACTCCGCTTCCTCAGGCAGCTCATTCTGTGCACAGCCTGATAAATATGCCCTGCACGGACTTCCTTCCCTCCCCGTCTCAGAGCCCCACATGATTCCTGGGCTCGCCTCCCAAATTCTTATCTGGGGCTCTATATCTGAGGGTCCCTCAAGCAAGATGCTAGTATCAGTGAGCACTTACTGCATTTGAGGCAAAAAACCCCATTCTAGGAATGAAGCTGTGACTTGCCCTAGGGCACCCACATTAGAGCCAAGACTAAAAAAAAAAAAAAAATCAGATCATTTTGTGATATCATCTTGGGATGGATTCTGAGACTTCCCCAAGTCAGAGAATGCACGTTTTTGGACTTTTGATCTGTTCTGCCAAATGGCCCCTGAGTCAAGTAAAGCCTTCTGCCCCTCCCTACTGGCAGTGTTAGAGGCCCACAGGCTTCTCCAGTTTTCACTGCCAAGGGCTCTTAGCTCTTTTCAACTCAGCCCCTGTGAGGCTATTCCTCCAAAATATGTATTTTTTAAAAAAAATTCAGAAAGCATTAATACCAACTAGCCTGTTAGCCTTGTACTAGCAGATGTACAATATGTGTCTGTTGAGTTGAACTACAGAGATGGCACCAAGTGGGCACGCGCCTACCTGGAGCAGAACAGTCTTGCCGGGAGTGCGGCTTTTGCCCATCTTCGCTCCCTGGAGCCAGGTGGGCAGAGGTACAGGCACCTGAGGGCCACAGTGTGGCCAGGCCTGGGGAGGGAACCTTTACACAACTTTGCTCTCTTCTGCCACATTCCTTTTCTTTGCAGAAATGCTGCTGAGTGGGGCGTGGCTGCACCCTCAGCCCCCTATCTCTTCCCCTGAGACGTCTGAATATACCGAGGGTGGCAGGAATGCAGCAGGGACTCACTGGAATTCGTCTGTCACCAACCTGTGAACTGCTGTTTCAGATGTCCTCTGTGAGCAGGGAACCCTACCTGTGGCTCCAGGATGGGTCTGTTCTGGTCTGACCACTTTGTAATAAAGCTCTCCTACAGGGCTTTATAGTATCCAAGACACTGACATCAAGGAACTCCTTTGATCCTTCTGCTACTTGTAAAGTGGGATGAGCCAGAGTATCATTATCTGCATTTTACAGATGGGGAAACTTGAGGCTCTGATTAAAATGATGGTTCAGTGTCACATTGCTGCAAGTCAAGATTTCTGTCGCCTTATCGGGAATTCCCTGGTTGTCCAATGGTTAGAACTCAGCACTTTGACTGCTGTGGGCCCAGGTTCAATCCTTGGTCGGGGAAGAAAGATGCTGCAAGCTGTGTGACATGGCTCCACCCACCCCTCCTCCAAAAAAAAAAAAAAAAGACTTCTGTAGCTTTGCCTACTAATTATCATAAGTACATACTGTGTGGGGCTCTTTGGCCAAGTTATGTCATTCATTCCTCACAAAACTCTCACAGGTGGATAGTCAACTACATCTGGCAAACCTGAGATTCAAACCTGGGCTGTACTTTGTAAGTAAGGGACTCTCAAAATGTGGTCCTTAGACCAGGAGCATCTGCCAGGAACTTAGAAGAAATGCACGTTCTTGGGTCCTGCCCGAGGACTACTGGATCAGAAAACTGGGGTGAGGCTTGGCAGTCTGTGGTTTAACATGCCCCCCAGGTAATTGTGATGCACTCTCAAATTTGAGAATTGCTGTCCTAATACATTCTTTTAGCTTGGTAGATTTTAATCCTGACTGCACGGTGGAATCACTTGAGGGCTGTAATGCTCAGTGCTGGGCAAGACCAGAATCTCTGACCAGCACTGAGGTGGGGCTCAGGCGTCAGTATTTTTAGAAACTTCCCATGTGTATTTCACTGCCTTTGACATGCACCAGGAAAGGAAGCCCTGGAAGGCTCCACAGTTTACCGGAAGGTTCTAAAGTAGAACAGGGCAGCCTATTCTAGAGAATCCAAGAGGGCATGAAGGAAGACTTGGAGTCTAGGAATGAGAGCCTCTGGGGACTCAACCCCTTTTTCTTGAGATGTATCCATGCAGACCCAAGAAGCCTGCAGCCCTGGTGGGGCCCAGAGCACCCTGTTTGTCTTGGCGTTATCCCAGGCAGCCAGCTCTCTGTGGAGCTGCAGCTGTTTTGTTTGTGTGGTTTAACTGTTGGCCCAGTTTTTCCAGGGCTGATTAGACATCCCTGTGAGCAGTATATCCCTCTCTTGTCCATAGGATTCCTGGAAAGGGGCTGAAGCAGCTATCTCCCATTAGAATTCAGGCAAAGCAAGGGTTTGTGGTGCTGGCTCCTGCTGTATTACTCTGGGCCTCAGGTTCAAGGATCTGAAAAGTGTATCAGTCAGGGTCCAGTCAGGAGCCAGAAACCACACCAGTCATTTCAACATAGAGAATCTAATATAAAACATGATTAAAGTACGTAAAGAATTGAAAAAGGCAAAGAGAGAATGTCGAAGTATCAGTGAGTCACAACCACAGGAAGCAGTGGGGGGCTGGAGAAACAAAGGGAAAAGGTTGCAGCTGTTAAAACTCAGAAGCTGGGAGGATGGCGGGCCTTGCAACTGAAACCCAGACCTTTGGTGAGGGGGTGTCAGTTGGGGGTCCCGGTGTCCCTGAGGGCAAGCCCGGAGGCTGGTTCTGTGAGTACTGGTGGAAAAAAGCAAATTGGAATCAGCTGTTACTCTTGGAATGAACTGCTATTAACAGGGGGAGAAAGCACTGCTAGGTAGGGAAGTATTGAGGCAGCTAGGTTTCTGATTGTCTAACTTCTCTCTACCCTTGAAGGCCCTCCAGTTCTTACCTCAGGCTCACTCTCTCCCATCTCTTCAGTTTTCTTTTTTTAGGACGTTGCTGGTTCAATCAATAAGTCTTTACTGAACACCTATTATGCCCCAGGTCCTAGGGTTTGGGTGATATAGTAACAGCACACACATTCACTGGAGCATTTACCTGCCTGACCCTGCTGTAAGCATCTCACATGTGTTAACTCACTTACCATTACCCTCACTTTACAGATGCGGAAACTGAGGTACAGAGACATTTAGTAACTTGCCTAAGGTTATTATTTAGCTAGTAAGTGGCAGAGCGTGAGTATGAACCCAGTCACAGTAGCTCTTCACCAAATCACCTCAGATCCTCAAGTCCTAGAGCGACAGACATATAAACAGTTGATTTCAGCACAACGTAGGGAATGCTATGTGGTGAGGGCCTCACAGGAGTGGTAACTCATTTCATCCCCTCATTCAGAAAACTTTAGATGGAGGTGCAATGATGAGCAAGAAGAGACATTCTACCCACTCTTGGGAAACTTCAATTGGAGACATAGAGATTAACAACATTTTAACACTCAAAGAAGTTAGGTCCAATACACAGGATCCCTTGGCTTTGAAAACTGTCATCACCGAGGTTTGTCATAAACATGGGAAATGAGAAGAAAGCTGTTTCCTGGAGGAGGTGATGGTTGGGCTGGGGCAAATGAATGAGTTAATCAAATGAAGAAGAGATTTCCAGGCAGAGGGAACGGTGTGTATAAAGGACGTGCTGAGCGTGAGCACTGGAAGTCCTGCCCTGATCTCTGGCCAGCTGACCTTGGCAGCCCTTCCAGGCATGTGGCCCACCTGTTTGGAGCACTGTGGCTAAGTCTTCCGTGACCAGGCTGGAGGCTGGCCACCCTCTGCTAGTGCAGATTCCAGCCTTCCTCAGCTCCAAGTGATAGGCTGGCCTCAGGGGCCTCCTAGGGGAGGTCTGACAAAGGCCCAAAAGTAGAAGCTGATGTAGTGGCTGATAGGGTCAGTGTTGTCAGATAGGGAGCAAGGCAACCCCCCAGTGATTCTTTGGAGAAATAGTGAAGGGCAGGTGGCGCTAGTGGTAAAGAACCTGCCTGCCAACGCAGGAGAGGTAAGAGAGGTGTTTGATCCCTGGGTGGAGAAGATCCCCTGGAGGAGGACCTGGCAACCCACTCCAGTATTCTTGCCTGGAGAATCTCATGGACAGAGGAGCCTGGACAGTCTATAGGGTCGCAAAGATGGACACAACTGAAGCGACTTAGCACACAAGCACTATATAAATGAACTTTGTAAAAAGAAGCCTCAGAGCAGCTGGGGGCGCAAAAGGGCAGTGGTCACCAGAGCCTCAACTCATGCCAGTTAACTCCTCCTCCTCGACTGGGTCAGAAGGCAGTGATTAGACCTATTTTACAGAACGGGAAAAGGGAAAGGCAAGGCTGGGAGGAAAAGTTGCTCTTTGGGGTGACTGCTAGGCCTGATCCTTTCTGGAGGCAGCTGAGCCTCTGGAAAGAGATTCTGAGGAGCTAGGTAGAGGTTTTGTGAGGATTCAGAGAACCTCTGGAATGAGCGGGGAAGACCCTGGCTCCCTAACAGGTCAGGAAAGGGGGAGAGACAGAGAAGGCAGAAAGGGAACTGCCTCCTCCTAGGTTTCCCAGTGCCTCCTCTCCGCCCTGCTTACAGAAAACAAAGTGCCTTTGGCTGACTCTGGATGGGTTCCCTTGAAGCAATTAGAGCAACCACCGTCAATGCTTCAAGGAGGGCACTCTCCTCCCCAATCCAGCCACTGACACAGCAAGGCTGAAGGCCCAGCTGGGGACCCCCATGGTGAAATCTGTTGGGATCTGCATGTCTGAGGTCCCCAAGCCCCCACTCCTACCCCCAGAGCTTTAGGAAGCTCTGAAAAGGTGCCCAAAGCCTTCCAGATTTCCATGGGCCCAGCCTAATCAAGCATTGAAGCCTGTGTCATCCTCATCACTGGAAACTTTTGATGAGGAGGAACATCATTGAATAGGCCTCTCTGATTCCCAATGGGAAAACAAGCCCCTCCCTTCCTGAACACCACCCCTGCCCCCCACTCCACCCTATGCCTGCCTGAGACCTTTCAGCAGAACCACCCAACCAGAGGCACTGAACAAAGACCGTTAGCATTCTCTGAAGCTCCCTTTGGGTGAGGATGAGAGTGTGTGCACAAATCCCTGCTGTGCCCTGTTAGGTAGGGGGCCCTGCGGGATGCCACTGCCCACCTGCCATGCTGCCTAGGCCCTGGGGCTCCTGGGGGACAGGGGAACCATCTGATGGGATGACATGGGCCAGGACCCAAGGCTGTGGGCAGACTCAGTGGCTGATAGAGGGGCAGCCACCATTGATTTATGGGGGTCCAGAGACTCTGCTTTAACACCTCTTGATGCCATCTTTCCCACCAGCCTGCTGTACTGTTTGGGTGGCAGAGGGGGTTCTTTTTCTCTCCTCTCCTTTGTTCCCATCAGATCTGGGGGTGTGCTGGAACCAGCTCAGACAGGCTTGCAAGAGCCAGTTACTAAATATTCAGGAGTTCCGTGAGCTGGCTGTTAAAAAATCAAATGATAAGATTCAGTGTTTCTCAACAGTTTGTTCATAGCCTCCTAAGGACTTTTTTAGACATTTTCCCCTTAATCTCCTACCACTCTCCCTGTAAAATTTTAATATCACAGATATATTGCATATCTATTTATGCACTGGATGTATTTTTGTGTTTTATATATAAAGACAGGAAGACTGTTTTTCATCCCCTGCCAAAAACCAGTTTTCACCCCTGTTGACAATACATGATATAAATTCATTATTATTTTAAAAATTAAAATATACTCAAAATTCATCACTTCCTAGTTAGTTTACTACCATTTTTTTTTTTTTTTTAAATCAGCTCTTGTGAAATTGCTGATATATCTGTTTTTCCCCTGGAGAGTTGGTTGTTCCATATTTACCACCCCAACACCGGGCAAATATTTTATTGGAATATAGCTGCTTCACAATGTTGTGTGTTTCTGCTGTACAGAAAAGTGAATCAGCTGTATGTATACACACATCTCTTTTTTGGTTTTCCTTCCCATTTAGGCCACCACAGAGCACTGACATCCGTGTTATACAGTAGGCTCTCAATAGGTAATCTATTTTATATACAGTAGTGTGTATATGTCAATCCCAACATCCCAATTCATCCCACCCCCCCTGCCCCCCACTTGGTATCTGTATGTTTGTTCTTTACGTCTCTATTTCTGCTTTGCAAATAAGTTCATCTGTATCATTTTTCTAGATTTCACATATAAGCAATATTATACAATTTTTTTTTCCGGCTTAGTTCACTCTGTATAACAGTTTCTAGGTCCGTTGTAGTCTCTGCAAATAGCACACTTTTGGTCCTTTTATGGCTCAGTAATATTCTATTTTATATACACACCAAATCTTCTTTATCCATTCCTCTGTTGGTGGACATTTAGATTGCTTCCATGTCCTGGCTGTTGTAAATAGTGCTGCAGTGAACACTGGGGGTGGGGGGGTGGGGGGTGTATCTTTTGGAATTATGGTTTTCTTCAGGTATATGCCCAGGAGTGGAATTGCTGGATCATATAGTAGTTCTATTTATTTTAAAAAGGAATCTCCCCCCAAAAAAGTAAATAAATAAAAAGGAATCTCCATACTGTTCTCCATAGTGGCTGTTATCAATTTACATTCCCCCCAACAGTGCAAGAGGATTCCCTTTTTTCCACATCCTCTCCAGCGTTTATTGTTTCTAGATTTTTTTGATGATGGCCATCCTGTGTATGAGGTGTGAGGTGTGAAGTGTGTGAGGTATGAGGTGATACCTCATTGTAGTTTTGATTTGTATGTCTCTAATCTTTAGTGATGTTAAGTATATTTTCATGTGTTTGTTGACCATCTGCATGTCTTCCTTGGAGAAATGTCTATTTAGATTTTCCACACCTTTTTTTTTTTTGATTGGGTTGTTTGGGCAAATAAGAAAGAGAGGTTTGTCTAGCAAAATCCTCATTTGAAGATGCATGGAAGAACGTGGAGAATTCCAGTGGAGGCAGAGAGAAGAGGAAAGGGGCTGGAGACGGAAAAGACCCTCTGATGCTGTCAGTGTTGGCTGAAGGACGTCTCTCCAGTGAAGAGTCTAAAAAGGGGAAAAATTGTGTGTGTTGTCAGGGGCAGGAATGTGTGTATATGTAATACACATCCTCATGCTCTAGAAGTGTGTGTGATTAGCAATTTGCTTGCTTTTTCCTTTGATGTAGTGTATACCTTTACACACCACCACTGGGGGTCAGGGGCATAAAGCTGAGACCCCTTACCCAGTTTCATTTCCTCCGTGTTTCATAGCTAAACACCTGAATCTCTATTCTGAATGGCATACTGGGCCCTACGCAGAGAACAGAGAAACTGCCAATGTTGTTTGGCCTTGAGTAGAGGGAGAAGAGAAGCCTTTCACGTGAAGACACACAAGGTGGAAGCATTGCATCACTCCCTCCTTTCCAGGTCCGTTTCCTCACCAGTGAAATGGGAAGTGTGGACTGAGTTCTCAGGAGGACCTTCCAGTTCTCACTGTCCTTGCCTGGAACTATCTCCTCTTCCTCCCATCTGGACAAAGCTATGAGGTCCTGACCAGGAACTGCCTCCTCCTTCTCTGCTGTCACTCATCTCCCGTCTGCCTGCAGGACAGCTTTTTAAAACTCCGCCCAGCGCCATCTTCTCCCACTGAAGTCCGAAAGTCTAGACTATGTGAGAGGGTAGAGCATGAACTCAAATGCTGTGCCATTGGCCGCTGGAGGACTCTAAGCCATTGCCAACCGCTCCCAGGACTAGCCTCCATGTCTTCAAGACAGGAATAAGGCCTCTAGTGCCCACTGTGGGGTGAAGATGCATGAGCTAATGTGCTGTGCACGTAGGTCCGTTATGGACTGAACAGCCCCTGCTCCAAATTCATATGCTGAAGCCCTATCCCCCAGTACCTTAGAGTCCAATCTAACTGGTATCTTCACAGGAAGAGACTAGGGCACATAGACACTGGGGGTGTATGTGCAGAGGCAAGACCATGTGAAGAGGTTGCAAGAAGACAGCCCTCTGCAAGCCAAGGAGAGAGGCCTCAGGAGAAAGCAAGTCTTCTGGCATCCTGATCTTAGACTTCCTGCCCTCAGGAGTGTGATGAAGTGAATTTCTTTGAGCCACCCCGTCTGTGATATTTTGTTACAGCACCCCTAAACAGATTAATATAGTCCTTAAGAGGCCCTGCTTCTTTCTGCCTTTAATTTGTGTCAGCTTTGCTTTACATGTGGCAAGTCTTGTTCCTCTGTTTATAAGTGACTGAAGGGAGGGATCCCGTGGGTGTATCTCTTCCTGTCCCCAGAGGACACAGTTCAATGCCAGGCACAAAGTGTACGAAGTCTGATCTCTTGCCTCACTGTCCACTTCCGGCTTGCAGACAAGGGTGGGGGGGGATCCAGCTGCCATCCGTCAGAGTGCTCCTCAAACTTCGTCATGGAATCAATTTAGTGAATCACATGAGCACTTTTCAAAAAAGGCCGACATGGAATAGCAAGAGAATTAGAAAATGCCAGACTGTATCACAGGCAGTAGGAGGAAGCATTATTTTATGAAACTTGCATTTGTTTTTACAAATATTTTTAAGTAGACAAAAAATAATTACCAACTATTCTAAGTGTTGTGAATTATATTTGTGCCTGGTTACTGCATCGTGGTGTAAAAATGCATTTCTTAATATGAATCACAATCCCCTAAATCTGAAAAAACACAGCCCTCAACCAGTATTGTTCAGTTTCTCTTTATGACTGAAAAGCCGATCAGCTGTCGAGGGGGGGGCCTGAGGTGGTGTAGCGGCAAGGACCTGAGTGTGAGGAGTCACTGTCTAGGCCAACAGTCATGGAGCCCTGGCCTTGGGTCCTCTGCTGTGTCCTAGAGTAAGTGACATGACTTCACTGGGCCTATTTCCCCATCTGTAAACGAGGAGTCACAAAACCTCTCATGGGATTCTATCAGGACTACCAGGCGCCAAGAAACCTGAAGGTACCCACTCACTAATATGAGACAGTTTTTATTTCATCATTTTATTTCATCATTTCATTCAGGTCTGTCTGCTCCAGTCGGTGAATTGTTTCCTTCCTCTTCCGCTGCAGGAGAAAGGAATGTGCTTGCCCCTCACCCCTCAGGAATCCCTGGCTGGAGTGGGCCAGAGTTGAAAGTGTATCCAGAAATGCATTTTAGAGGCTAAATGCCAAAGTAGACTCCCCTGTGGATTTTATGAAGAGAAAATCAAATTCTGGTATATTCTCAAAGCAGCTTCCCGAGAGCAGTCAAGGTCCCAAGAAGTCAGGAGCAGCAGCCTCCCATCCTTTGTCTAGGAATCAGAGGCCAGCCGCCACTCCGCTCTGGCTAGGCTCCCAGGAGCACTGCCTGCAGGCTCTGAGTCACTATTAGAAGCCGTCCGGGGCCTCTGGGAGAGCAGGGGTGGAAGAGCATCCACCTCCCTTAGCCAGGCCACTTCTTTCGGTGACACACCTATCTTTCCTGGGCCAAGGACTTTCTGAAACCCATGCTGCAAACCTGCTTCCAAGCAGGGAGCTTAGACATGAGTGTATTATCTGGAATTCCTAGAGGGTTTGTAACACAGCAACTGAACAGGTGTAGGCAGCTGACCCCTACCCCTACCCTGCTTCCCGCTCCTGCACTGGGCTCCCCTCTCCAGCCCCAGAGCCCTATGTGTCACCATCCTGACCACCATCCCCTGGTTCAAGAACAGAGAGCACTGGATAGAAAGTCAGGACCTAGCGCTGCTTCTGAGTGACCTCACTTGTAAAATAGTTGGGCTGGTGGGGGATGGGCTGGCATTTGATTTTCTGTAGGAGTCAGATCCTTAAAATGTTCTAAAATTCTAGGAAACGAACTAGAGAAGCTAAAACCACACTGCTTTGCTCCCCAGGGAGAATCAGGGATCTGTGTTCCTGGAGATGCAGGCAGAGCTTCCAAGCCATCAGACTAGTTTCTGGGATTTGGAACCTGGTTGATGGGGAAGGGGTGGGCATCCTTTGTGCAGCCTGCACCAGCAGGGTGCAAAATTTGGATTGTCCAGGGTGTGCCAGGGTCTGGGACAGGGTAAGGAGAATGGTCATTGTCCCCCACAGGAGCTGCACTCTGCACCAGAGTAGGGAAATGGGGGGGCTTTTCCTTGGCAGTCTTCACTAGCCTCTCTCCTTTTGTCTTAACTCAAAGACCCTCTGCCTTATTTCGGACACCTACTGTCCAGAACTTATCAGAGGGACCCCCAAACCCCACCCACTCAGATCTGTCTCCAGATCCTTCCTGTCACCCTACTCTCCTTGCCCAACTGTTTTTTGAGTCAGGAAGCCAATGAATATTTAGCCTCTCTGGCCTAGAATTTCACTTGGTGAAATTCTCAGAGGCCCTCCAATGCTCTTCTCCTCTGTGAAGCCTGCCCTGACCAACACTTATGCTCCAGCACCTTTCCCTTTTCGTCCACACCAGACATTTGGGTATTTAATCGTTTATTCCCTCAATGTATATTGAATGCTGGCTGCCTACCATCTGCTCTGCTAGGAGCTAGGGTGAGGAGCGCAAAACCACACCCAGCTTCTCCTCCTCAGAGGCTGAGGGCCTGGTGGGCTCTTCTTACACACCTCTTCCTCCGTGCTCCCTTCCCAGCCCCCACTCACTCTGAGATCAGCTCCCAAGCACAGCACCTGTGTCTTACACATATTTCTCTCTCAACACACAGCAACTGTCTGTCATCCAGTAACCTTCAATATATTACAGATTATGTATGAGTGGCCAGAAAGGAAAACTGGTTTATACCTGAGGCTGGTCCTAACTCTGTTATAGGGACAACAGAAGATGGAGAAAGTAACTAAGGCTAGACATTGGGTTAAATCACATGCTGGTGCTGCTAACCTACAGAGTACAATTTGGCCCTATCAGAATTAAAAAATACATTCACTTTTTGACTCACCAGTTTCACTTCTAGGAACTTATTCCACAGATGGAGGTTCACATATTTGAAATGACATACACACAATGTTAGTCACAGTAGTATTATTGGCAGCAGACTGGAAACAACTTTATTTTTTTATGTGCTATTATCTTTAACTAAGTACAAAGAGTCTTCTAATCATGTTACATAGAAATCATTTTATCCACTGCTCTGTTTGGCTGCCAGCCTCTTGTCTCTCTCCTCAGCAATGGTAAGGCGAATACCCTTTCCACGGGGAAGAGAGATCCATGGCTTGTTGCCTTTGCCAATAACGAAGATGTTGGAGAGCCGAGTGGCAAAGCTGTTGCCATTGGCATCTTTAACATGAACTACATCAAAGGAACCTGGGTGTCTCTCCCGGTTGGTGATCACACCAATTCTTCCCAGGTTAGCACCACCAGTCACCATGCACAGGTTACCAGTGTCGAACTTGATGAAATCAGTAATCTTGCCAGTCTCCAGATCAATTTGAATGGTGTCATTCACCTTGATGAGGGGATCAGGGTAACGGATGGTACGAGCATCATGGGTCACCAGATGAGGGATTCCTTTTGTTCCCACAAAGATCTTTCTCACTTTGCACAACTTATACTTGGCCTCCTCAGGTGTAATACGATGAACAGCAAAGCGACCCTTGGTGTCATAGATCAAACGAAAATTCTCTCCAATCTTATCAATGCTGATGACATCCATAAAACCAGCAGGGTAGGTTACATCGGTGCGGACTTTGCCATCAATCTTAATGAAACGCTGCATGCAAATCTTCTTCACTTCATCTCCTGTTAAGGCATACTTAAGTCTGTTTCTTAGGAAAATGATTAGGGGGAGACATTCCCTCAGCTTATGGGGACCGGTAGATGGACGAGGTGCAAACACGCCGGTCAGCTTATCCAGCATCCAGTGCTTTGGAGCTGCTACGCGCTTCAGGTGCTTCTTGGGACCCCGAGCCATAGCTGCACTGTGCACAGAGAGAAAATAACCTGAATATTCATTGATAGGGCCTAATTTCTACAAAATATTTTTTTTAAAACTGAGGTACAGTTGATATACAATATTATGTAAGTTTCAGGTGTACAATACAGTAGCTCACAATTTTTATTTCTATTTTATATTCTATCTATAGCTATAAAATATTGGCTATATTCTGTTTTACTATACATACTTGTAGCTTATTTACATTTTTTATTTATTTTTTTGCTTATTTACATTATATACACATAGTTTGTACTCATACCCTTATCTTGCCTCTCCCCTCATGGGACCTAGTTTGATACATTATGCTATCCTACATAAAGCAGAATCCTATGTGGTATAAAAAAAAAAAAATGAGGAAGCTCTGTTTGAATAGGAAAAACTCTAAGATATATTGTTGAGTTTTAGAAGGTGAGTGTGCATAGTTCATTATTTTTTATATAAAAAATGGAAAGATGGGGAAAGAACATATTTAAGTACAATGTATTTTAGATATGCACAGAAGGGTGCTTCAGGAGGAGGGTTCGCAATGAACAGGTCGTGGTGGGTGCTGCGGGAGGAAAAACAGCCAAATGAAAACTAAGTGGGGAAAAAACCTTTCCATAGTATCCTGATTTTTAAAATACTGTACTATATAAATGTGTTATGTATTAAAAATTAAGACAAAAATGAAGTCAATGATAAAGACTATGAGGCAACATGCAGAAATGAGATTAAGATAGGTGGGAAAAAAGAAAAAAAAACTGTATCCAGTAGGATCACAACTATGTTAAAAAACCCATGTTAGGGTTTCCCTGGTGATCTACTGGTTATGAATTCACCTGCCAATGCAAGGGACATGGGTTCGATCCCTGGTCCAGCAGATTCCCACAAGCTTTGGAGCAGCTAGGCCCATGCGCCACAACTACTGAGTCCCCAAGCTGCAACTACTGAAAGCCCACGCACCTAGAGCCTGTGCTCTACAATAAGAGAAGCCACCGCAATGAGGCCTGATTATTGCAGCGAAGAATAGCCCGTTTGCTGCAATGAGAGAAAGTCCACATACAGCAACGAAGACCAAGTACAGCCAAAAACAAACAAGCAAAAACAAATAAATCTTTTTTAAAAATGCATGTTAAAATTTCCATACGTGGAAGGGACATTCTCGGTAATTTTTTATTTCCTTTTCTTGCTATTTTTTTCCATAAATTTCTGTAAACATACTTATTAGAAAAAAATTAGTAACAGAAACAACATATATACTAACAGAATGGAATATTCAGTACAGTTGCAATTATGAAGAAAAGGCATTGAAGAAGACTGGAAGAAGGGATTTCCCTGGTGATCCAGTGGTTAAGACTGCTTTGCCAATGCAGGCTGTGGGGAATGGATTCCTGGTTGGGGAACTAAGATCTCACATGCCATGTGGTGCAGCTGAAAAATTTTTTTTTAAGTGTCTCTTTCTGGGACTTCCCTGATGGCCCAGTGACTAAGATTCCACACTCCCAAAGCAGGGGGCCTGGGTTCAATCCCTGGTCAGGCAACTTGATCCCACACACAGCAACTAAGAGTCCAAATACCTCAACCAAAGATACTGCAGGCTGCAATTAAGACCAAATGCAGCCAAATAAATGAATAAATCTTAAAAAAAAAAAGAAAGTAGGCACAGTGTTCACAGTAATTGTCTCTGCATGTGAGATATTAGGTAATGTTTAAAATATTAAAATATTTTGGATTACTTTCATGATGGCTGGATGGAAGGAAGGTAGAAAGGAAGGAAAGCTAGGGAAAGAGAATTCTTCAAAATAACAGTTGTGTTAGGGTAGTAAGGTTATGGATTATTTTTGCTGCTTTGTTCAGCTTTCCAAACATTCCATTATTTGGTTTTCTTGTTATATTAGTGGGAATAAAACTCTCACTGCAGCAGAGTAGGATTCTACTCCCCGAAGTCCTGGTCATTTGCACTGAAGATTGCTACTGGTGACACACTGCTGAGGAGAAAGGGTGAAACATCAGAGACCTGAAGTCCTTAAACTGACTTAGCTGGCAAACATTTATGAAGGCCTGACTGCTAGGTTTGCTGTTGGAGAGTAAAGCATTTTAAGCAAGTATGTATGCTTCATGCAGAGATGGAAAAAGAATCCTTAAGGAGGTCTGAGCAGAAAAGCCTTGTAAGATCAGGCCTTGTAGGCAGTGATCAACTTTGTCAATGGACAAAATTAGGCCTGCCCAAGCAGGGAGTGTAGGATTCACCCATCTAAACACCTCCATTCCAGGACTCAGTGCCCCACTCCTTCCTTGCTGGCTGCAGCCATGCATGGTCTCTCTGATAGCTCTACCACCTTTATACCAAATCCTGGGGCTCATTATCAAAGCTATGGTTATTACCTATGATTATTAGTCAAAGCTATGATTTTTCCAGTGGTCATGTATGGATGTCAGAGTTGGACTATAAAGAAAGCTGAGCACCAAAGAATTGATGCTTTTGAACTACGGTGTTGGAGAAGACTCTTGAGAGTCCCTTGGACTGCAAGGATATCCAACCAGTCCATCCTAAAGGAGATCAGTCCTGGGTGTTCATTGGAAGGACTGATGCTGAAGCTGAAACTCCAATACTTTGGCCACCTGATGCAAAGAGCTGACTCATTGGAAAAGACCCTGATACTGGGAGGGACTGAGGGCAGGAGAAGGGGATGACAGAGGATGATAGCTGGATGCCATCACCGACTCAATGGACATCAGTTTGAGTAAATTCTGGGAGTCGGTGATGGACAGGTAGGCCTGGTGTGCTGCAGTCCATGGGGGTCTCAAAGAGTCCGACATGACTGAGTGACTGAACTGAACTGAAAGGCTGAACTCTCCCTAGTCCTCACCTATCTTGCCATGATGAGCATATGTCCACTCACGATCTTCTTGGAGGAAGGACATTGTTTAGTATTACAAAGCAAACAGCTCAAGAAAGGTTTTGTTCATCTAAACTCAGAGACCTGGGTTCTGATTCTGCTATTGACCACCTATGAGACCTTGGACAAGTAACTCCACCTTTATGAGCCTCAGTCTCATCTGTAAAATGGGGAAAATCTCAATAATAATGAATATTTGCCATGACCACCTCCCAGAGTTTTGGTGAGGATCAGGTGATACGGTGTATATAAATAGCACTCTAGGACTTCCCTGGTGGTCTAGTGGTTAAGAATCCGCCTGCCAGTGCAGGTGACACAGGTTTGATCCCTGATCTGGGAAGATCCCACTTGCCAAAGGGCAACTAAGCCCATGCGCAACTACCGAGCCCACACACCCTAGAGCCCATGCTCAGCAACGAGAAGCCACTGCAGTGAGAAATCCCCAAACTGCAATGAAGACCTAGTGCAGCCAAAAGTAAATAATTAAAAAAAAAATCACTTTAAATGTATAAAGGATATCCAGCTGATTGATACACAAAATGTACTATATCAAATACAATGGAATATGATTTAATCATTATGCTAAGTGAAAGAAGCCACAGGCCACATATCATATGATTCCACTAACATGAAATATCCAGAACAGGCAAATCCACAAAGACAGAAGGCAGATTAGTGGTTGCTGGTACCTGGAGGTTAGGAACAAACGGACAGTGACTATGTAATAGGTACAGGTTTCTTTTGAGGTGAGGAAACTCAGGAACTAGATAGTGGTGTTGGGTGCACAACACTGTTGAGTGTACTACATGCCGTTGGGTTGCATACTTTAAATGGTTAAAATGATTTTATTCTTACTACTTTACTACAATTTTTAAAACAGTATAAATGATGGCTCAAATCTGAGTTTATTATAATTATTTCTACAATTAATAATCAAAGGCATTAGATATTTAGAATTTCAGAATTCTTCATCTGTACTAGGGCAGAGTGACCAGAAAAAAGGAGGAAATCCCTCTCAGAAAAATGACAGAGCCCCAGGGACACGAACCCTTGGCCCAGGAGAAGTATGACCATTGGAGAAAACCAAAATGCCAAGGCCAGGGAAGCACACTGGCCTCTTCTCTTATAACCATCTGTGTGGACCCACCCTTTACTGGCTATGTGATTCCTCCAGGAACATTCCCAGCCTCTTGCTCCCAAACTCTTTCCCAGAAGACTAGAGGAGCATGTTCTGGTTCTTGCCCTGAACTTCTCAGACCTAAAGAGGCCCTAACCTGGTTTAGCTCCTGGGTGACCCCAGACCCATAAAAGCTGGGTTTCAAAGCTGAAGAAACTCTTGGATGAAGACTTCTTGATAATGATGGTATGAAGTTTTGATGACAAAGTTGTGACACCATTGAGAGCAGCAATTCATTCACAGGACACTCAGATGTACAAAGACATTATTTTTCTTTCCCTCACTTAATTTGTCTCATGAGCCCACATCTCATAGAGAGGGAACTGAGAAGGAAGGGGACAACTTGTCAATTAGGCATCTTGGTCTGCCTCCATTTCAACTGCACCTAACAAATAAATATTCAGTCACCTCATTAAAATGAGGTTTCTCCCTTCTCCTCCTCCCAGGTACCGTGGGGAAGGACCAGTTCTCAGTCTTGCAATCTACTGCTTCCCCAGTCCCTCCCCTTCTCACAACGAACCAGGGCTTCAGGGGTGGGCACATCCTCTCTGCCAAGGTTTCCTAAACTTCTTGGACAAGAGTAACTGGGCACTGGCTTAAATAAACATCCCTTCAGAGGCTCCTACCCTTGGAGATTCCTACCCATCAAGTAATTTGGGATATGACCCAGGAATCAGTCTTGTTCTCTCTCTCTCGAAATTACAGAAATACTGCTCTGTGCCATATACTAAGTTCTCTGCAGCCTGGATTACAGTAACCTCCTTAATGATCAAGTCCTCCAGGCTGACATAAAGGAGTGGGAGCTTAAAACATTTATAAAATAATTTCTTTCTCACCGTAACCAGTCTTTCAAGATCACTGCCTTACAAGGAGGCCCCCACCATCATCAAAAAAGGAAACTTGTTAATTGAAGGAGAGCAATGACTTTTTTGTACAAAATTGTATCTGCTAATCTTTTGACACTCCAGAAATCTATTGATTCTGGCCTGGGGAGTCTCAGGGGTCAACATGATTAATAGAGCTATGGTTTCAAAAATATATTTTAAAATCCTCATCACTAACAATAATATCTAACATTCATCAAGAACTTACTATGTACAAGGTGTTGTGCTGCATGCACTCACGGTTTATCTTCTTCAATCTTCAGAACAATCTTATACTGTAACTATCCCCAGTTTACAGATAAGGAAACTGGTGTATAGAGGTTAAACAACTTACTCAGGTCACACTGCTAGTAGTGGAAGAGACAAGATTTGAGCTAATGTTTGGGTAATTCTGAGGGTTCTTTTTAATCACTAAGATACTCCTTTCCTACTTGAGTTTGAGGCCTCTTGGAAACTGGTCCAATCATCCTATTTTACATGTGTGGAGATTCAGGATGAGACAGGGAAAGTGACTTGCCCAAGGACACAGTGCTAGGCAGCAGCAAGGCTGGGAATGGACCCCAGAGCTGGAACTCCTGACCCAGAACCCCTCCCCTCAGGCTCCATGCCTCTGTGCACGCATTGGACGTGCAACACACATAATTCAGTAATTGCCATTGTACAGTGTTGAACCACCTGAGGAGAGTGAGAGTCTTCAGGGAACTGAGATCGGCCTGATAGTTTCATAATTTCTCTATGTTCTTAAAATGAGAGGGGCCTATCCAAGAGCTTCAATGCTATTGCGCCGTGCATTTTCTATTCACTGATTTCTAATGTTCACATCTATTGGTTATGTCTCCAAACCAGCTACAGTCTTTCTGTTCTTTAGATTTCCAGGAATCTGGTGATTTTTAGAAAAAGGTGTCGTTGGTGGCCCCATCAGGGTAGCTTTGGACCCATAAAGGCTTGTTTCACCTTTGCAAGGTGTAAAGCCCTGAGGCAGGGAACTCCTTTGAGGTTGGGAGTAACTGCAGTGTAACTAGAGTAACTCTAGTAACTCTAGCCACAGGATCTTTGCCCCAGCACATTTCACAACCTGGAAGGGGAACTCTGACTTCCAAGTGGAGGAAGAAAGGGAGTTCACACTTAGTGAGTGGCTGCGATGAGGCCCAAGTTAAGTAATTCCCATCCTTGCCCTGCAAGGCGGTGCTATTATTCTCACTTTACAGATGAAGAAATCAAGGCTCAAAGATGTTAATTTGCCTGAGGTCTCACAGCTTTTATATTAGTTGACCTAGAATTTGAACTGAGTCTGTTGTACTCTGGGGTCTCTGTGTAGGACACCATGGACCCATCTAGGGTGAAATGACACCTGCAGATGTTATCAGGGCCTGCAAGTCTCACCATCTGCTCCCAGACATAATTCTTCTTCATCTTCCCTCATTCCTGATCCTCCTCTGGGCTGCCAGTTCCTGATTATGTGCTACTCTCATCTGCCCATGCTTATATCCATCTCAGATTTCATTTTCTGGCCGGGTGTTAACAGCCTTAACGAGGAGCTACTCTAGAGAGGTCAGTCACTACATGCCTACCCACGCTTTCTGGGGGACTCCTTACCTCAAAACTGCAGCTGTCTTCCCTGAGATGAACACCTGACCAAAGCTAGTTCAGGTGTAATTAATCCAGATGCTTGTCCTTTGTGGGACCTTACTTAGCAAAGAGGAGCTGTTTTAATCAGATATTTTTTTAAGAAATGAAAACTGGGCACTGAATCAGTAACAGCACTTGAATTATGAAGACTGAGATTAGAAAGGGGACTATGAAGTGGGGAAAGGTTATGATGAACCACTTCTGAAATGAGAATATATAATGAGAAAAGAATATAGTATATGTGCAGAGAGTGGTAGAAGTTACAAACATATATCATATGTCTGTATATATAAAATCTATATTTGTTTATATATTATGTATACACATATTTTACATATGTAAAAACAGCTGCAGTTTCCATGCGGTATAGCAGTTTCTGTTCTTGGGTTCCTATAAGCCCCTGTGTCCCTTCATTAAATCCCCCTTTCCTGGAGTAAACTGAATGGATTCTTTTTTCCTTCCTTGAAACCAAAGAAGTTTTGTTTAGAGCAGGAACAAACTTAAAATAATTTACAAGGTTTGAACTTCCTCAAAATTGGCAAAGGACACCTCTGTGTTAAGAGCTCCCAAGTGGCTCCAACCAAGCCACATGGAACAACTTTTAAGCTGTGAGTAAAAGTAGCCACATAATTTTCCAGTTATATACTGCTGCGAATGATACCATCCCAAACTTAGAGCTTAAAACCATCACTCTTAAAAAAGAAAGAAAAAAAAAGAAAAAATCATCACTCTTTGGCTTATTAAATTCATAATTTGGATTATTTGCAGGATTGGCAGGGACAGCTTGTTTCTGCTCCACCTGGTCTCAACTAGGGTGGCTTGAAGGCTAGGGCTGGACTCACCTGAAAGCTCACTTGCTCACTCACTCATTTATCCACAAGGTTGGAGATTAGTGCTGGCTGCTGAATGGAGCCTCAGCTGGGGTTCTATCAGACACCTACACGGGGGCTTTCCCTGTCATTTCTCCCTGTCCTTGTAGCATAGTGATTAGGTTCCAAGAACAAGCACTCCGAGAGGTGGAAGCTATATCATCTTTTTATAACCTTGGAAGTTACACAGCACCATGGGCACACTCAGATTCAAGAAGGGAAAGCCTACATGACGTCAACATTACATAGTGAGAAGAATGTGCTGGATGTACTGTACCATGGTGCTCATTTTCAGAAAATAAAATCTGTCAGATATAGCTAATGAGCTATATATATTAGGAGGATGGAGAAAGCCTGTGACCCATATTCAGACAAATGCACATTAAATCAGCAACAGATTAAGAGCTTCAATAAAACTGCTGCTGCAGTGAGACAGGATTATAATAAGCAGAAAGAAGTATAAAATACAGCACGTGGAAACATTTAATACTGGTGCAAACAGCTTAGAAGACCTCAGTAACCCCTGGGAGTCTCATTACCTAAAAGCACACTAATGCTGAACTTAGTTAAGAAGGGAGAGGGATGGGGTGATATACTTTGGAATGATTTATATCAGAAATCATTTAAATGTTTTGGTTTTTAAGTGGATAACTTCAGTAACAGATTAACTTTCTTCTGGGATGTCAGATAAATATCACTACAGTATCCTATAGTTATTTTATGCTTTATCTTTCAATAAGAGCAATCTACCTTATAATTCTCTTGGAGACACTCCATTATCTCCTAGCCTTTACTGCTGTGCAAGATAAGTCCGCTGTTACTCTACAGTTCCTTTTTAGGTCATCTGTTTTACTTCCCTGGTTGCATTTAGGATAGGATTTTTTGTCTTTGGTGTACTGTATTTGCTTTTACATTTATGTTTACCTGTGGAATTACAAAAATTCTGCTCAGTTAAATATTGTTCTCCAATCTGATAATACATGCTGCATAATAAAGAATTTATCTGGTCTTTGTCCTAGGTTCTGGGGAGGGAGCTTCTGAACCCTTTCTGATTTTCCTGAGAGAGAGGGTGTCTCTGTTAACCATGGTGGGGCTCTCAGATCACACCTGAATTTATGTTAATGAGTTACTCAGGATGGGGGCTGGTTACACCAGAAAGACCAATAATAATGTGATTAAAGGACTGGGGATTTGAGTCAGTTGATATTAGCCCAACTTCCTCCAGGAAGAAGAGGGTGGCTGGAGATTAAGTTCAGTCAATCATGCACATATAATGAAATCCCAATAAAACTCTAGACACTCAAAAGTTTGGTTAAGTCTTCTGGCTGATGAATGTATCAGTGTCCTGTGAAGGTGACACATCCAGATTCCTCAGGGAGGGGGCCTGGAAGGGAAGGGAGGGGGTTTAGGACTCTCCCAGACCTCCTCCTGTATGTCTCTTTATTTGTGGCTGATTTTGACTTGTATCCTTTGTAACAAAACTAATCATAAAGCCCAGCACTTTCCCAAGTTTTATAAATCATCTTAGCAAATTAAGAAACCTGAAAAGGTCATGGGAACCCCTGAATTTGTAGGTCAGAAGCAAGTAGGGCCTGGGAACCCTTGAACCTGCAGCTGGTATAGGTGGAACAGGGCAGTCTTATTAGGGACTGTAACCTTAACCTATGGAGACTGCACTAACTCTGGGTTACTAACAGAACTGCACCATACTATTACACACAGATTTCTTCACTCTGGAGAAATTTCAGTGTTAGACACACATGCTCAGTAAATACTACACAGGATTATTGAAAAACCTACAATGATTCCCTATTACGTTTTGTTTCAAGAGGAGCAAACTGTGCTCCCTCTGACATCAAAGACATGCCACTAACTACAGGAGAAAAAAGTGTCATACCTTTGATATAAAAATAAAACAGTATAAAATAGAAGTAATGTGGTAGATAGCATTATTATTCCTTTAGTGTCAATTATTGGTGCTCTGTCCACATTTCCTCAAATTTATTTTCAGGTTCTGTTCCCTCTCCTGACTTCTGTGTGACTTTGTTTCTAAGAGCCATGCACCCGTGATTCTACCCGAAGGACTGGTCCAGGGCTACTGGAACTGCTTCATCCATATTCAGAAAGCAAAAAGTGCTCTTAGAGCAGTCCTTAACCGATGACTCACAGCTGTGGAAATATGAAAGTCCAGCTCTCCTGCCTTGAGTTGGGATAAACTCTGAGGTATAATTTATACCCAGAACCCCCTTTGGAGAAGGCTCAGCCCAGGACTTGGCCTGAAATTATACCCTTACTTAGCTTTGCCTCCTTCCCTGTCCTGCTCCTCCACTCCTTTTCTGGATTCTCCTAGGAACACTTCCTTAATAGAGCACTCTAATCCTTGACTCAGGGTCTGCTTCTGGGAACCTAACCTAAAACAGTTCCCAGTTATTCACTACCCAGAAGGCTGCCATGTGATTAGCAGTGCTTAGGGAGAGGGGGATTCTATTTCTTAGCCCTCCTGAGTCAAGCTTGGCCACGTGACATGCTTTGACCAATAAAATGTGACGAGAAGTATGCCACATATTACTTGAATCCTAAGAATCACTGCATGGTGCTAGAATTGTTTTTTTTTCCTCTGGGGCCAAGATAGGAGCTGCTCCTTCAGCCTGGGTTCCAGAGTAAGATGTGTGAAGCAGAATCACATCTGACAAATAGGCACATGTAAAAATGTGAGCAAGTATAAACCATCTTTATTGTAAAACACTGAAATCTGGGGGTTATTACTGCAGCATAACCTAACGTATATAATACAGACAGTGTAGTTAAAAGCATGTTTTCTTTTCTTTTTTTTAAAAGCATGTTTTCTTGAGTTAAGATAGCTTGAGGTCAAAGCCAAACTCTGCCACTTACTATCTGTATCACCTCAGCCAAGTTACTCAGCCTCTCTAAGCCTCAGTTTCTCCATCTGTAAAACAGGGATAGCAATGATGTGTATGTCATAAGGTTGCTGTGGCGATCAAATGAGTTAACACATATAAAGTACTTCAAATAGTGCTGATAAATGCTTAACACTAACTAAACTATTATGAACTGTGACAGCACATCCCCAAGTTTTCAATGTTTTCTCCTACGACCACTGAACTTGTTGGTTGCTTTCTTCAATCTCAGTTTCTGTTTGGGGATCTATGTGGTTCTGAACTGATTTCACCTGGCCTAAGATATATCAAACAACCAATAGCGTTCTGCTAAACTGGATCCCAGGAGGACAAGGAGGGAAGCCAGTTTCCATGGTATAAATATTCCCTCCATGGCCAATTTCAAGCTACCAATGGTTTAACAACTCTCTTGCAAAATCCTTGAATACTTAACAATCACCTGGAGAGCCAGCTCCAGCACATCATATGTCACTCCTCTAGCCATAACAGGTAAGTATAAGTTCCTCCAATCTGTGAAAATCACAGGGTTTCTGAAACTCAAGTCAAACGTAAATAATTCCCCTGCATTTTACAAAATATAAAAGAGCTTTCCAAGAATTTCTTGGTTGTCCACTGGTTAGGATACCCTGCTTCCACTGCAGGCAGTGTGGGTTTGATCCCTAATCTGGGAACTAAGATCCTGCACGACACACACCTCCCCCCAGCCGCCCCAAAAAGAAAAAAAAGCTTTTCTCAAAATACATTAGGTTGAACAAATGAAATTGCCAACATTTAACTAGCTTTGATCTACATAAAAGGTAATTTCATATGATTCAGTCTAAAAGATCAAATACACAGGAAAATATAGCAGAAGAAAGAGGAGTAAGGAGTGAAGAAGGATTGGAGGAGAGGAGAGGAGGAAGACGCCACCGGAAGCACGTCTGAGGAATGACCACGTGGAGCTTAAAAACTGATGTTAACCCTTCACTCCACAACGGGTATTAAATATAACTTTGGACAATTATCTTCTTCATTATTTAATTGCACACCCTCTGGGAAGTATCATATTATACCATACAAGCTTATCTAATACCTCTTCTTCCAACTTCCGTATTCATTGCACTAACCCATGATTCCCTCCCTTTCCAGCAAGTGCGAGAAATTCAGAAAGGTCTGAGGAGAGATTTCTGGTATCCTTCGACAGGTTTTGGGGTAAACTCACGCTATTCCGGGAGTTTCATTATCCGGTGGCCCTTTTTCTCGTCATAAATTCTCTCGCGGCAGGTTGGGGAGTCAGGGGCCTGAGCCGGGATGGCTCCTTGGAGCCTGAGGTAACTCACCTGTGCGGTGGGTATTAGAAGGTCCCTCAGAGGCTGGCCGTGACGATTAAAGAAGAAAATAGACGTGCGGGGCACGGCGCTCGGCAGGAGCCGGCGAGTGGGACAAGACAAACTCCACGCGGCTTTCAAGGCCCAGCCCCCAGCAGGCGAGGAAAGAGACTACTCCGCCACCGGCGCGCGCAACCGCTTCAACCGCTTCCCCGTGGCCTGCGCGGTGGGCGTGGCCTCGCTTCCCAGAATGCCGCGCAGGCGGGTCCGGAAGTGCGGGCCCGGAAGTGTGATTCCGACCCGGGCGAGGTCTGGCAATTCAACCCCATCCTCCTCCTCACTGCGGAGGTGGCCGCGGGGTGCCCTTGGCTTCCTGCCACCGCCTAACGCCCACCCCAAACGAGCACCATCTACAGTGGACACTGCACAGCCGCCACCGATACACCTCCTCACACAACACCCTCGGGTTTCTGCCCACAAAGGAATCACACCGCCATACGTGGAAGAGAACGCGGCTTCTCGGAGCATGCGCAGGGCACCAGGCAATGCATCTACACAGGAACGGCACGTCTGACCCCTACACTGGGTGCAGACCCGCCAGCGTACACTCAGCCTTCACGCTGCTTGCCGAAGACTTGTGTGCATCCCGTAGCACTGTAAGCGCAGCACACACAACGCACACAGTGCACCACCTCCACATGTGAAGACTGCAAACACCGTGTTGTGAGTCGTTCTCAACCCCGCGTGGAGTTCAATTTCACACACACACAGCACAACCCAAATGACATGTATACATTGCACACTACACCAGACACAAAATATACACTTAAACCCTGGCTGAAAAGAACACGCGTTCGTCACACACGTGCTTATATTACCCACACCAAGTTAAATGTAACATACTATAGAAGCCCTGCGCATAATTCACGCATCTTACAGACACGCACACATCACATAATTACACACTCAGCAACATATACTCAACACACAAAACCCCAAGGTACCAACAGATCCACGCTACATGTTTGTGCACAAACGTGAATAATCACACGTATCCACGCTTCAGCAGGCTGGACAGGTGTACACTTCGCACCAGACCCGCCCAACCCCCGGTACACATGTGGTGTGCCCAGCCAATCTCCCTGTGCTTGGGATTGGTCTGATTTTAGCACAGAAAGTCCTAAGTCCCAGGAAATGCCTCAAGTGGGGGGGGGGGGAGGGAGGGGAGCGGGGAATCCGTGATGATAGTCACCCCACACACTGTTCAAATGAATCAGGCTTGGACCTTCAATTAGTACCAGTGATAAAATCAGGCTGCTTCGGGGTCAAAGAGATAAGGGGCCGCAGTGGCCCAGATCTAAAGAGGCTCAGGGAGACTCTTGTTTGCAGCCACTACTGCCCCTTGTCTACAAAAGGAATGCAGCTAAGGAGGAAATGCCCTAAAAACAAAGTTGTTATCAGCACCTTCCAAAAAAAGGAAAGAGGCAGAGAGTCTTAAACACACCTAACTTGGGGGTTTTACCCTTGGCAAAACCCTTTTCACTGAGCTTACCTCCTTTGCTCCTTACACAAAACTGTGAGGTAGGTAAAGTAGGTGCTGTTATGCCAAGATGCCAAAAAGCACAGGCACCTGCTTGTGGTCACGCAGCACAGGTCAGGCAGAGCAAGTTTGAAAGAAGTCCTGTCCTCCTGGTCATCCCACTCAGGCATCGGGCTCCTGCCAGCTGTCTGCACAGTCCCCCCCAACCCCCACCCCCATCCTGACTAAGACACAGCAGCTAGAATCAAGAAGCCACCTGTCTTGAGCCACCACTTTCAAAAGTCTTTCATTCCATCCTATTAGGGCAAAGTGCCCAGGCCGCCCCACCCTCAGGGTGGATTAGGCCTCTGCCTCCCTGTTGGGGTTTAAAGTACATCAAAAGAGATCCTTGTCTCAAAATATCTTTCACAGCCCTGGTCTGGGGGCTGGAAATCACACACCAAGAGAGACCCCCCCCCCCCCCCTTTTAGGTAAAGGCATTGTATCTTGATGACTCCTGCTTAGAATGCCTGGGAGGGACTCCCACGCTGCAGCCTCTAGCATCTTCACTGGCATCGTCTCCCGTGTCACTAGGTACGTTGCAACAGACATTGCCTAATGCCTGCTTGGGATGGAACTGGATCGTCTCTAGCAAGTTCTGTGGGAATGGGGCACAGGATAGCAAAAGCTTGACTGTGGCTGACGGAGGGTATGAGAAGGGTGATGGTGACTTGGAGAGGAGAAAATAGGAAAACAGAAGTAAGGGGTGTTGAATGGAGACACACCCTTGGCAGGAACTGAGGAGGAGACCCTGAGTCTAAGAAGGAAGGCAAAGGGATTTCTAGAGATGCCAGGAAGTAGGAGGGGGTCGGGTGTATAAGGTGGGCATATGTAGGGGATAGAGAGGTTGATGGGAGAGGACTGTTTACGAGGAGCCCCCTGGGGAAGGGGCTGTTTGTGGGTGACATTCCGGTTCATTGCTGGCAGCACCCTGAGCAAGTCACTTGAGCATTCACAAATGATTGCTCTGTGGAAGCTGCAGAAGAAAATGTAAAGACGTGGGAAAATGATTGTGATGTATTGATAAGTGAGAAAAAAGGAGGTTACAAAACAGGGCATAGAGTGGGATCCCTATTTTGTAACACTGGCTGGAAAGACACCAAAATGTGAACTGTGGTTGTCTCTGTTGCATGAGGATGACTTGCATTTCTTCTTGGAGTCTTTCTGTATTTTTCAGACTTTCTACAATAGACTTGAAATATGATTTTTGTATATATCAGGAAGGGTTATTTTATAGAAAAATTCATTGACTATTTATTGAGTGTTTATTAGATTCTACAGTGTTGCACCACACTTGATGCAGAGAAATGTAAGCCATGGCCACTGCCCTCAGATTACCCTTAAATCCAGTCATGGCACAAGGGTGCAGTTCAGGGCACAAGAATGTGGTCACTGGAACCTGACTGCCTGGGTTCAAGTCCCTCTTATGCAGCTTCGCGCTGTGTGACCTGGGCAAACAGCTTGACCTTTCTGTGTTTCGGTTGCCTCATCTGTAAAATGGGGATAATAATAGTACCTGTAAGGATTAGTTGAGCTGATACATGTGATCACTTAGAAGAACAGCTGACACAGGGTAATCAGGACCTAAGTGTTAGCTGTTATTGTTATTAGTGGTTAAGAGCTTTACCTCTGGAGCCAGCCTGTCTGGGTTCAAATCCTTGTTCTGTCCCTGTCTGTCTTGAGCAAGTGAGTTAATTCCTGTCTCTACTTCAGTTTCCCAATCTTTAAAATGGGGATGAAAAGAGTGGTGTCTCATTCATAGAGTTGTTATGAAAACTCACCAAGTGACTATGGACACAGTACTGAGGATAGCACATGGCCCATAGAAAGTGCTCAGTAAGTGTGATCCTCTGTAATACTAATTATTACTATTACTATTATTATCATATTATTACTATTGGGGGAGGCAGGGATTAGGGCGCCATCCATTAGAGCACCCTGTGTAGAGCCAGCAGGTGGAGGGGTTCAGGGCGCATGAGACAAGTTGCTCTGGGCACAGCAGAATGGCCCTATCCATTCTCTCTTGCCTCTCCCACATTCTCCTCCAGCCCAGGTCATTCTGGTCCTTTACGTTTTAAACTATGGCCCCAGGTGCCACTCCTTGCCAATACAGTATCTCCTCCCTGATCCTTGTTTAGCCACACAGAATGTGGGTTTATGGTAAGCTAATGAAGGCAGGTTTCCACAACTTTTATTTGCATGGGAAGGGCCCTGGCAGTACTATATTTATAGCTGTGACTTTTTTTTAATTATGAAAGACTTCTATCATTGCATAAACTTAAGCCCCACCTGGATCCTCCCTTGGTTTTAGGAAGGGGGTTCCTTATTCAGACTTTTAAGTTCCCATCTGCTGAAATCCAGCCCCTTTCTTTAACTGGGTCTGGTCACAGAGACTTACTTGGGTAGCATTTTCACCCATGTAAGCCTCTTTTCCTTTGTTATTGGTTCACAGTATTTTGTGTCCCCTTTTTCAGCCATATCCTCTACACATCATCATTTGGGCTGATAATATCATGAATAAATGAATGAATGTAGTCTTGTACTGTTTTAGTCTCAAGAAAAATGACTCCATCCTGGGGTGGAGCAAAGCCCTTGGCAGACAGGAGAAGCTGGAGGGCCTTTTGAATCTGTGGAACAAGAAGCCTCTGAGATCCCATGGTGGTTGGCAGTTTAGAAACACGATTACAAGTCTAGTTGGGAAATGTTTTAAATTTGGAGACTTAACCAGGATGAAATTGATGAAGGGCCACAGGTCAGGGAGAAAGGAGCCCTAATGTACCTGAATTCTTTATTAAGAGCTTGTGTTCTTACATTTAGGCTTTATTAATACTGCTGTGCTGACCCATTTTATTGAAGATTTGGGTTTTTATTTAAAAACAAGTGAAATTGACCAGAGGGGGAAGCCTGCTTATCTCAATGTTTGGCAGGAACTCCCAGCGTCTCTCTGGCCTTCTGGATTATACATATATAGATAACTATATATATATAAACCTATATAACATATATGATTTATTTATTTACTTATGGCCTCACTGGGTCTTTGCTGCTATGCGTGGCCCATCTCCAGTTGCAGAGTGTGGGGGCTACTCTCTGTTGTGGTTCGTCGTCTTCTCACTTCTGTGGTCTCTCTTGTTGTGGAGCGTGGGCTACAGGCGTGTGACCTTCAGTAGTTGCAGCTCGTGGGCTCTAGAATGCAGGCTCAGTAGTTGTGGAGAACAGGCTCAGTTTTCCTAAAGCATGTGGGATCTTCCAGGACCAGGGATGGAACCCATGTTCACAGCATTGGCAGGCGATTCTTTACTGCTAAGCCACCAGGGAAGCCCCTTCTGGACTATATTTGAGGGGACTTTTTCAGGTGGTGCTCAGAACTCCCAATTCATCCCACACAAGACACTTCATACTCTCTGGGATTGTGTTATGTACCCCAGCTTTATCTCTTCTGTGACTGTGAGCTCTCTTTCTTTATATATATATAGAAAGACAGAGAGAAAGAATGAGCGATTGGTTCTGCTTCTTTGGAGAACCCTGACAGTAGGTCTGAATATAAGTTGTTTTCTTGCTTGGAAAACCATGCTTAATGTGAATGACCTTCCACGATATATGTGGTTGGACAGGTACAAGAGACCTGGGAGACCTCAGCAGGTTTTGTTTCTCCCTCAACTTCTGAGCAGGCTTGGGCTTAACCCTGCAGTCACAAATAGGCAGTAGGAATGAAGATCTGACTCCTCCTCTGCTCCCAGCCCCCTCCATGTAGTTAGCTACACCTAAGACTATGTGTGTTTATGACAGCAAAAGACTGGACAGAAACAGCTTAAATGTTCATCCATGTGACGGAGTATTATGCAGCAGTAGAAAGGAACGGGAGGTATTTTCTGCACTGGTGTGGGACAGCGCTAAGATAAAACAGCAAAAAAAAAAAAAAAAAAGCGAGTCCATTTGGGTGGGTGAAAAGAATATGTGCATATTTGCTTACAGGTTCACAACCCCTCATCCACAATTTCAAAATTCAAAAAACTTAGAAAACCAAGGGTTTTTTCCCTTCAGTTTGTGGCAAATTTATTGGTAGCAAAACCAGAGCTGAAAGGATGTGAGCCGTTTGTAGCTGTTTTTTATCCGGGTTAGTGTGAATATCTTATACCTCAGACCTAAGGTAACCCATCATCCTGCTTGCCTGTGACTGAGGGATTCCTTGGACGTTGACCTTATAATGCTAAAACTGGGACAAAGGATCATCCTATACAGAGCCTAGAGGGACCCTCAAATGGAGGGAAAGTGTCACAAAATACATGGTACATGCACCTCATTACTTGCCTAAAATCCTAGAAGTTCTGCATCCTGAAACCCATTTGTCCCCAGATGTTTTGGATGAAAGACTGTGGACCTGGATGTTCATGAAAGTGAAAGTGTTTCACTCCGTGGATCCGACTCTTTGCCATCCCCTGGACTGCAGCCCACCGGGCTCCTCTGTTCATGGACTGCAGACAAGAATACTGGAGTGGGTAGCCATGCCCATCTCCAGGGGATCTTCCTGACCCAGAGATCGAACCTGGGTCTCCTGCATTACAGGCAGATTCTTTACTACCTGAGCCACCAGGGAAGTCCAGGATGTTCATAGACTATCCCTGGAAGGAGATACAAACAACCAGCCGCAACCTTTGGAAAGGAAATGGATGGCTGGAGGGCAGGGTTAGGAGGGAATTTTCACTGCATATCATTTTGTATCTTTGGACTCTACTAACTCATCAGAAAATAAATATGGGAATTCATGGGAAAACAAAACTCTCTACTTTTGACTAAACTACAAACAGAAATTTTAAAAATTTTGAGAAGATAAATTACTATGCTGCTGTTATTCTTTGCCATCTGAGCCACCAGGGAAGTTCAGGATGTTATTGATGCTGTCAGAGAAATATTTGTCTTCCTGATTCTGCTGATTCCACTGTATCCTGTTCTTAGAGCTGTTTGTCTGTTGAATCGTGATTTGAGAATCAAGAGACTCGATTGTCCTTTTCTGAGCTGAGTGCTGAGAAGGTCTCTCCTGGAGCAGCAGGTGGACCCTTGCTCTAGCTTCAGGAGCACGCTCCACAGCCCCAGGCGATTTTTTTTTCCTGGTTGGTGGTAGTTGTTATTATTTTGAAAGAACAATCATGCAAAGCAAGTAGAAACAGGCTGGGTCAGCTGATAATACCCACGTGCTCCCCCCTTGGGTCTCCCGGTGATATAATTAGCTGGTTTTATCCAGCGGTGAGTGGGCGGCTTGCTCCCCTGGCAGCCGGCAAGGCCAGCGGATGATGCAACAAAAGGCAAGCCCGGGCAAGGCCGAGCCGGGGCCGTGCCGGCCAAAGATGCTGATGCGATACACCGGGGTGGGGGTGGGGCGGGAATAGCCGAGTGCTTCGGAGCTGCAGGCGTCAGGGGGACCCGACTGCCCTCGGGGGCAAAGCTGGCCTGCTCACTAAGCCTTGAGCTCTCACCCCACCTGCCCCTTCAGCCTTTCCCCCCATCCCCACTTAGTGACAGACACTATTCCCAGTTCTCTGATTCTCAACTGAGATGGAAGTTCTGCAGAGAACTTCTAGAGGTAAGAAAGGGGCCCTTGTGCATGGATAGACTAAATCAGGGTTCCCAAAGCTGTGAGGCTGGAGGGCTGGGAGGTTTCAGCTACGGGGGAGGTTTTTCAAACCCCTGTATCCTTGTGTAGCTGGTTGACCCTCACACAATTTTAATTCAGTAGGTTCAGAAAGGGGGCCAGAAATTGGAAATAAGTTTTTAAAAGAATATTTACTTATTTATTTTTGGCTGCAAGGAGGTCTTAGTTTCTGCATGTACAGGCTTAGGTAAGTGGGGTCTACGTTCCTCACCAGAGATCGGAATCGTCGCCGCAACTTTTGAAGGTTGATTCTTAACCACTGGACCACCAGGGAAGTCCTGGAAATAGGTTTTTAATTGTGTTTAATTATTATTTTAAATAGAGTTAGCTATTAAGAATATATGATGAGGAATAAGCCTATTTTGCATTCAGGGTTGTACACAGCACCACTCCAGGGGACCCTGTCCACACAGACTCAGATGGTGCTAATGGTGCCCACGGAGGTAGGTGACACAGCAAACCTGCCTCTCTCCCCGGAGGCAGCCACTCTCATCGTTTTGTCTGTCTTCGAGAGAGATTCCATGTACTTGTAGGATGTGAACATTTTTCAAAAGGGGGTTCCCTTTTCTCCCATTCCCTATGTTGGGAATCCCTGAGCTGGAGGGAGGATGGTCTGAAGGATGGAGTATCTGCAAAGTGATAAAGGAGCAGCAGGCCCCCCTCTCCCCTACCAGGTCCAGGCTGGGTCCCCATCACAGACTACCCACAGGGACTTCCCTGGTGGTCCAGCAGTTAAGAATTTGCCTCCCAGTGCAGGGGATGCTGGTTTGATCCCTACTTGGGGAACAGATCCCACATGCCACAGGGCAACTAAGCCTGTGTACCTCAGTTAGGGAAGGCTTTCTGCTGCAGCAGAGTTCCCATGAGCCACAACCAAGACCTGATGCAGCCAAATAAATAAATATTTTTTTAAAACTACCTGCATTTCAGGCAGTAAAAGGTTTTTTCTCAGTAATCCTCTTAGGTCCCCGGGAGATTTTCAGATGAATTTGCTGAGTAGGGAATTTTCCTGCATTTCAATCCAGTGATTTCTCAGCAGACTTTGATGTAGTCTAGTCAAAACAAAACAAACCAAACCTGTGTACCAGAAGGAGGAAATTGGGTCCTGCTGTGTGACTTTATACAAGTCACACTGTCTCTTTGTGTCTTGGTTTCTTCCGCTGGGAAATGAGGAGCATCATGTCTACCCACCCCCCTTTTTTCCAACCTCTCGCAAAGGTTGTAAGATCATGGATATGAAAGTACCCATTTTCGAACTTCCCTGAAGGTCCAGTGGTTGAGGCATTGAAATGCAGGGCATTTGATTCCTGGTTGGGGAACTGAGATCACATGTGCCTCGTGGCAAGGCCAAGTTAAAAAATAAAAATTTTTAAAAAGTACACATTTTATAGATGAAGATTTGAGGTTCAAGGTCATGTAGCTCAGAGGTGTTCCTGTTCTCCTTGAGGTCAGGTCCAGAAACTCAGCAGGAAAAAACTCTCTTGCGGAAAGGGAGTGGGAAGAGGAAGGGGTTCTGGTCTGCCTTGCTCCTCTGCTGTGGCAGAGATGGTTAGCAGGTCATCACAGATCTGTGCCCTCCCCCAGGGACTACACAGACCCTTGCATCTAAGTGGGACCACATGACAAATTCTTACCAATGCAGTGTGGGTAGGAAGTGATGGGTGATACTTCTGAACCAGGTGTGAAGAAAGGGACATACCTTCTTCATGTTTTTCCTTCTTCCTCCAGCTTGGAAGCAGAGATCCTGATGCCCTCAGGCATGGTGGAGCTGCAGGATGGAACAGGCTTGAGTCCCTGAACCATCGTCACACCTGGAGGTCAGCTCCTTGCCAACCAGAGCACCTCAACTGGATTCATTATGTGAGTGAGACATAAACTATCGGCTTGTCACTGGAATTAGAGAGTTCATTTATTACAATGGCTAGTGTCACCCTGGGCTTCCCTGGTAGCTCAGCTGGTAAAGAATCTGCCTGCAATACAGAAGACCCCGGTTCGATTCCTGGGTCAGGAAGATCTCCTGGAGGAGGGCATGGCAACCCACTCTAGTGTTTTGCCTGGGGAGTCCCATGGACAGAGGAGCCTGGCGGGCTACAGTCCATGGGGTTGCAGAATCTGACACGATTGAGCAGTTAGGCACAGCACAGTACAGTGTCATCCTAACACACACTCCCACTTTTCTTCCTCAGTCCAGCACTGAGCCATTTGCTTGTACACAAAAGGAGACTTAGGTCATCATCCCTCACAGCAGGTGCAGGGTTGTAAAAAACCACTGAGGGTGGGGAGAGGGAGGCATCATCTCCCCTTAGCTCTGAACTTGGGGCCACCAGCATATGGGGATTGGGTTTGCAGCTGTTACATTCCACAGTGGCCCTGGTAGCATTTTGACTATGGGCAACACTCAGCGCCATCCTAGGGGAGCAAAGATAAGGACAGACAGCTGATAGGAGGGGGGAGCAGAGAGGGAGGGCCCACAACCAGAGCCCTGGAATCTCTGCCTGTGTCATCTCAGCCAAGCCAGAACCTCTTGGGCCCTCCATTTCCTCATCTGTAACATGAGTCTAAAGCACATATCCTGGATGGAAAGTGGGGGAAGGTGGGGATGGTGAGGGGTCAGATAATAGATCTGACTATGCAGTTGGAGGACCCAAACCCAAGTCCTCAGAACTTGGATGTGTGCTTGGGCTTTTTCTTGGGAGGGGCTTAAAAATAATTTGTTAGGAAAGAAAACATGAAAGAATGTCCGATTCCTACGTTTGGGGGATCATTCAGAAAGCTATTCTGGGCTAAAGGATCTGGAAGAGGTATGTCCTGATGGCTTTGAAGGCCACCTCTGAGCACCGAACTCAGTGTCTATGGGTAGTTCCTCTTGCCACCAAATATTTATTGACAGGTGTCCAGTATCTGAAATTCCACCATTAGTGCTTCATTCCTTTGGATTTGTTTTTTATTCTTCCACAAAAATGCAAGCTGTGATAATCCCAAACGTGTTCAGTGCTTTAGACTTTTCCCAGGAATCTTGAAAGATACAGATAGGTCCAAACGCCAAACGCAGGTGCTACATTAATCATTTTTTCTCCCGACAGGAAGATTGTGGGGGCAATTCTACTCCTGGGTGTATATCCAAGAATAACTTGCACATGTGGCCCAAAGACATGGATAGGAATAATTATAGCAGCCCTATGCATAATAACACAAATTTGGAAACAACCAAAGTGCCCGTTGACAAGGAGATGGGGATCACTGGATGTGAAATAACAGTGAAAATGATTGAGCCCTGTTTTAATAACATATTGCTGAATAACAGGCCATGTTAAAACATAGTGGCAACCATAATCATTGATTTGCTCACAGTTCTACAATTTAGGCAGGGGCTCATTGGGGATGGCTTGTCTCTACTCCATGTGACTTCAACTGCGGAGGATTAACTGAGGATGAGAAATCGATGTTCTAATTAATATTTATTTTGGCTGTACTGGGTCTTTGATACTGTGTGGGCTTTTCTGTAGTTGCAACGATCAGCGGCTCTTCTTCATTGCAGTGCGTGGGCTTCTCACTGCAGTGGCTTCTCTCGTTGCAGAGCACAGGCTCCAGGGCTTGCTGGCTTCAGTAGTTGTGACACATTGGCTCAGTAGCTGCATCTCCCGGGCTCTGGAGCACAGGTGTACGAGCTTAGTTGCTCTGTGTTATTCGGGATCTTTCTGGACCGGGGATTTGAACCCATGTCCCTTGAATTGGCAGGCGGATTCATGACCACTGAGCCACCAGGGAAGCCCTCAGATCAACTTTTAAGATGGTTCACTCATGTGGTTGGCATGTTGATGCTGGCTGTCAGCTAGGAGATCAGCTGGAGCTATTGTGTGTGTGGAAGTAGCCTTCTTATCTTGCATGTGGCCTCCATGTGACTTCTCTCAGGCTGGTGGTTTCAGAGTAATCAGACTTCTCAGGTGGAGTCTCAATGTCCCCAAGAAAGCAAAAGCAGAAGTTGCTGGACCTTCTTGAGGCTTAGGCCTAGAATAGGCACAGAATGACCCATTCTGCTGAAAGAATCATAAAGTCAGACAGATCCAACTGCAAAAGTGTGTGAATAACCAGAGCTATATTTGTGTGCCACAGACTTGCACAGCCGCAACCAGCCATAGCCATATGGATAAATCATAGGTACGTTATGCTGCAGGAGCAAACAAGCTTCACATTTCAGTGATTCCATATAACAATGGATTGTGTCTTCCTCACATACATATCTTTAAAAATATGTATGTATGTATTTGGCTGCATCGGGTCTTAGTTGCTGCACGTGGAATCTTCATTGCGTCATGTGGGCTCTTTCACTGAGACGCAGGTACTCTCTAGTTCTGGTGCACGGGCTTAGTTGTTCCACGGCGCGTGGGATCTTAGTTCCCTGACCAGGGATCAGCCCACACCCCTTGCATGGCAAGGTGGATTCTTAACTACCGGACCACCAGGAAAGTCCAGTCACATACATATCTTACACAAGCCGGTGGAGTGCTTGGCCCCACACAGCCAGCCACTTAGGAACTTAGGCTGATGGAGGATCTACCATACTGAGATGGCACCATCTGGGACATGAGACCTCACTTTTGCCACAGCCATGGAGGACAGAAAGGTTGGAAAATTTCACTTGACCTCAGCTCTAAAGATACACATGTCACTTAGGTTCACATCTCATTGGCTAGAACTAGTCACATTACCCTGCCTAAATTACAATTTTTCCATAGAAAAATGGAAGAGCATTACTATTCCAGTCACATGTAATAAAATTATTGAAAACAAAGGACAGTTCAACATAAAATTCAAGATAGTGTTTACTTTGGGGGGGGTGGTCAGCACAGGAGAGGAAGTCACAGGAAGGTATTAATAGCAGTTTACAATACTCTAATCCATGAGTTGAGCAGTGAGTATTGATTATACTATTTTTAATGAATAAATGAGTAAATAGATGAATGAAATAAAAGAGAGGGTTCAGAAGCTGTGGCACTGAAGCATAACCTCAGAGTGCAGGCCAAAAATAGCTCTTCCATAAATATTCACTGCGCTGTGGTTGAGGCGGCCAGGCCTTGAGGGTACAAAGATGAATAAAATGTAGGCTCATCCCCTCTAGATTCCCAGCTCAGAGGATGTAGTAGGCACATGAACCAGACAAACCAGCAAAGCACAGTGGAGTGGACTACTTACCAGGAACTTTGGGAGCCAGAGAAAGAAAGTCTTACCCCAAGGGGTCATGTAGGTTGGGTCATGAAGGATCAATAGGAGTTCAATAGGTGGAGAAAGAAGTGGAGGTGGGGCATATTGGTCAGGGACACTCATTCCAGGAAGAGTGAACAATATGTACAAAGGTACTTCATTCCTCAAGTGGCCTGTGTTCACAGCATTTCCTCACCACCTTCTAGTCCCTAAATGATCTGATCAACTCATTCATACTGTGCTATGCCACCCAGAACCCTCTGCAGGACTTGCACATTCAATATTCCCACCGATTTCTATGTGCCAGGCACTATGCTAAGCATTTTGCTTATATGATTTTATTTAATGAAGAGCAGAACTTAATGGCAAAGAAATTAATTTCTAATGGTGAAATTTCAGACTTAGATAAGATGAAATCTTTAGCTTAGGGAAGCTGGAAGTATTTGTGTGGCATGAATTCTGTCACACATTCCTCTGCCTCACCGTATGTTCAGTCCTGATGTTTGTACTGGCTGGGTAAAGCCCCTGGAAGGTCAGGAGGTGGGGTGGCAGGAGCTCCCAATCTTATTCTTCCAAAAAAAAAAGCAAGTGGGACTTCTGCTCAATAATATAATAATGTCTCTGTTCTGCCTTTTCTCTGGGGTCTCACTTCTTGGGAGCCTGTGTGGAGGTGAATTCCTCTGAAAGCTCTCTGCCCCTATTAGGGACTCCCCAGGCCTTTTCTGAGAAATAGTGACATTGTTCCTAACACTTCCCCTCCCTTCCTGGGTAGCTCCTGTGGCCACCATTGAGCTTTCCTCACATCCTCCTTCTTCGGGCTAGAGCTTTTCTAACTTTCCTTTCCATCATCACTTCCCTCCTGGATGGGGCTAATCTGAGTCCTCTCATTCCTCAGGCTGAAGCTCTTTACATCTCTAAGCCGTCTGCTTCCTTGGGAGCAGGCCTGGGCATCGGGCTGCAGGCCCGACTAGCATTCAGGCCTTCAGGAACATGTCCTAACATGTTGAGCCCTGGCACAGAAGAAGATGGTGGCTGTTTTGTCCTTGGGGCTGCCTGCTTTTAGACAAGAGTGGGGTTTTAGACAAGAGGAGACCCCGAGAAACCCCAGAGGGACCTTGGTCTGCATTTCTCTGAACAAAATATGTGATTTACCGCAGACCCCTTGGGACTGGTCTGGGATCTACTGTGTACCTGCATGCCTCTCTCTGTGTGTGTGTGTGTGTGTGTGTGTGTGTGTGTGTGTGTGTATGTGTGTGTATTTTGGGACTTGGATCTTGAGTGTGGGTTTTATCAACCTGCTTCTTTGCCTCTTTAGGGCAGAAGCCCTCTCTTAAGAGCAAACCTGTCTACACATTCAAGTGAATGCTTGGAAACTTTTTTTTTTTAAGTGCTGGACAGTACTGAACACCAGTAGGTGCTTAATATTTGTTGAGTTCTGTTGTGGTGGTGGTGGTGAGTTAAAAATTATAAAAAAAAAAATCACTTCCCAAAAAAACAACAAAAAATTATTTCATTGTGAAGCTCAGGACTGTAAAACTTTAACTAATTCAATACAAGCAGCCATTAAATTTTTTTCCCCAAAGTAAACAGATAGACAATGTCAAGTCTATTTACAATGTCTGAAAGGCAAGGGGATTCGAGACAGTAGGAGGATATGCCCGTCCTGTGCTGGACATTTGACAGCCCAGCCTTTGGGTGGTGTGGGTACGGGTGTGTTGGAGGTAGGGAGGGTGGAACTGGGAGAGGAGAGGGCTGGTTCTGGCGTTTTGGCCTGTTTGAGGTTCTTCCACCTACAATTCTGGCCTGTCTCCAATATCAGGCAGGCAAGGGGGTCTGGTAAAGGGTCCTCCCACCCCTCCCCGGGCTCCTGTCCCAGCAGTAGAGGAGAAGCAGGACTGTCCTCCCTGAGGTCAGCTGCTTTGGGGGAAGAAGACTGGGCATGTCTGGGCAGAGATTTCCAGACGCCGAACAGCCCTAGATGTCAGTAATTGGAGCTGCTTTCAGCCTGCATTCTATGTTTTAGTTGATTTCTGTTCAGATTAACACTCTGTTGTCTGCAATTTTCTTACAAGCAGAAATAAAAAATGTTTCAGATGAAGGAAGGAAGCAAAGGTGGGGTACAAGTGGGGATGGGGAGCAGCAGGGCACCTCACTTGCTTTTGCCTCTTTTGGAAGCACTGGTTGGCCTTTCTGGAATTGCCTTCATCAGTGTCATTTCAGTGTATTGCCTGGAAATTATGGGTGCTGGGCATGTCTTGCATTCTAAAGCTGCTGAAACAGAGAGGGCATAAGCAGAGAGCTCTGGATGAGAAGCAAAAGGTCTGCGTTCTAACCATCGCCATTGATGTGCTGTATACCCTGAGTCAGGCCTCTGAGCTCTGAGCCTCCGTTTCCAGCAGTGTATGTGGTGGGTGGGGATTACCCCCCAATCCTTCGCCCCTTCCCAGCCCGCAAATCCACAGCAATCACAGAGCTTTCTTCTGCTAAGGTGGGACGGGAGGTGGATATAGGCAGTGAGGAGGAGGCTGTGGGAAGCTTATCTCAGTGTCCCGGTTCCCCTGGAGACCAGGTTAGCCCTTTCTTAGCAGGGTCCCCAATTCCGTCCTTCCCTGGAGCATTTGACAAATAACTTCTCACCCCTTTAGTTCTGTGGGCTTCGGTCGGTTTCCTCTTCTGTGAAATACGGGGAATTGAATCCTCTTCTGTGAAATAAAGGAATTGAATCCATTCTGGCCTCCAAGAATGCTTTGTTGGGGTCTCTGGGTACCTCCGGTGATGGTGAGAAGTGGTGTAGTGAGGGACCCATGGTGGTAAAGGGGGGTTTTTCTGGGAATTACAAAGTGAAGTGTTCTTAAAAATTATTTAAGTATTTTTTTTTTCTTTATTAATGTCACTCTTCGTGGTTTATTCAGCTGCTCCGGGCAAATCCTTGCCCAGAGTCAGTCGGTGGTGGGTCAGAGTCGGGGGGGAGTGGGGTGGGGGGTGGGGGTGGGGTGGGCAGTCCGTCGGGTCCCAACAACGCCGCCGTCCCGTCGATGAGAGGGCAAGTTGCCCTCCCCACCCCCACCCCCCGCACTGGGGAAAAAAACCCAAACAGAATTGGGACTCAGTTCGTGCGGAAATATGTCAAGTGCACAAAGCCAGGCGCGGAGAGTGGGAAGGAGGGAAGCGCCCTCCTGCAGCCAGTGAGGTTGGCAGCGGACTCACCAGGGAGCCGCCGGGGGAGAAGCGCTGCTGTGGGCGGAGCGGCCGGTCCCGCCTCCGCCCTCTTTATAAGCCCGGCGCCCGGCGCCCGGCGGCGCCAGCTGAGGTGTGAGCAGCGGCTGGAGGCTGTGCTTGGGAGACCCGGCGCTGCGCGCTGATTCACGGAGACGTCCTGAGAGCCCCAGAAGAGGTGAGGGAGCTGGGGCGGGCCAGAGCGGATCCCGAACTGAGGCTCCCTAGCCGAGCCAAGCGAGTCCGCGTGTTTGTCCGTGCCCCTCGGGGGTGTGTGTCCGTGTGTCCGCGGGGGCTCGTGTGTCCTGTGTTCACAGGTGAATGGCGCGCGGGGCCCTGCGCGCGGGTCTCGGTTTGGGGCACACCAAGGGCTGCGAGTGTGCCTGTGGGCACAGGGCCCGGGATGCGTCGGAGGCTCCGGGCGCCGAAAAGGCGCCCAAGTACCAGGGATCTCCCCTCTGCGATCCCTCCCCTGGAAACTCCGTTGGGGCGAGGGAAGGCGTGGACCCAGCCGAGGGTGCGCCCGGGGCCCCAGGCTAGGCGCGCTCGCTGCGTGGGGACGAAGCCTGTTTCGCGCAGGGCTCCGGGAGGGGCGGGGAAAGCCAAGTCGAACAGGTTCATTTGGGATCCATTCCCGAGCGGTTCTCAGATCCGATCGGTGCCGTCCCGGCCCAGAACCGAGGTCGGAGTCCCCAGTGCTGCTGAGGTCAGCGCCGGCTGTGTCCTGGGCCCTTGGGAACATGTCGGGACACGTTCCTTAAAAGAAAGCTGGGAGGTGACTCACGGTGACAAGAAGACCCCGGGGAACAAGACGGGTGACATCAGAACTCCTCCAGGACTGGGAGACTGTGGCTCCGCCAGAAGTCCCTTCCCTGCCTCTCTCCACGGTCTCTGTCCCCCCACGCCGCCACCATCAGCACAGTGACCTATTTGGCTGGCACAGAGTGTTCCCAGGGAAACCGAGACACCAGGAGGTCCTAGACCGGGTGTCCGGTCCCCGCCCCGAGGCGCGCCCTCTGGGACCCGGAGCCTCGGCCGGGCGCTGGGTGGGCTTGCGCCAGCCTGTCAGTTAGGGAAGCCCCGAAGCCGAACCTACCTCTCTCCCACCGCCGCCAGGAGAACCCCGGCTCAGCCTGCCCTTGGGTCGGCCGGACGTACTCGAGGTCCGGAGCCGAGCTCTGCCCTGCGGCGTGGTGGGGGCACCCAGCCCCCGACGGGGGCGGTGGGGGAAGGGAAGGAGAGGTCCTGTGTTTGAGGGATGGGGCTTCGGGGTGTGTCGCTGCTCCGGGCCTCCGTCACCTGCTTTCGGGCGCTCCAGGCGGCCCCAATCCGGTCCGAATTTCCCTCTCCAAGGGCGACAGGGCTGAGCAGAGCAGGAGGGCGATTCGCCCTCCGGACGCCACCGTCCAGCGTGGACTGTAGTGCGTCTGCCTGGTCTGGGGCCCTCGGGAGACACTTGCGCTCTCCCCGTAAGGGACAAGAATCGTAGAACTGGGCTTGGTACTTTAGGGCGCCCGGGCAGCTCCCTCCCTCCTTCCCCTTCCTCCACGTTGCGTTTCGGGGAGGACTTAAGAGCGGTTTTGTTTTCGTTGCTCCCGTCTATTTTTATTTTTCAGGGATCTGACTCATCCCTTGCTTTGGGCGTGGAGATAAGGTGGAGGGACCAGATCTCGGCGCGCCTGTGCGTGCATGCTGTGTGTGTGCGTGTGTGTGTGTGTGTGTACGCGCGTGCGCGCGTGTGTTTCACAAGAGGCGGCGCGAGAGCGCGCTGTTTCCCAATAGTGGCGGGCGTTTCGGAAGGCTGACTGGCTCAGCGTGACGTGTTCGCGGCCCCCGAGCCCCCTCCCACTCCCCCTCCCCACCCCGGGGTGACGTGCAGCGGGAGTGGAAGCGAAGTTTTGGCGGGCGGGGAGCGCTTTGCGGGAAACTGACTCATCACAGCTGGCTGCCGGCCTCCCAGGCTCTGCCGCGCAGCGCCCCCTCCGCGCGTGATTTCCTGGAGACTGGCGCCCTCTTCTGGCCATATCGCTAATCGCTAACCCGCCTTCCCGCGGAATGAGGCTTCACCGGCCTTTGCTTCCCAATGCAATTTACTCTAGTACTGATGCTGAGGTCTTTGCCCACTCCTCTCTTAAAAGGAGTGCCCCCACTGGATCTGCAGTGTTTACTGAGTGCTTACTGTTTATTTGGGAATGAAAATATGGCTGAAGCCCAAGGCCTGATAAAACCCTAGCAGGGTTCCTCCTCTTGCCAATGAAGCCCTGAGATCTGTAGTGTCTATTCAAGCCATTCTGTGTGTCCCCTCTTGGCTGGCACCCCAAGCGTGCCCATCTGGAGAACTGTCAAGCCCTTGAATTTAATCGATCTGGGGAAGAAGGGGCCTGTCAAATCTACATTTTGAAAAAGCTCCTCAAGTGGTTCTGATGGGTCTCTCTGGTGAAGAAACCTCAAAATTAGAGAGGGAGTAGGGTTCAATACCAGAATGCAGAACCCAGGGCATTCAGGGCTGGGTTCAAATCCTGGCTGTGCCATTGGTGAGCTGTGTGACCTTGGGAAAATTACTTAACTTCTCTGAGCCTTGGTTACCTCTTCTGTAAAAGAGTGATATACCCATTTCTTTTGAAAATTAATATCCGTAAACTTTTTTACAACAGCCTTTGGCACATTAAAATATATAAATAAATCTCAATCCTTAGCCCTGAAGAGAGTGAGCAAAGGTTATTTGTGGGCTTTGTCCACTGGGCTATGTAACCCCTTTCTATGTGGCAGCTTGAATAGACACTATTGATCTGTTTAACCCTGTGGGTTCGGGGCAAGTCTTAAAACTCCTGCCCTTTAAACGTGGTCTGAGGTCATCTAGTGCCTCCCCTGCCCTGTCTGCTGAGACTTGGAGTTATGGACTTGACTCACTGTGAGACGTGGAGTGGGGACAGGTAGATGTGGTGTGGATCGAGGGCTTCCTGCCCCAGGAGGACACTCAGCAGGGCTTTCACCCTCAGAGCGTGCAGATCAGGACTTGTCCCCAGGAAAACCCAGTCCCTGTTAAAGTCGTGCAGGCGCTCAGCCCTGGACTCAAGCAGGGCAGGGAGGTGCCAGCACCCCGTCACGGGCAAGCTCACCCTCAGTTTTCCCTCTCTTAAAGTGGGAGGTGAGGAGCCAGGTAGACCGGTGCCTTTAATTTTCTTTGCCTGCAAAACGGGTTCCTTGGATGCAGGCAGAATGGGGCAGGGGCTTCCAGATTGTCTAGACTTCAGGTCACCTGATGTGCCTGGCAGGATGTGGCTCAGCCTGGGAGAAATCATTGCTCCGCCCTGCCCTGCCTAGCTCCTCCTTACCCCCAGGCGCCTGCCTGATGACATCCTTGGGAAAGGCCCTCAGCCACAACACCTGTCAGCTGCTGTCTGAAGGAGGCGGTGGCCCAGGTGGAGTGATGGGGAGGAGTCAGCCAGAACTAAAGGCGGACCGAAATATTTTCCAAACACTTTTTCTATACTTGGTACTGCTCTGAGGGCGTTACCTACAACCGCTTAGCTAATCCTCACATCTGTCCTCTGAGATATTCGCTATGGTTATCTCCTTCTAGAACTGACCTACAACGCAGGAGACCTAGGTTTGATCCCTGGGTCGGGAAGATCTCCTGGAGAAGGAAATGGCAACCCACTCCAGTACTCTTGCCTGGAAAATCCTATGGACAGAGGAGCCTGGTAGGCTCCCGTCCATGGGGTCACAAAGAGTTGGACACGACTGAGTGACTTCACTTTCTAGAACTGACACCAAAAATAGATGTCCCTTTCATCATAGGGGACTGGAATGTAAAAGTAGGAAGTCAGGAGATACCTGGAGTTACAGGCAAGTTTGACCTTGGAGTACTAAGTGAAGCAGGGCAAAGGCTAACAGAGTTTTTCCAAGGGAATGCACTAGTCATAGCAAACACCCTCATCCAACATACACAAGAGACAACTCTACACATGGACATCTCCATCTTATAGGTGAGGAAAACAGAACCCAGAGAAGTTAAGCTACTTGTCGAAGGTTGCCCAGCAGAGCCTGGATTCCAACCCAAGTGGCCTGGTTCCAGAGCCCTCACCTTTAACCACCAAGACACAGCTGTTCAACTCTGCTCCATCCGCCTTGCCTGGCGGGGCCCACCAATCATTTCCTTGAGCCTGCATCTACAGCCCTGCTCTTTAGACACGTATGCAGTCCCATTTTACAGATGAAGAAATGGAGGCCGGGGGACTTGAAATGACTCTTTGAAAGTTGAGGTAGGAAGTGGCAGAGCAAGGACTAGAACCCAGGTGCTTTTTAACTCCAAAGTCCAGGGTAGTTTTAAGTAACTGAGCAGGATTATTCCACACGAGCTTCTAGACGGAGGGATTTGAGAGGCTTGAGGAGGTGTCCATTTACTTGGGGATTGACCTCCCCAGCCGGGTCTGGAGTTAGGAAACTACTGGACTCTGACAATTCACACATACCTGGGGCATTCACACCCACGAGGGACACCTCAGGGGGGAAAAACAAATTGATTTTAGCTGATAACACCTGGTGGTAAACAGGACCCTGATCCCTGCTATTGCAATAAACTTGCCTTTGTTGACATAAACTTGCCCTTCAGCTGCCCACTCCCCCAGTGACCTGGGGGTGTCAGGCGGACTGACTCTGCCCCTCACGCCCTCTCTGTGGGAGGAAGGTGGGGGAAATCAGCCGGAGGGAACCGAGAGCCCCTCTCACCTCACTTTCCAGTGAGGAGGCCGCGCCTGAGGTTACGCAGTAGCGAGGCCCGGAGAGGGAGCGAATGACTTCCCGAGGGCCTCACTTACATGCCCCGGGGTCTCCCTTGTGTTCCAGCCACAGGTGCCATGTCCGAGCCGTCCAGGGACGCGCATCAAATCCCCCGCAGCAGCAAGGCCTGCCGCTGCCTCTTTGGTCCAGTGGACAGCGAGCAGCTGCGCCAGGACTGCGATGCCCTCATGGCCAGCTGCGTGCAGGAGGCCCGAGAGCGGTGGAACTTCGACTTTGTCACCGAGACGCCGCTGGAGGGGGACTTCGCCTGGGAGCGCGTGAGGGGCCTCGGCCTGCCCAAGCTCTACCTGCCCGTGGGGCCCCGAGACGACCTGGGAGGGGGCAAGCGGCCGAGCCCCTCGTCCGCCCTGCTGCAGGGCACGTCTCAGGAGGACCACTTGGACCTGTCGCTGTCCTGCACTCTCGTGACTCGCTCCCCTGAGCGGCCCGAGGGGACCCCCGGTGGGCCTGGCCCGTCCCAGGGCCGGAAACGGCGGCAGACCAGCATGACAGGTGAGGACTCCCAGAACTCACGGTGCCAGGGCTCACCTGTCTGGCCCCGCTTGCCCATCACTCTGAGGGGGGAAACAGGCCCAGAGAGGGGAAGAGGCTTGCCTGAGGTCACACAGCAAGTCTACTACCAAGACCAATTAGCTGACATTTATTTAGAACATTGACTATGTGCCAGGCCCTTTGATAAGTGTCTAGATTTCTTTTAGTTCTTATAGTGATCTAATACCATAGGACATTCTTGGCATCCTTTTACAGGCAAAGAAACAGGACTCAGGTAGAATGATTTGCCTAAGGTCCCACGCTGAATTTGGCATGGAGAGAAAATGAATGATCATTTCCTGGCTGCCTTAACCAAACTTAACTCGCCTTCCCCTTCATATATACACACCTTCATCCGCACTTCCCAGCCTATTTTTCTCTTTTTGGCACTTTTTAAACTATCAACAGTTACTTCCATATTTTGATATGGTCCATCTCCCCAAATAGGATCCTATCTCCACAAGAAAGAAATCTGTATCTCTCTTGTTCATAACTGAATCCTCAGCACCTTGGATGGTGTGTGACACACAGCAGGTGCTTGAGGAAAATGGAATAAATGAGGCTGGCAGTTGAACACTAACTATGCCAGGCCTTAGGCCAATGTCTTTTTATTTTTTACTTTACAAATGTAATACTGTTATTATTTTGGCTGTATGGCTTGTGGGACCTTAATTCCCTAAGCAGGGATAGAACCTGGGCCACCTCCATTGAGAGCAAGGAGTCTTAGCCACTGGACCATCAGGGAAGTCCCAACCAAGGTCTTTCTGGAAGCATTTCATTTAATCCTCCGAGCACCGTACCAGTGTTATCCTCATTTTATAGGTGAGGAAACGGAAGCTTGGAGCAGTACAGCCAAGAATCCCACAGCAAATTTGCAGCTGGGTCAAAACTAACAATAATGATAATAATAATAACTAACCTTTATATGGCTCAGGCATCATTCAGAACACTTTTCCTGGATCAAATAATGAAATCTCCAGAGCAGTGCTCTCTGACAGATCAGGCTCTACAAAGAAGCAGTTGCTCAGTACCACTGGCCACATATTGCTGCTGAGTGCTTGCCATGAGGGACTGAATTTTTCTTTTAGTTTACTGTTAGTTAATTTAAACAGCCACCTAGGGTTAGCGGCCATTGCATTTGGGCAGCTTGGCTTAAAGCGGGCCCATGGATGGAAGGCCTGTTATTGATCACATCTGTGAAGCATGGGGGGATGTTCTGTATGTATGTAGCCCTCTGGGAGATGGGCTAGAAGTTTCCAGAGTTCTTCCCTGCCTTGGGGAGGGTCCCTCTGCAGTTTGCACTGGGCGGGTGGCCCTGCTGGGCCCTCTTCCTCCTGGCCTGGCTGATGTCTATTCTCTCCCCCCAGATTTCTACCACTCCAAACGCAGGCTGATCTGCTCCAAGAGGAAGCCCTAACGCCGCTGCCAGAAGCACGTCCTCGTGGAAACAAGGGGGCCACTGCGGGCCTCTTCTGTACCTTTTGCCTGGGTCCTCCAGTTTGTGCGTCTTAATTATTATTTGTGTTTTAATTTAAACGCCTCCTCATGTACATACCCTGCTTACTGTCACCCTTCCCACGCCCCCAGCCTCTGGCATTAGAATTATTTAAAAAAAAAATTAGCAGAAAAAATAGGCTTATTAGAGTGCTAGGTATTTTTATTATATGAACCGTTATTTAAACCCTCTTCATCCTTTGCTTTCCTCGTCCTTGCTCCTCTGAGGCTGACGTGACCCCCATTCTCTGGGTGGCACTCTCTGGAGGGGCCTGGCTCTCTCCCCCGCTGCCATCTGATGGGTGTTATGAAGTCCGCCCCCCCCCCCCCCCCGGCTCCTTTCCTGCATTCTCAGTCCTGAATTCCTTATAATCTGAGAAGTAAATAGATAGCACTTTGAAGGGGGCCCAACAGAGTTGGAGGCATCATCAAAACTTTGGGTTCCCCTTGCCCCCTCTAAGGTTGGGCAGGGTGATCCTGAAGTGGGCACAGCCTGGAAATGGGGCTGGGGGATTGGACACCCTCCTGGCCCTTGATTCCCACCTCTGTCTTGTGAAGGCGTGGGGAAGGTAGGGGCCCGTAGCAAACCACCCCCACCTCGCCACTCCTCCCACCCCCGTCTTCAGGGGAGCCAGTCTCATATTTGGCTTCCCTGTTCCCTGCATTTTTCCAGGAGCCCCAGAGGCCCCTCTTCCCCAGCTGGGCTCTCAGTCCCTCTCTGCTCCTCTCCCTTCCTCCATGCCCTTTCCCTTTAGTATCTTCTCGGCCCTGGGTGGCAGCTCTGGGGGGGCCCTAACCCCCAACTCAGTGGACTGGAAGGGGAAGGGACATGCTAGGCATAGGGTTCCCCAGTTCTACCTCAAGCAGCGACTGCCCCCTCCTCTTAGCTCTTGGGGTGGGGGTCCTGGGTGGTCAGACAGGCCTCCTTGAATGGGGATCTCTCTGTGTTAGGGGTAGGTGGGTGAGGAGCAGATTTTTCCAGGAGGGACAGTGTGACACCAGCCCCTGGCTCTTGGCCAAGGACTTTTTCCATTGGCCCCACCCCTTCCCCCATTTCATTGCACTTTGAATAACAGCTGAAGGAGTCAGATGGCGGGAGCAGAGGCTGTGGATAGGATGAGCTAAGTGGGCAAATGTGGGTCTGGGAGCTGTGAGTCTTTGTCTTTCCTGGCACTGAGCCACGTGGTGGGTCTGACCCCAGACACCTCCCGGCTCCTATGACATCCTGGCCTGGACTGTTTTCTCCTGATTCCCAGATGGCCTGTCTCTTCCGTCTCCACCTCGACTGTAAACCTCTCACGGGCAGGGAATACATCCTGTACTGCTCTGTGCCCTTCAGAGCCCCTCCCACAGTGCTGAGTATACAGCAGGTGCTCAATAAATATTTCTGATGACTTTACTCGTAATATTAGTGTTGTGGTCAATATACCTTATTATTTATAAGAACAAGTTGGTGGAGGTTTTTTTTAATTAAATAAGCACTTAAAAAAAAAAAAAAGCAGAACAGTTGAGCAAAAGAAAGACCAAGACCACAAATCAAAAAGCAGACAATAACAAAACAAGAAGTCATCACACCTCTGCAGATTGCCACGGTCAGTATTTTGGGTTCTTGTATGTGGTTTTTTTAAAAGTAAAGAATATATTGTGACTCATCAGAAAAATGCAAATTAAAATCACAGTAAGATACCAGTACACATCTATCAGAATGACTAACATGAAAAAGACTGACAATGCCAAGTGTTGGTGAGGATACAGAGCAACTGGAACTCATACCTCCTGGTGGAAGTATGAACTATTTCATCTCCTTTGGAATAACTCTGGGTAATATCTTCTCAAGATGCCTCCCCTCAAGCCTACCTGATGACTAGGAATTCCATTCTTAGGTTTGTTCTCAAGAGAAATAAATATTTTTTTTTCCATTTATTTTTATTAGTTGGAGGCTAATTACTTTACATCATTGCAGTGGTTTTTGTCATACATTGAAATAAATACACATTTGTATATTTTTATAGCAGTATTATTCACAACAGAGCCTAACCAGAAACAACCTAATGTCCAGAACATGAGAACAGATACATAAACTGGTATCTGTATATAGTGGAATCCTATATGACATTAAAAAGAACAAATACTCTTACATGAATCTTCTGGTTATTTATATTTATCAACCCTAAGCCTTAGTAGCTTAAAACAATAGTCATTTCTTTGTTCTGGATCCTGCAGTTTAGCCAAGAACTACTTTTCACATGCCGAATAATCCTCTGTTAGATGGATCATGGCTTTGCTCCAGAACCCTATGGGTCTGAGAGGAGGCTCTGCCCTTGGGGCTTTTGGAGACTTTACACTGTTTGCTTATCTCCCATGGATATTTCTAGTATTATGGGATATGCTGGGTCACACGTCCCAAGTGTTTTCCCCATAGTGAGGACCTAATGCAGAGCCTCTTTAGCTCTGGACTCCACTTAAACAATAAACTCATCCAATACATGATCTGGAGCAGTAATCAGTATACTGCCTCCAAAGTCTCTATTGGCCACCAGCATTATGCCTCTTTTTAGTGGTAGGATGTCCACGGTATGATAATTTGTCCTTTAACCATGTAAGGCGCCTAGACAGTGTATTAAAAAGCAGAGACATCACTTGGCCGACAAAGGTTGGTCTAGTCAAAGCTGTTTTTTCCGGTAGTCATGCACAGATGTGAGAGTTGGACCATAAAGAAAGCTGAGCGCCAAAGAACTGATGCTTTTGAATCGTGTTGGAGAAGACTCTTGAGAGTCCCTTGGACAGCAAGGAGATCAAACCAGTCAATCCTAAAGAAAATCAATCCTGAATATTCATTCAGAAGGACTGATGCTGAAGCTTAAGCTCCAATCCTTTGGCCACCTGATGTGAAGAACTGACTCACTGGAAAAGACTTGATGCTGGGAAAGATTGAAGGCAGGAGGAGAAGGGGACGACAGAGGATGCAATGGTTGGATGGCATCACCAACTCAATGGACATGAGTTTGAGCAAACTCTGGGAGATAGTGTAGGACAGGGAAGCTGGCGTGCTGCAGTTTATGGGGTCACAGACTCGGAGATGACTGAGTGACTAAATGACAACCATAGAGGGAATGTCCCGGCATGCCTCAGCTCAGCTGGCATTTAAATCTTAACTAATATGATAGATTCCTGAATTTCTGTGGGGAACGTGGGCATGACTTTTGATCTGCTTTCCTGGCATGGATTGGAAAGAATGCATTGGCCATGTTATTAGCTTCTTATAATCAGCTATGGAGACTATTCTAGTAAACATACCATACTTTATGATATAATGGCTGCAACTAGGGCTGTCGTGTGACCATTATCAATCACCGTGCTTCATTTGTTTTTTTGTAGGAGCAGGTGGGGGTGGATTGGGAAGCACTGTGTCCTTTAAGTTTCTGAGCATAGGAGTAACCTTTGCAGTTCTACCAGGGATGTGGTACAGCTTCTGACTTGCCATCTTGACCAGCGGGATAACTGAAGACACTTCTACTCAGTCCTTTCCCTAATGGTTTTTGTTTCGTTGGTTTCACCAATCTGAGCGTTCTGCTACTTGCTGAGTACATCCATCCCAATTTGCATTCAGGGGCTGGGAAGTAGCCACAGACTCATTGGAACCCATTGGACTCCAAGAGGGAACAGCGCCACGTGACTTACGGGAGCTTAGTTCCCCAACCAGAAATGGGCCCTGGACCCTGGGCTGTGAGAGTACAGAGCCCTAACCACCGGACCACCAGGGACTTCCCCGGGATGTTTAATCTTGAGTCAAGAAAGGGCACAATAAACACTTTGGCTGCCTTGTATTCCTCCTCTCCCGCAGTCCCAGCCCCACACCCCTGAGGTCTCCTCCCATATGTTCGTCCTGTTCCTACCAATACATATCAGTCAGACCTGTAGTATTCTGGCAAGTTATTTCCTCCAGTAGCAGTAACTCTACTTTTTCTACTCAGGCAGTGCTGAGACCTGACCCAATTATTGATCTAAGAGACGAGGCTGGCAAACCCTAGCTCCAGGGACCAGCTGCCCATTTTATATAGAGTTTTACTTCGATATAGACACACCCATTTGCTTGTTGTCTATGGCTGTTGTTGTACTTTAAGCAGCACAAAAGCAGAAATGAGTAGTTGCGACATACACCATGTAGCCCACAAACCTAAAATATTTGCTCTCTTGCCCTTAAAGCATTTGCTGACTCTTGTCTACAGGCAGAGAGGGGAGGTGGGGTGAATCTTAAAGTGATGGGTGAGTGTTCTCCTCTAGCAGGGGAGGGGCATTCTACAGGCCTGGAGGGCTCAGGGAAGCAGGGAGTGTAAGATTCAACCATCTGAACAGCTCCATTCCAGGACTCAGAGCCCCACTCTTTTCTTACTGGCTGCAGCCATGCATGGTCTCTCTTGTAGCTCTACCACCTTTATACCAAACCCTGGGGCTGATTATCAAAGCTATGGTTATTAGCTATGATTATTAGTCAAAGTTATGGTTTTTCCAGTAGTCATGTATGGATGTGAGAGTTGGACTATAAAGAAAGCTGAGCACCAAAGATTTGATGCTTTTGAACTGTGGTGTTGGAGAAGACTCTTGAGAGTCCCTTGGACTGCAAGGAGATCCAACCAGTCCATCCTAAAGGGGATCAATCCTGAGTATTCATTGGAAGGACTGATGCTGAAGCTGAAACTCCAATACTTCGGCCACCTCAGGCGAAGAGTTGACTCATTTGAAAAAGACCCTGATGCTGGGAAAGATTGAGGGTAGGAGGAGAAGGGGACGACAGAGGATGAGATTGTTGGATGGCATCACCGACTCAATGGACATGAATTTGAGCAAACTCTGGGAGATAGTGTAGGACAGGGAAGCTGGTGTGCTGCAGTCCATGGGGTCGCAAAGAGTCGGACACAACAGAGCGACTGAATTGAATTGAACTGAGGCTGATTATCAGCATAGTCTGCCCTTGGGCCCCAAGAGATGAGGACCATTTCAAATGCTTAGATGGGGGGTCTCTTGTCTCCCATGGCCTGCCCTGAGTTGAGCCTGTGATTCTGTTTCTTCAAGACTTCCAGGGAAGTGAACAGAAGTCAGTCAGAACCAAGTCCTCATCGTTATCATCTGCGTGTGCTTAGTCATTCAGTCGTGTCCAACTCTTTGCAACCCCATGGACTGCAGTCTGCCAGGCTTCTCTGTTCATGGAGTTCTCCAGGCAAGAGTACTGGAGAGGGTTGCCATGCCTTCCTCCAGGGGATCTTCCCAACCCAGGGATCGAACCCAGTTCTCCCGCATTGCAGGCGGATTCTTTACTGACTGAGCCAGCAGGGATAGCCCTGTATTTTTCTGTACCTCTCCCGGGTCTACCTCCAAATCTGGGTCTTGGTCAGCAGGAGGCTGCAGCCTACAGGGAACTTATCATCTCCCTAGTCACTGCCAGCGTCAGGCCCCGTAGTCATCTCACTGGTGAGGGAGCCATTTTCAGAAGCCTTTCTGCCATTTCTGGTGCCAACTTTCTTAGTTTTTTTTTTTTCCCCCAAAAGCAACCTGAGACATGGGTGTGTATGTAGGTGGTTTCCTTGGGAGGTGGTTCTGGAAGCATGGATAGTGGGGAATGTGGGAAAGGAAAAGAAAGGAAAAAGCCGGTGGAGGGGGAAATTTCCCAGTGGTCCAGTGGCCAAGACTTGGTGCTTCCAATGCTGAGAACCTGGGTTTGAGCCCTGGTCAGGGAACTAGATCTCGCACACTACAACTAAGACCTGGCACAGCCAAATAAATAAATAAATGATTTTTGTACACAAAGGGGGCACTTCCCTGGTGACTCAGGCAGTAAAGAGTCCGCCTGCAATGCGGGGGACCTGGGTTCGATCCCTGGGTTGGGAGGATCCCCTGGAGAAGGGAGCAGCTACCCACTCCCGTATTCTGGCCTGGGGAATTTCATGGACTGTATAGTCCATGGGGTCGCAAAGAGTCGGACACAACTGAAAGACTTTCATTTTCAAGAAAAAAAAAAAAAAGCCAATGGAGGTATTGGTGAGCAAGTTCTGCTGTGTGCAGCTGGGAGGTCTGAGGAGACTGTGTGGAGCGTGTCCTAGGTTTGTCTCTCAGGGTACTTGCCTAGGTACCTCTGGGGTACTTAACTATGGACACCAGCCATTGTCAATGGAGGGCAGCCTCCAGGAGCAAGTTCAGGTTGCTCCTTGGGTGGGTGTAGTTTTGGCGATGCCAGAGTAAGCCAGGAGGATGCAAGCATTTGAGGTGAGATGCTCTATCCGTGCCAGGAATTACTTACCAAAACTTCTGGTGAACACAGCCTTGAGGCTGGGGATGCGGGTGGGGGTGTCAGCAGTGGGCAACCCTTCAGCCAGCCTAGTGTCCAGGTGAGCAAGTTGGCACAGGTCACTGCAGCTTTGCCCTTCCCACTGAGCCCACCGAAACACAAGCACCATGAGGGTAGGTCTTTGCTTCTTGTATTCACTGCTGTCTCCCAGCACCTTGAAAGTTCCCAGCACATCATAGGTCCCCGACAAGTATTTGTTAAAATTCACTGGGGCTTGAATTTCCTTGACCTGAACATTTGCCCCAATCCTCAACTTCACCCCCACCCCATCCCAGCTCCCACATCACTGCCCCACATCCCTTGACAATCAGTCTGGCGTGTGAACCAGGCCACCGGCAAATTGCTAGGATGGAGAAGTTGGCAGTTCTGTAACTCAGTCTCACTTTATCAACCACAAAAGTAGCAACAGCTGACATTGATTATCATCTGCCAAACACAGTTCCAAATGCTTTACAAGGTTTATAGCATCAAATCCTTACGACACACCTCCAAGGTGGGCACTATTATTGCCTCTATTTCACAGATAAGAAACTGAGGCGACGAACCTTTACGTCACATGCTTGAGGTCACACCCCTAGGAAGTGGTGGGGCGCCAGGATATTCACGCCGATGACCCAGGTCATATTGCTTGCTCGATAACCCAGAAAGGGGAAGTGCCTCGCCCAGGGCTACAGCCGCGTGACAGCTCTTCAGAGGAGGCTAGGGCACCTGCTTCCTTCTGTGTCCCTCCTCAGTCTTTGTTGCTGCTTAGATTTTCTCAGTCTTAGGTAAAACGTGCTATATAAATGCAACTTCAAAACCAGTTCCCTGGCTTTCCTTTCCCCTGAGATCACCAGCTCATCTAAGCTCATTCTAGAAATAATTTGGAGCTGGGAGCTGAACACAGGGGACCCAGGTCTCCCAGTTTGACCACCAGTTCTCACCACTGAACCCCAGAACAGAGAGTATCTTGCTTCACAGTTTACTAAACTGTGACATGAATGCAAGCATCTTTGAAAGTGTTAGTCACACAGTCGTGTCTGACTCTTTGCAGCCCCATGGACTGTAGCCCGTCAGGCTCCTCTGTCCATGGACTTCTCCAGGCAAGAATACTGGAGTGGGTTGCCATTCCCTTCTCCAGGGGATCTTCCTGACCCAGGGATCGGACCCAGATATCCCACATTGAAAGCAGATTCTTTACCCTCTGAGCCATCAAGGAAGCCCTTTAGGGAATTGAAAATTAGGGACTCTCTCCCTTCCCTGTTCACTTGAAACTATCACAACATTGTTAATCAGCTATACCCCGATACAAAATAAAAAGTTTTTAAAAAAAGAAAAAGAAAATTAGGGACTCCCTGGAGGTCCAGTGCTTAAGACTCTGGTTGGAGGACTAAGATCCTGCATGCTGCACAGCTAAGAAAATAAACATAAAAATTGATCAATCAATCAATAAACAGTCTTACCTTATAAACAATTTTTTAAAAGAAAATTAGTGAGCGTGGAACTTTCCCATTCACAAAACCATCTCACTGTCTTTGATCCTTGTTCCTTCATTCAGTTTTTGTAAAATTTAGTTTCCCGAGCTCAGTCCAGTGACATTGTATTTTAAAGTTAGCTCTACTGTGTCCCAAAAGGCCTGCATCTAATTTCCCTCCTAGCATCAGGCTATGTCTTCCTGCCAGCTGCCTCACGGGCAGTTTTCTCCCCTGGGGCTGGCGTGAAGAGGAGGCCAGGCTGAGCTCTCACCACCTACAGATTCGACTCTGTGACACAGGCTCATCAGAGAGGGCTGGGACCTCCACCTACTGTTTCTGTGCCCCTTCGTTTCCATTGTTGGGAGGTGGGGTAGTGGGGGTGGGGGGAAATGGACTTGGGATGCCTTGAGATCCTGGGGACTTGATCTTAAAAATTCAAACTCACTCTACTCTCAGAGAAGTGCAGAGAGTCCCTTGCTGGAAAAAAAAAAAGGTCCCAGATCTCCTGCGATTGCCCAAATGCAGAAGCAAGCATGGCTGGGCATCCTTCCAGAATATATCTGGAGCCCAGTCTCCTCTCATTACTACTTGCGGCTGCTCCCCTGGTCCCAGCCATCACTTGTCTGGATTATTGTAGCAGCCTCCTCACTCGTCTTCCTCTTCGTTCTGCCTTTGCCTAACCCAGTCTATTCTTCACAATGAAAGCAGCCACAAAGATCCTTTTAAAACCCACACAGGATCTCGTCATCCTCCAAGTGGCTTCTGTCTCACTTACAGTAAAAAACCGTGTCCTTGCAGGGTCTACAGTTTGTCCCTCTGGCCTCATCTCACTCTGCCCTCCGCTACCTGCTTCAAACACAATGGTTTCCTCACTGCTTCTCCTGTACACAAAGCAAGTTCTTGCCTCAGGGCCTTTGCACTCACTGTTTCCTCTCTCTGAACACGCTTCTTCCAAAACTTCTTTCTCACATACTCTATGCCAGTATCAGCTCCTGGGACAGACTTCTCCTGACCGCCACCCTACCACGCCATCTAAAATAGACCTCCCACCATTCAATCCCTTCGCTCTGCTTTACTTTTCTTCATAACACTTATTGCTATCAGTTATTACATTGCATATGGATTTTTCCTATTTTTTTCACTTTTGTATCCTCAGTGCTGGCTCATATTAGACACTCAATAAATATTTGTTGACATAGGTCATAATAGCCATCATCAAAAAAAACTACAAACAGTAAATGCTGGAGAGAGTGTGGAGAAAAGGGAACCCTCCTCACTATTGGTGGGAATGTTAATTGGTCCAGCCATTACAGAGAACAGTATGAAGGGTCCTTAAAAAATTAAAAATAGAACCACCATATGACCCAACAATCCCACTCCTCAGCACTGCCCAGAGAAAACCATAAATCAAAAAGATACATGCACCCCAATGTTCACCGCAGCACTATTTAAAATAGCGAGAACATGGAAACAGAGGAATGGATAAAGATATGGTACATATATGTAATGGAATATTACTCAGCCATAAAAAACAAAATAATACCATCTGCAGCAACATGGATGAGCCTACAGATTGTCATACTGAGTGCAGTTAAGTCAGACCCAGAAAAACAAATATCATGATACTGTATAATATATGGAATCTAAAAAAAATGAGTACAAAAGAACTTATTTACAAAATAGAAGTAGGGTCATAGATACAGAAAGAAAACATGGTTACCAGGGGTCGGGGTGGGATAACTTGGAAGATTGGGATTAACATATACACAGTACTATATATGAAATTACTAGTAGTAAGAACCTGTTGTATAGTGTAGGGAACTCTACTCAATACTTTGTAATAGCCTATATAGGAAAAAAAATCTAAAAAAAAAAAGAGAGAGGATATGCATATCTGTATAACTGAATCACTTCGCTATACACCTGAAACTAACACAGCATTGTAAATCACCTATATGCCAATAAAAATTACAAGAAAAAAATTGGGAACAAATTTTTGTTGTATTAAAAATGAATTTTTCTTTAGCTCAATAATGCTATAGAAACTCTGAGTACCAATTTTTCAGCAGTAAGAAGGAAGTGAAAATGATGGTTCGTTGTGGGAGTATGTATTTTTTTAGAAATTTAGTTTATTCATCTTGGAAACTTTTTGTTTTGAAATCATTTCAGACATATACAAAAGCTGCAAAAATAGTAGAATCATTCCCTTAAACCCTTCACCAACAGTCCCTAAATGTTAACATTTTACCACATTTCCTTCATCACTTTCTCTTTGAATATGTACAAATGATTCTTAAATTTATTTTTGAATGGATATTGTCTGAAGATGGTACAAAATAAACAGTGAAACATAAATCTCCCTGTTTGTCCATCACAGTACTTCTTTCCAGCCTACCTGCTACCAGCTTCTTGTCTTTTCTGTTTGAAATATCCTATTCATTTACAAACATGTGCAACTGTGTGTGCATTTATATAGCATAAACGTCATCCACACACATACGCTTCTTCATGCAAAACATACTACACTCAGTGTTCTGCAATTCACTTTTTTCATTCAGCAATATCTTCTGAAGGTCATTCCATATCTTCTGAAAGTTTGCCTGGATCTTTCTGTTTTCCATCATATGCCTGTATCAGAACTTATTAAATATTAATAGTTTCCTGTTTGTGGAAATGTAGGTTGTTTCCAATCTTCTGCTACAACAGACAGTGCTGTAATGAATATCCTTTTATATCATCATTTTGTATATCACCTGTAGGACAAATGACTAGAAGTGAAATTGCTGAGTAAAAAGCTTTTTGCATTTTAAATGTTGATAGATGTTATCACATTACTTTTCATGAAAGATGTACCAGTATATATTCTTTTTTTTTTATTAGTTGGAGGCTAATTACTTTACAATATTGTAGTGGTTTTTGTCATATATTGACATGAATCAGCCATGGATTTACATGTATATATTCTTACAACTTATGAAAATGTTTTTCTATGCCCTTAATAACACAGCATATTATCACCTTTTTGTTTTGTTTTATCAACTGGTTAACTTAAAATGATATCTCATTATAGCTTTATTTTTCATTTCTTTTATCATAATTGAAGATAAACATTCTTCATGTATTTAAAAGCCATTTTGTTTCTCACAAGTTGTCTATTCATAAATGATACCAGTTTCTCACATGTATTACTGGTTTTTCATTGATCTATAGGAACTCATGATATATTAATGAAAAGGAAATTAGTTTATTTTCTATGCTATGTGAATATTTTTTCATAGTTTTTTACCTTTTGATTTATCAATTGTGACTTTTTTTTTTTTGCCTTTCAGTTGTTTTATTTTTTTCTTTAAAAAAATTTCTATCTAGTGGACTATCTCAATCTTTTCTTTTGTGGCTTCTAACGCTTTGTGATACGACTGGAAAGGCCTTGAATGTTCCAAGGTTATTTTTTAAATTACCCAGTAGTTTCTTTTGGCATTTGTTCAAACATACACAAAAGTAGAGAGAAGAAAGGAACCAGCGGTACCCTCAACAACTTCAACAGCAATCAGAACAAGGTAGAGTGGGTTCTCTTGTGGCTCAGAAGGTAAAGAATCCAACTGCAATGCAGGAGAACTGGGTTTGATCCCTGGTTTGGGAAGATCCCCTGAAGGAGGGCATGCAACCACTCCAGTATTCTTGCCTGGAAAATCCCATGGACAGAGGAGCCTGGTGGGCTACAGTTCATTGGGTCCCTAAGAATCGGACATGACTGAGTGACTAACACTTTCACCTTCAGTCTCATTTCAGTTATGCCCCACCCATTCCTCCATCCCTTGTCTATTTTGAAGCAAATTGCAAACAACATATAGTTGTATGAATTTTTTTATGTTTAAAATTTAAAAAATATAAATGGTATATTTGTCAGTTCAGTTTAGTCGCTCAGTCGTGTCCGACTCTTTGCGAGAGGTGCAAAAAATAACAGTGGTGAAATTCCAGATATTTTTGATTTCCCACTCACTTTCAGTATATTAAACAATTATCTGCATCAGTTCTTTTTATCTATTTAAATTTTTTTATTGGAGTATAGTTGATTTACAATGCTGTGTAAGTTTCAGATGTACAGCAAAATGATTTATACATACACATATATTCACTCTTTGTTTAGATTCTTTTCCCACATAAGCCATTACAGACTAATGAGTAGAGTTTTCTGTGCTCCACAACAATTTATTAGTTATCTATTCTACCTTTTAAAAAATAATTAAAAAAAATAATTTTATTTATTTATTTGGCTGTGCTTGGTCTTCATTGCTTTGAGGACTTTTCTCTAGTTGCAGCAAGTGGGGGTTACTCTCTAGTTGCGATGCATGGGCTTCTCATTGCAGTGGCTTCTTTTTTGGAACGCAGGCTCTAGAGCACTTGGGCTTCAGTAGTTGCGGTCCATGGGCTCAGTAGTTTAGGTTCCTGGACTTTAGAGCACAAGATCAGTAGTTGTGGCTCACAGACTTGGTTGCTCCAAGGAATGTGGGATCTTCCCAGACCAGGGATTGAACCTGTTTCTCCTGCATTGACAGGTGAATTCTTCACCACTGAGCCAGCAGGGAGGGCCCTAGTATAAAGTAGTATGTATATGTCACTCCCAGTCTCCCAATTTATGCCTTCCTACCTCATCTACTGGTAACCATAGGTTTGTTTCCACATCCCTGTGACTCTACTTCTGTTTTGTAAAAAAAGTTCATTTGTACCCTTTAAAAAAAAAAGATTTCCACATATATATATATGGAAATATGATATTTCCATATCCATATCCATGTCCATATCCATACCCATATAAGAAATATCATATGTTATTTGTCTTTCTGTATTAAACAGCACGGAACACTTCATCAATTTGCGTGTCATCCTTGTGCAAGGGCCATGCTAATCTTCTTCGTATCGTTCCAACGTTAGTATATGTATTGCTGAAGTGAGCACTTAAATGCTTACATTTTTTTTAAAGCCAGAATGCTTTATTTATTTATTTTTGGCTGCCCTGGGCCTTTGTTGCTTTGTTCGAGCTTTGTCTAGCTGTGGTGAGCTGGGGCTCCTCTTTGCTGTGGTTGGAGGGTTTCTCGTTGCAGTGGCTTCTCTTGTTGCAGGGCACGGGCTTCAGTAGCACACGGGCTTCGTTGCTCTGCAGCATGTGGAATCTTCCAGACCAGTGATCAAACCCGTGTCCTCTGCATTAACAGGCAGATTTTTATGCACTTAGCCACCAGGGAAGTCCATGCCTGAACTTTTGATCTAGAAGTCTTTTATTTTTATTTTTTTTGGAATTCTTTTAGAGTTGGAGCTCCAACTTTGTTTTTGGCAGATACTTAGGCCATTCTTCTCACAGTTTATTGACTAAACCATCTTCTCTCTACTAATTTGAAATGCCATCTTTTTTTATTCAATAAATTCCCGTATAAAGTGAGTTTATTCCATTCTATTCTTTATTTGTCCCCATAAGTTCATCCATTTATATTGATGCTCCAGTACTGCACAGTTGCACTCATCTCACACGCTAGTAAAATAATGCTCAAAATTCTCCAAGCCAGGCTTCAGCAATATGTGAACCATGAACTTCCAGATGTTCAGGCTGGTTTTAGAAAAGGCAGAGGAACCAGAGATCAAATTGCCAACATCTGCTGCATCATCGAAAAAGCAAGAGAGTTTCAGGAAAACATCTGTTTCTGCTTTATTGACTATGCCAAAGCCTTTGACTGTATGGATCACAATAAACTGTGGAAAATTCTGAAAGAGATGAGAATATCAGACCACCTGACCTGCCTCTTGAGAAACCTGTATACAGGTCAGGAAGCAACAGTTAGAATTGGACATGGAACAACAGGCTGGTTCCAAATAGGAAAAGGAGTACGTCAAGGCTGTATATTGTCACCCTGCTTATTAACCTGCGTGCAGAGTGCATCATGAGAAATGCTGGGCTGGAAGAAACATAAGCTGGAATCAAGATTGCTGGGGAAAATATCAATAACCTCAGATATGCAGATGACACCACCCTTATGGCAGAAAGTGAAGAGGAACTAAAAAGCCTCTTGATGAAAGTGAAAGAGGAGACTGAAAAAGTTGGCTTAAAGCACAACATTCAGAAAACTAAGATCATGGCATCAGGTCCCATCACTTCATAGGAAATAGATGGGGAGACAGTGGAAACAGTGGCTGACTTAATTTTTTGGGTTTCAAAATCACTGCAGATGGAGATTGCTGCCATGAAATTAAAAGACGCTTACTCCTTGGAAGGAAAGTTATGACCAATCTAGACAGCATATTAAAGAGCAGGGACATTACTTTGCCAACAAAGGTCTGTCTAGTCAAGGCTATGGTTTTTCCAGTGGTCATGTATGGCTGTGAGAGTTGGACTATAAAGAAAGCTGAGTGCCAAAGAATTGATGCTTTTGAACTGTGGTGTTGAGGAGACTCTTGAGAGTCCCTTGGACTGCAGGGAGATCCAATCAGTCCATCCTAAAGGAAATCAGTCTTGGCTGTTCATTGGAAGGACTGATGTTGAAGCTGAAACTCCAACACTTTGGCAACCTGATGCGAAGAGCTGACTCATTGGAAAAGACCCTGATGCTGGGAAGGATTGAGGGTAGGAGGAGAAGGGGACGACAGAGGAGGAGATGGTTGGATGGCATCACCGACTCAATGGACATGAGTCTGGGTGAACTCCAGGAGTTGGTGATGGACAGGGACGCTTGGCATGCTGCGGTTCACGGGGTCGCAAAGAGTTGGACACGACTGAGCGACTGAACTGAACTGAACCATGCAGTTCTAATGGATGCAGTTCAACAGTATATTCTGGTATTAGCTTAGACCATTCTCTAAAGGATACTTTTGGTGTGGGCCTCCCCTGGATTTCCAAGACATGGTCTGAGGGTGAGGATCTGAGGTAAGGCATGGTGTATACACTTGGCTTTAGCTGTAACTGTGCTCTTGAACACTTTGGTTGGGATAAGTTGAGGCATCCTTCTGGCAACCAGAGGCTCAGGTCCAAGTTCTGACTTTGCCATTGAGATCTGGGTGACCTTACTTTTCTGAGCCTCTGATTACAGGGGTCTCTCCACCAGCTCCAGCTTTCTTCAGTTCCAAGATTTGAGGACTAGGGTGCCTCAGGAGTACCAAGCAAGATTGTGAAAGGATAACCAGTTGGTCACTTCGACAGGAAGTCCCATAGATTAGCACAGGAGATTGGCTCGCCAGGGAACGGAAAGAGTGGTTAAGCAAGAAGCAAGACTGTTAACAGTTCCAGAGCTCGTGGTCTCCTGGGGGCAGTTTTTGCCTCATTACCGGGCCCAGGAGGTACGGGGCTGTGTGCACGACTGGGAGCCTCTGAGAGGTGGGAGCTACCCTGGAGTTGCAATGCTTCTTTTCTTTGGTGGTGTGAGGTTGGGGGAGGGAGCTGTGGTCCCCACCCAGCTTCTGGGAAGAGGTGCAAAGGGCTGAGCCTTTTCTCATGAATCTGGAGCTCTCTGCAGCGAGTGGAAGGCATTTGGGCAGGAGACTTGGATAGATTATCTACCCTTAAATGGTCATGTGACCCTGGACAAGTCACCTGGCTTCTCAGAGCCTTGGTTTCTCTTTGAGGTTAGTGGGGGCAAGAGAGAGGATAAATATACTAGGGGGTCTCTTGGGTCCGCCGACTTGGACAACTTGAGTTCTGTGACCATCGCTGTTACTTGTAGTTACTGAAGGGGGTGGAGTGAAGCGCAGACCCAGGTCCTCACCCCTTTGAAGAGAGGACGATGGAACTGGTGGAGGCCCTGCGGCGCCCGCAAATGCCCTGTTGCAATTCTGCCCCAGTCCCCACAGCACCCTCTTACGAGGCTCTCCACTTCCCGAGGGAAAGCCTGTGGTCCCTGCTCCCTGAACCGAGTCCTACAATGGGGAGCTGACTTCTGGGAGGATTCATTAGCCCTCAGGTCTAGCCTCAAGCTTTGTTCGGTTTCTTGGGTGAGGTGGGGAGAGGGTGCAGTGCTGGGTGTGTGTGTGTGCGCGTGTGTGCTCCTGGGCAGGATGGTGTTTCCCACGGTTACAGGTGTGAGGCCGTGATGGCCAGCGAGGGGAATGTGGGGACTTCCCTGGTGGTCCAGTGGTTAGGACTCTGCGCTTCCTCTGTTGGGGGGCCTGGGTTCCATTCCCAGTCAAGGAACTAAGATCCCACAGGCCCTGCAGTGCAGCCGAAAAAAAAGAAAAGAAGGGGGGATGTGGCGGAGGAGGAGGCGCTGATGGAGGGGTGCCCCTGCTGGCTGACTCACGGGGTTTTGCTCCGAGTGACTCTGAGTGGGCAGGGACCTTTGTGCACACCAGACGTTGTGACAGGTGTCGTGTCTGACTGTGAGGGAGGTGTGTGTGCATGCATATGCCTGTGTGTACGCACAGGTACGCACGTCTGAGAACTGACTGAAGGATGTCCCCATTGTTTCTGAGTGGCCATCCCTGGCCTAGCTGGGGAGCAGACTGTTTTCCGGGCACTGTTCTCAGCTGTGAGGGGGAACTCCCTGTCCCGGGCTGATGGTGACAGGTATGTTGAGGCGGTGCTGGCCCCAGGGCGCCTGCTGCCTTTCAGCCCTGGGACTCCTGACAGGCAGCGAGGGGGCCGCTGAGTGCCGTCTGGGGAGAGAAGACTCGATGGGCTCAGAGGGTTGATGCTGAGGTCTGAGGCATGGTGGGGACTGGCGAGGTGTCCAGTAGGCACCACTTTCCTATGCAGTGTCAGGGGACTGATGGAAATGGGGTGCAGCTCGACTAGGAACCCCGCCCCCCCACAGGGTGCCAAGAGCATCCCACATCCTGCGATGTGGCCACAGGATCCCCATTTCAGGATTGTGACTCCCTTCACTTGTGGGAGCCTGACATCCTCAGTGACGTGGCACCCACATCACAGCAGACTCTCCTCCCCAGGGCTTCAGTTCTAGAAGCTTCCACAGCAAGAATCTTATCTTTCTGCCTTATGTATGTTATCTCCATCAACGGAAGTACACGTGGAACTTGAGTTTCTAAGTCTGACAGCCAGAGCAAAGCCTCCCACTCTGCCCTGTTTCAAAGCCCTGGCCCATCACGGCTGCTCCGTCTGATGTCTGTGATCCACAGAAGCATCTCCTGCCCACCGAGGAGGTGCTTCTCCAAGAAGTGGTCTTGGGGCAAGTCTGTCCTGTGACAAACCCAGAGAGTGGTATCTGGTACCAGATTTGCTTCTGATGTCATGGTTTGAGCTGGTGGTCTCTGCCTTTCAGAGCCTCCCTCTCTCAGTTTTCTCATCGGTTGAGTGGGTATAAAATGATATCTGTACAATATCTGACTTTTATGAGACTCAAATGGAATTTCACCCGCATCCATGCTATCACTACCAATGTCATGGGCTACTTTTAACCAGTGGTCATCCTATGCCGTATTCGGGACATAGCTCTGAGTGCTTTACATTGATTATATATTCAACAAATATTTGCTGAGTGCTGACTGTATGTGAGGCACTGTTCTAGGCATTTGAGATAGAGCAGAGAACAAAAGAGTCTTCTATTCAGTAAGAGGAGGTGCAAATTTTACAAAATAAATGAATAAAAGACTATTCTGGGAAGGTGACAAGCGCTGAGAGAAAGTAAAGCTGGGGAAATTCCCTGGTGGTCCAGAAGTTAAGAATCCAAGGTTCCACTGCAGAGGACATGGGTTCAATCCCTGGCTAGGGAACTAAGATCCTGCAAGCCACATAGTGAGGCCAAAAGAAGTTAATTAAAAAAAATAATAAAGTAAAGCGAAACAGGAGCTGGGCTCTGCTAGGAATAGGAAATGGTATTTCTAGTTCAATTGTCTTATTTCATCTTCACGGCAACCCTGTGTGGTAGATACTAGTCTAATGCCCCAGCGAGGAGAATAAGGCGTAGAGATGTTATATGACTTCCCTGCGGCCACATAGCTTGTGAGTGGCAGGGCTCGAAGAGGCAGAGTCTGCCTGACTCTAGAGCAGTGGGAGTGGAAATCACTGCCTCTCTTGGCCTTTTCCCACATTTATGGGTCAAGAGGGGGAGATGGACCCTCTTCTGGTACTGATGCTCAGTGAGTGTTTCTTTGATTACAACACACAAGGCCCAAGGCCCAGCCCATTGGAAGGTTGTTGGGTCATGGAGGGAGGAGACCCCCCTCTAAGGGGGACAATGAGTGAGGACGGATGGTGACTTCCAGGTGTGGACAGATGCAGCCCAAGGAGGGGTGTGTATCTCGTCATTGTCTCCAGGGAGAGCTTGGAGGGTGATGTGGCTGTGGAGATACTGATACTAGTGGAAAGACAGTTGGATTTGTGGATGAAAATGTAGATGAAATTCTCTATTCTAACTCCTGGAATCTCATTCTTGGTTTGGTTTTTCCTCCTCTGGTTTTTATTTTTATTTTTTTGCCCTGCCCTTCAGCTTGAGAGATTTCAGATCTTCAACCAGAGACTGAATCTGGGCTTTCAACAGGGAAAGTGCAAAGTCCTAACCACTGGTTGTTGTCCAGTCACTCATTTGTGTCTAACTCTTTGCAGCCCCAAGGACTTCCCTGTTCTTCACTATCTCCTGGAGTTTACTCAAATTTGTGTCCACTGAGTCGATGATGTTAGCCAACCATCTCATCTTCCGTCATTCACTTCTCCTCATGCCCTCAATTTTCCCCAGCATCAGGGTCTTTCCAATGATGCTCTTCACATCAAGTAGCCAAAGTGTTGGAGCTTCAGCTTCAGCAGCAGTCCTTCCAATGAATACTCAGGGTTGATTTCCTTTAGGATTGACTGGTTTGATTTCCTTGAAGTCCAAGGAACTCTCAAGTGTCTTCTCCAGCATCACAATTCGAAAGCTAGCCACTGGACAACAGGCAATTCCCATCTCCCCTGCTTTTTATTAAGAAAACTTTCACATCTACAGAAGTTGAGCAAACAGTACAATGAAAGCTATTGGACAGATGGCTTACAATTTGCCCCATTTACTCCCTCTCCACACAGACACACACACACACACTTATTTCCTTTTAATTTGCTTATGTATTTAGGCAGAGCCATTTGAAAGTGAAATGCAGACATTATATATACTTCAGCATGGATCCCTTAAAGACAGAGATTCTTCTACATGATCACAACATGTGTCACACCTAAGAAATTTCACATTGCTCAGTGAATATCTGATATAAAGTCCATATTCAAATTTCCCCAGTTGTCTGCAAAATATCCTTTATTTGTACTGTTTTTTTTTTTTTTGAAGGAGAATCCAATTAACAATCACATTCTATATTTAGGTGTCATTTATTTTTATTCTCTTTCTCTCTGTTTTCTTTTTGGCTGCTCCATATGGCTTGTGGGATCTTAGTTCCCTGACCAGAGATTGAACCTAGGCCCTTGGAAATGAGAATGCAGAGTCCTAACCACTGGATTGCCAGTGAATTCCCTATTTTTATTCTCTTGGATATAGAACAGTCCCCCTGCCTTGTTTTTTCTTTCACAATATCAGTATTATGTGAGTCTACTAGTTGTCTGGTAGAACATCCCACATTCTGAGGGACAGTGTGAATCAGAAGAGGAAACAGTGAGTAACTGAGGGCCCAACACGTGCCCAGAACAAGGCTGGGCAGCATGAGGGGATCCAGGGTTAAGACTGATCTCTTCTGTCCTGGAACTCACTGCTAAATTATGTCACCTCCCCCAGGAAGTCCTCCCTGATAGACACTGCTGAGTGAGTTGCTCCTTTTGCAGTGCTCTTGGCACTTGCACAGCACCTTGCAGCTCTTGGCACTTTGCCACTCTTGGCACCTTGCAGCACTTGGCGCACAGGTTTGCTGCCCCTTCCACACCGTGCTGTAATTAATCTTGTGTCTTCTTCTGCATGAAGCTATGTGAGTACCTCCAAGGGAGACCAGGAGTTAGTCCACGCCTATATACGTAAAGGGCCAGGGGCTCCACTTGGGTACTTAGGTTGTGTCCTGCACAAAGGTACCTGATCAAAGCTGGGGGAGAGGTGACTAGACTCCAGCCAACAGTCCACTTGCCAGCCCTTGGGCCCTGGCCCTGGGCTGCATCTGCCGGGAGGAAGGAACCCTTTTCCTAATTTGCCTAATGGAGACACACACACCACGGCAGGCTCACTTCCCACTCTGCCTGCATTCAGTTGGTGCTCAGTAAACAGTGGTCACTGAAATGCATGCTAGGGCTGGGAAGAGATGTGCTGGTGACTGTTCTTTGGGGGAAGAAACTCTGATTTGTAACTTTTGCTGATTCCCATGGTATAAATACTCCCACAGCAGCTGATCTCAAGCTGCTGAGTTGGGAAGAGAGACTCACAACCGATTTTCTGCAAGTCCCTAAGATGTGACTCCAGTGTACCACTGCAGTTTGACATCTGTAATCTTTTTATAAAAAACAATTTGTTTATTTATTTAATGTTTGGTCGTGCTGAGTCTTTCCTTGCTGCCTGCAGACTTTCTCTAGTTGCGGTGAGCGGGGGCTCCTCTCTAGTTTCAGTGCTCAGCCTTCTTTTTGCGGCGGCTTCTCTTGCTGTGGAGCACGGGCTCTAGGGCACGCGGGCTTCAGTAGTTGTGGTGTGCGGGTTCTGTTGCTCCGTGACATGTAGGATTCTGCTGGACCAGGGATCGAACCTGTGTCCTCTGTGTTGGCAGGTGAATTCCTATTCAATGTGCCACCAGGGAAGTCCCTTACATCTGTAATTTCAAAACTGCATCTGCAGCAGACTTTGAAGAGAGAGAGAGACAGACAGACAGACAGAAACAGAGAGAAATGGAGAGAACCCAGGTGGAGAGAAAGGGAAGAGAAAAAGGGAAGAGAAAAAGGTGATAACTGATGGGGAGCCAGTGAGAGGCAGAGACTCGACTTCACTTAAAAGTTTGGGGCCTCCTCAAGAGTGAGCAATTGCTTCATTCAGCTCCTGTGCAACCTATGTGAAGGAACTTGCTTAAGGGGAACCTAGACCAGCGGCCCCAGACTCCTGCCGTGAGCCACTTACCCCTGAGGCAGAGCCTCCTGATCCTTCTGCTCTGCTTGTGTGACCTTTGACCCCAACAAAGAAAGCCCAGAGTGGGTGTGGGGTTCCGCTGCCCTGGTCCCTTCACACATGCTGTTCAAGTCTTCTAAATCCTACCAGCCCCCTTTAGAGCTTGACTCAAGTTTCACCGCCTGCACGAAGCTGCCTGTGTCCACGTCAATCCCCTCCCCTCAATACAGCTTCTTGTGCCCGTGACTTACTCCCCCACAGGCCCCCTCCCTCCCACCAGCATAGGACCTGACTCTTCTCCTTCCAGACTCCAGCCTCCTTCTCTCCTGCCTTGAGGCCTCACCTGGACAAATCCTTTTCCATCAAAATCCTCATCAACTGACTTACCTGACCTTCAGTGACAGATGAAAATACCCCAATGAATGAATGGGACGACACTGACTTGAGCATCTACTACGTACTAGGGAGGGACTTCCCAGGTGGCGCTAGCAGTAAAGAGCCTGTCTGCCAACGCAGGAGACCTAAGAGACCCAGGTTTGATCTCTGGGGGAAGATCCCCTGGAGGAGGGCATGGCCACCCACTCGGACTTGACTGAAGCAACTTAGCACTGATGAATATGCTGGGGAGCTAGGAGCAGTGTGGACGGAGGCACAGAGTAACTTAACATTCATATGCATGAGCCCAGAACATCATCAGGTCACATAAAGTATGTGTTTGAAGTATGGAGGGGGGCTTCAGGGAGGATCTCAGAGGAGGTGGCCTCTAAGGTGAGGGAGGAGGAGGTATCAGCTAGGCAATGGGGTGGGGGAATCGGGGAGGTTTGGGGCAAAGGAAGGAAGCATGGAGGAGAATCTGGAATTCCAGGAACAGTGGGTAGTTCAGAAAGGTTGACATGGACCATGATGGGATGCGGAAGTGAGGGGGCGAAGGATGGGCACATCTTGAAAGGCCGTAACAGCCACGTGGGGAGCTACTGATTCCCTGGTGCATATGCCAAAGGGGTGGAGAGATGTTGTTGAGGAGGAAAAAGAGGCTGGGGGCCAGCTGAGGCTCGGGGAGTGGGGAGAGGAGGGTGGAGGAGTCCCTCCAGGAAGGTGAGAGATGAGGAGAGGGGCTGGAGGAGCAGAAGGAGGGATGGCTCAGCTGCTCCTGGTCCTTCAGACAGCGAGATCCTGGACCGCCCTGTGCAACCGCCCCCAAGTCAAAAAACAGAACCTAGGAAGGCTGCAGAAGACTTCTCGCTCAACTTGAGTAGAGAATTGAAGGAGATGAGGGTGTGTGGATAGCTCCGGGAAGGGCATTCCAGCCCGAGGGACCAGGAGGGGCAAAGGCCCTGAGTGGGATGTGTTGGAGGCCGCAGGTCGGGGGTGTGGATTCTGAGGTCCGAGAGGCCAGCACAGATCACATCAGGCCGGGATCCTCCATCGGCCACAGTGGATTTTCTCCAGGGGTGATGGGGAGACGTGGGAGAGTTTGGAGCAGGGAGTGAGCGTGTTCAGCAGCCCAGTACCCCCTCACCGCTCTGTCCCCAAGGCCAAAGCACCATGGACAGTGGACTCAGAGTGACCCGGAAAGGACGGAAGCTAGGCTCCAGCCGCCGGCGGCAGATGCGAGAGCCAGCTGATGGCCAGGATGCGCCAGTGGCCCCCGAGCCAGAGTCCTGGTCCTCCCAGTCCGCTGAAGAACTGCAGCGCTTCTTCCAGGACTGCGGAGCCGAGGAGAGGGGCTTTGTCACTCGAGAGGATCTGGCGGTGAGTCCAAGACCCCATCTCACCCCCCGAATCCCTTTGCTTCTGCCTTCTGAGACTCCCCTTCCCAGGAAGGCAGACCTTTCCTGCTCTTTTCCCTTTCTCTCATCTCAAATTTGCTTTAGGAAAAGCTAGGGATTTATTTACACTAAGGTGGGAATGACTGATAAGGTATTCTGTGTTACCCTCTTCCAGAAACACTTGCATTTTAATAAAGGAAAGGTTTTAAGTTAAAGAAAGAAATTATAGATGGTATAATTTTAAGCCCATTGAGTAGGGAAGTTTATCTTGGGGAGCAGTCAGGGCCCTGGGAATTAAACCTTGTTAATGTCTGCAAACTTCAGTGAAACAGATCAGCCCATGTTGTACATGCCAATAAGGGATCTTAGGCTGTGGCCTAGACTGAGATTGGCTGATTTTTTTGTGTTGTTTTTTCTTCATTTTCTACAAAGGGTCCTATGTGAGTTGATGGCATCTCACTGGACTTGCTGTCTCCTCCTGATTTTGCTCCATGCTCATGTCCTTTCTCCATCAAAACTGACCCTTCCTATCTATATTCTACCCTCAGAGCCACAAAAAAGTACAAATGGCTGATGTTAAAATATAATTTTCAAAATGGTAAGGAAAAAAGACTTTTGAGTAAATATAAAATCAATACTTATCAAAGATCTAGCTAATTCATTATTATTATTATTATCAATCAGTGAGGGACTCAGTATGATGTTATGACAGGCTCAAGGAGCATTTGAGAAGCTGCAAGTATTTATAGGCAATTTGGTCTTCCCTTGTAGCTCAGTCGGTAAAGAATCTGCCTGCAATGCAGGAGACCTGGGTTTGATTCCTGGATTGGGAAAATCCCATGGAGAAGGAAATGGCAACCCACTCCAGTGTTCTTGCCTGGGGAATCCCCATGGACAGAGGAGCCTGGTAGGGTATAGTCCATGGGGTCACAAGAGTTGGACATGACTTAGGGATTAAACACCACTATCATAGGCAATTTGACAGAAGAGTGTTAGGATAAGTTTGCTGAGTTCATTTTTGAAAATGACTACTGTCCAACAGGCCACAAATCCTCGGGGTTGTCTGTACTACTAGAAAAAACTTATTTTCAACTCTCCTGGACAAAATCTACAAGTTAACAAGTAACTTCAATATGTTGGACTTTTCATGAAAGGTAAACAATGAGATGAACTAAGTGCATTCCTCTTGTCTAGACAAGGCTTGGGTAGTCTTTACTCCCATATAATATTGAAAGGACGTGCTGTGTACCTTTTCACCTTATTTCCAAATGTCCAGCAATTTCCTGTGATCATAAATAATCTCCAAGGTTTATTCTTGGCATAAAAAAGGCTGATCTCATTCAGTTTGGCTTGATCACTTCTGTAGGTGTAGTGAGAGTGCAAATAAAGCAGGTGGGTCTCCTTGATTGGGCTCTGCAAGTCTGAAATTTTGCAGTATTGAGCCATTTTTAGCTTCTCTCCAGGAGTTTTCATATGGAAGCTTAAGTTGAAATTTTAAAACCTCTGAAATTGACTTTTCTATCTAGAGTGCCTTTCTGTCTCAGTTTGCCTGCACTGGAGGGTTACCTGGGATGTGGGACTTCCAGTGTTAAAACTGGGAAAGTCTTGGGCAAACTTAAACCAGCTGGCTTCCCTACTGCTATGGAAACCAAGCATAAGGTTCTCTCCACTAGTTTTCACCTACACATGTGAGGGACTTCTCTTTTGAGGTTCTCAATTTTTCTAAGGTCCCTCTCCTGCCCAAAAGTAACCTTTCACATTACCTGTTTTCAGGTCAGCTTTGCAGGCATTGCATCCATGAACGCTCCTTACAGTGGACTTGTCACACCTGATTAAATGAGAATCAACCTTTAAATCAACATCTGGTTAAACAGTTGGTCTATCCAACTGTATCCCAGTAAAAGGAAGGACAGATTCTTACGGAACCTGTGTAAATAACTATATTGCCAGAGAAAGGAAGGAGATTCAGGGAAAGTATTGGTTTCTGAATCAGGAAGGGATCAGTGAGATTCAGATACCACTTAAAATATAAAATTTCAGCTTGAAAGTGAAGTGAAAGTGTCTGACTCTTTGTGACCCCATGGACTATATAGCCTGCCAGGCTCCTCTGTCCACGGGGATTCTCCAGGCAAGAATACTGGAGTGGGTAGTCACTCACTTCTCCAGGGGATCTTCCTGACCCAGGAATCGAACCCAGGTCTCCTGCATTGCAGGCAGATTCTTTAATATCTAAGTCACCGGGGAAGCCCAAATTTCAGTTTACAAAAGCATAATCTCCTAAACTGAAAATTAGAGATAGTTCAAGAATCCAGACAGAGGACTTTCTCATAATATCCATAAAAGTAAAACAATAAAAATTGCTACTGGGACTTTCTTGGTGGTCCGGTGGTTAAGAATCCACCTTGCAATGCAGGGGATGCATAATAGTAATAATCATACCAACTGTATTCCCAACAAATAACCATAACTCAGTTTTCTTCAACCATTGATTTAGTCCCATGTGATTAATTCTTGATCCACTGGATCTTGGGTAAGCTGGCTGCTTCTGGACTGAAAAGAGTTCTAGCAACTTTAATCCATTGGCTCAGTCTGAAGGTCAGACTTAGAACTCTTGTCAGCTTAGAACCCTATATCCAAGCGAAGCAGCAGTAGTTAATAGAACCTGGTACAGGCTGTATTAAGGCTTTGACTCTGCACTTTGTGGAAGACACGAACTGAGCTGGTTTGTAACCAAGCCTTCAGGGTAGTTTGGAAAGGGTAGGAAAGCAGAAATGTGTTTAGTAATGAGACTGAAAGCCTGTGGCTTGTGTTTTTTTTATTTTTTTGCATTTTTTTATTGGCGTAGAGTTGCTTTACCATGTTATATTAGTTTCTGCTATACAACATCGTGAATCAGTCAATGTATACACACATCCCCTCCTTTTTGGGCTTCCCTCCCACTCCCCTATTCCACCCCTCTAGGTCATCACAGAGCACCAAGTTGGGCTCCCTGTGCTGTATAGCAGCTTCCCGCTAGCTTTTTACAGTAACCTAATAGTGTCAGAATGGAAGAGGGTAACATGTTCTGTTGGAATACAGTATATAACTATTTCATGAAGTTTGATCAGTATTTCCCCTAAAGAACATAGTCTGCATAGCAAAGACATTGAGAAATCTCTAGGGCCTTTCCCTAAAGCATGCAATTTATGAGATATTTATATAAAGGCTTTTTACCTATGTAAACTTAGCCTAGGAAAGGCTGGGATATCTCTTCTGATCTGACAGTTCTTCCCATGATGCTCTTATAATAGTGATGAGGTATTTAACAAATAAAGAGAATGGTATCTTGACATTTTTATTTTTTCTTCTAAATTTAGAATCTGATGTTGGAAAGGCAAACCCAAAAAGATATCAGAGAAGGTAGGGCACTAGATTAAGATAAAATCGTGAGATCCTGAGAAATAGTACTTGGTTTCCTATTTAATCAGTGACAATAAAATAAAGCATTTTGAGATAAAGAGAAGAAGGCAACACTTCTGCTGTTCAGTCTCTAAGTTGTGTCTGACTATTTGTGACCCCCTGGACCTGCAAGATTCCTCTGTTCACGGGATTTCCCAGCCAAGAATACTGGCGTAGGCTGCTGTATCTTTCTGCAGGGCCTCTCCTACATTGGCAGGAGGATTCTTTACAGCTGGGCCACCAGGGAAGTCCAACTCTATAAGAAGGCAATACTATTGCAAGGTTACTTAGCTCTTTTATATGGGAAGTGGCTTTGCTTTCTGTTTTTATGAAAATTAGAACACAATTGAGCCAAAACAAAGCAGAGAAAATTATTCTGCTGAGACATGGAAGCAGTTATCTGGGCAACATACACAGAAGACTAGTAATAACCCTCTTTTAACCCTTGCCTGGAGCTCTAAGACCAGTTTATCACTTTAATAGAGATGGAGCCAAATTCTAATTTTGTATGAATATAACATGTGGCAGTCAAAGTTTCACAAGTTTTCTTTCTTTATGTATAAACCCATCAAAACTGAGCCAAATTTGTCAAAATGTTAACATAAACTTTATAGCCTATTTTCAGACTCAAGTATTATAAAATCAAGGCAAATAAGATTCCCTCTCAACAAACCCTCTACAATTCCGCATATCCATTCAGATTTTGCCAGATACTTTAAACAAAAACAATTCCTTTATCTCCTGGAGAGCAAAAACATATCCCATTTTCCTTGCAGACACAGTTGTTTTTCTGTCACTCCTGTTTCTAGTATCAAGTAAAACACTGTAGTGATTATAACTTTTAACAAAGTAATCAGCTTTTATTTCCCAGAAAAAAATTGATGGGTAAATAATTGAGAACTGTCTTGGACAGAATTTTAGTAAACTAGCAAAGCTTACAAAAATACATAACACAACTTTCTACAGTCACACATATGCCTTGCACAACTTTAAAAAGTTGTGACAGAATATATATAACATAAAATTTGCCATGGAATGTATCCTTGTATTGTATTAATATAAGTTGGGGGAAACACAGACTGCTATTATTTATCAAAAGATAAACCAAAATTATAAAACCAATCTAATTGATCAAAGATTCACCTTAATTATCTGAACCTGGCTCCTTAAAAGTTTTTTGAGTTAGCTAGCTCTCATAAGAGGAAATTTTTTTTTTTAAGCCCAGCACATTTAAAGCCTTAGAAGTTTGGTTTCTTTATTTTCTGTGACTTTGGGGGCCATTAGATTTATATAGACACTTATTTGTCTCTACAAACCTTAGTCCACCCAGAGCCCCTGTAAGGGACGTAGTACTCTAAGTCATTAATACCCAGGTATAGAAAAATGCTCACACTCACAATGAGAGTTAAGGGCCTTTCTGAATTACAGACAGTCTGGCTTCTTTTCTACAACTCCAACCACAGTTCAAAAGTAAACACAGAAACACAAAAACTCTCCAGTTCAGATTTCAAAGAGCTATTCTCCTCCCCAGTGGGCACAAAATTCTTAACCGATTTGAGGTCATTCACAGAAAAACAAACACACCACCACCAACAACAAAAGATTAGCAAACCAGATTTTCCACTGTGTCTCAACCGACAGACACTGGGTCTCCATCATGTATTCCATGGAGATCTCCAAATGGTCAGCCCATAAGACAGAATTCCCCATCGTGGCTACCGCTAAAACCAAAAGCAGAAAATCTGTAACATCAAAAACATAAAAACTGGAGAAACAGAATCAGCAAACAAAGTTCTATCACACTTGGGATTCCCTTCAAGAGCCAAGGAAAGCAGTGCCCAGGACTTCCCTGATGGTCCAGGGGTTAAGATTCCGTGTTCCCAGTGCAGGGGGCCTGGGTTCCATTCCTGGTCAGGGAACTAGATCCCACATGCCACAACTAAGACCCAGCACAGCCAAACAAATAAGTAAATAAATATAAATATATGAATATATATACATATAAAAGAAGTGCCTGTGTTCCCAGAGCCCGTTTAGGGCTCTTTTCCAGCAATGCAGCTTACTGGGTTCTGAAGGCCGAGTCCACTGTGGCATCTCCATGGAACCTCCAAAACCTCTAAAGCAGGATTTCCAAGAAGATGAAATCATGACCCTTAGACAAAAATAAAATGAATCTATACCAGAGATTTTATTTAACTCATTTATTAATGGGAGATGTTCTGAATGGTTGAAAGAGCATTTTGAAAAGCAGGATAACTTAACAGGGAAATGTTAGAATCAGGTTGCTGAGGTAGATTGCTTAAAGCTGGTTAATGTACAACAGGTCATAAATCTTTGGGATTATCTTGTTCCATCAGGCAAAAGTTATTTATACCTCTTTTGAACAGAATCTACAAGTTAACACGTGACTTCATTTAGTCTGGGATCTCTAATCAGTATCATGAGACAAAGTACATTCATAGAATCTAGAAGATGCTTGGGTGGCCTTGGCCCCTGTAGAATACTGAAAGGGTGTGCTGTCCATTTCGGGGACTTGTTTTCCAGTTTTAGGTCATTTTTGAATAGTGATAAACATGTTGTGGGGAGGATTGGCTACTGTCCTTTTTTAGAGTCCTAACAGGATGAGACTCAGAAGAGGTAGGTTTTGACGCTGGATGGAGGAAGAGAAAAACTGAGGATGAAGTTCAAGGCTCTGCTAGGGTCCAAGAGACTCAAGGGCCGGTCTGGAAGTCAGGTTGAGGGTTGGACTCTGAAAATGGGGAGAGGGGAGGTGGGGGTGGCTGAAGATAAACACTCTCCTTTTCTGAGAGTGGCCCAGAGCCTTCCCTAGTAGGAACAGCACTCAACTTACCTCTATCCTTGCAGGCGGCCAAGTTCAGCTTCCTGAGCAGCGAGGATGAGCTGGAGATGATCTTTGACTGGGTGGATGTGGAGCGGAAGGGACGCCTCTCTCTTGAAGAGTTCAGCTCCGGGCTCAGTATGTCTGTCCTAGGGGGGCCTCCTGGCGGGTGTGCTGAGCACAAGGCGAGGCTGAGTGGTCAGGAGAGGCCGCAGTGATGACCCATCTCAGGACCTTCACGACGCCCCAGAGGGCACTTCTGGGTGTGGATGACATATGGATGACTGTAGAGATGAGAACACTAAGCCTGAATGGGAAGCCAGCTGGTTCGAGGCAGAGCTGAGACTTAAGACTATAGCCCAGGAGACCTCACTTCCTTTCCAACAACAAGAGCACATCATTGCTGGGAGGGGGGTGCGGGGCCTTGAGCATTCCTCTCCTCCAGAGAGGCCTCTGGGATTGCTTTCTGGTGCCTCCCTTGTCTTCTCCCCAGTAAAAGCTTTCCCTTGGGCAGGAGGTTAGACACCCCCTGTTCTTGAGACCACAGGCCTTGTTTCTGCCTGGAGAAGGTCATATTTTGGTTTTGGTTAAAGGAATATGAGGCCCCAGGGAGTAGCAGAGGGTGATATTTAGTGGGTGGAGGCTCCCCAGACCCTTAGCTCCCGCTAGGCAGGGCAACTCCAACACTGGCTTCTTAAGACAGGCCTAGAAGGACCTAGAGACATCAAAGCTGGAAATGCACAATATTCCAGCTGAGCTTGATGGGGAAGACCTTTGGTCCAGGGAATGGAAGGAGTGGTATCCTTGTAGAGACCCTGAAAAGGAATGTCAGCCTTTAATGTAGCCAAAGCCACCCCTAGTTCTTGGGTCTGCTGAGTCTCCAAGAGTTTGGGAGACAACAGAAAGGGGAGGCCAGGAGTCTGCATTTATAGGTTGGGCCCTCCCAAGAGACGGTTGCTCTGGCTCTGGTGATTGAGAAGCTGGGAGCAGGGAGGGGAAATTAGGGCCTGGAATCAGGGGTGCAGCAGACGGAACACTATTGTCCATGTAGCCCCAAGGGGCCATCTTCACATCTGTGTCCAGCCGTGTCCATGATCCAGGGGACTTCCCAATGCCTACAAAAGAAATTCAACTCCCTTCCCAGGGCTTACAGGCCAGCACTGCTGAGACCCTTCCAACCTCTTAGGCTCATTCAATACCACTCACCTCCTCCAGCCTGCCAATCTAGCTCCTACCTCAGGGCCTTTGCATGTGCCGTTCTTGCAACCTGGAATATGCTTCCCACATCACTTGCTCCTTCCTTTTAGTCACATCTCAGTTCCAGGGTCACTTCTTCAGGACCCTCCTGACCACCTTCTCTAAAGTAGACCCTGTCTAGTCTCTCAATGGAAATTACCCTGTTACCTCCTTTAGCTCACTTGGAAAATTTATTTATTTATTAAATGTGTCCTTTTCAGTATTCATAGAATGTTGGCTCCACCAGGGCAGATATTTTGGCCAATTTTGTCCCCAGCACATAATTGATGCTCAATGAATATCCCTTGACCGAGTGAAAAGAATGTATTGGCCACCGTGGAGCAGCGGTGTGACTTCTAACAAGTCTCTTGGCCTCTCTGGGCCTCAGATGCTCATGTGTAGAATGGGCACAGGGTCTACCTTGTGTAGACTCCCAAGGTTGACGTGAGGAATGTATGACCCTGGCCCTGTATAAATGTGACTGACGCAGATAGACCCATTTCTCCAAGGGCCGGTGCAGGGCAAGGTGGGAAGTCAAGCGATGGAGCCCAACCCCACTCTGCTCCTCCTGTCCCCCTTTGTCCCGCAGAGAACATCTTTGGCTCCAGCTCGAGCAGCCACAGGCTCCACAGAAAGAGGCCACTGCTCTCCAAGCGAGGATCTGTAGTCACCAGCTTCCCGGTGGTGGAGGAGGCCAACAGTGAGGAGAAGGAGGCGTTCTTTGCCTTCATGGAGCAACTAGGAGCCAGCAACTCACTTCCTGAGTAAGGCCAGCAGGGTTGGGGGTGCGGGGGCAGGCACCGCCTGTCAGAGGGGGCGAGATCTGGCCCAGACACGGGATCAAAAGGGAGCTGCCAGGCAGTGTTGGGCGGATATCCTGGTTTGGCCACTTGTTAGCTGTGCGACAGCAGGCAAGTAGCCAAACCCCTGACCTGCGTTTCCCTGGCTGCGGGGTGAGCAGAAGAACTGCTGTGGGATTAAACGAAGGCCCGGGTGGAGAAAGCCTACCCACTCTGGTCCATCCCACTCAAGCCCTCCCTCCCTGTCCTGCCCTACAAGGTCATTCCCCAGAAAGATTAGCAAGTTGAAGGATCAGCTCCCTAAAGGGACACCACAATCTTTTTTTCTTTTTTTTGACCACTTCACGTGGCATATGGGATCTTGGCTCTCCAAGGATCAAACCTGCGCCCCCTCCATTGGAAGTGCAGAGTCTTAACCACTGGACTTCCAGGGAAGTCCCAGGACCCACATTTGCAAAAATACAAACCTCCCAAGGGTGCCTTTTCCCCAAAAAGAGGGTCTCCCAGTGGAGTGATTTCAGGTGTGGTGATGCTCTGAGTTGGGCAGGCTTGGAGACAGGAGGGCTTGGAGATGGTCTTGGGCTCTGGGATTTTGGAGTTCACTCATGCTTAGAGAAAGGGACCCTGCCTGAAAATACGCCTGGCACACCCCTCCAGGTCCCACTGGCTCTGTTAGAACTAGCAAGGGAATCACCCTCACCCATCTGCCCAGGTTTTCCCAGGTTCCCCTGCCCCACGGGCTCTGTGAGGACAAGCTCTCAGAGGGTGGGGCAGGCGCTGTGGGGAGGCAGGGTGGGACTGGGGTACAGGCTGGCGGGGCAGCTGTGGTGGCAAGAGATTTACCTACTTGGCAGCTTGGCCTGGGCTCAGCCCTCAGGCATCTGTCTTCACGACTTAATTAAATCCACGTGAAGCAGCATTTATTGAATGCCAACTCAGTGCCAGAACCCAGGCTGGTGCTCTGCACTGGGTGAGGCTCATTCTCCAGTGGCATTTTACAAATAAGCTCAGAGAAGTCGTGGAACTTGCTGAAGGTCACGCAGCCACAGAATGGGAGAAGAGAGAAGGCAGATGGAAGCTCTGGCCCATCAGACTCCCAGATCCCCTGTGCCCCACAATGAATCGCCAAACTGTAGAGAGACAAAGGGATGTGGGGGTTCACGAAGGGATAAGGGCAGAATTGGGAGAGGTTCCTGGAGGAGGCGGCACTTGAACTGCAGCTTGCAGAGCGTAAGGAGACTTTTGTGACTTAGCTGCCCGAGTCTCTTGGAGTGTGGCCATTAGAACCTAGGAGTGGGCTTCCCTCTGCCTCCTGGTCCTGCTCAAGGGTGATCTCTGGTCGTCCTCCCCTCCCAGGCAGGCGGAAATCTGGCAGCTATGGAGAACGCTGCGGCAGGAGGAGCCCCAGCTGGCAGGCAACCTGGAGGGCTTTCTGGCCAAGATGAACAGTCGCCTGCAGGAGGCACGGGCCGACAAGGAGGTTCTGGAGCTGACTCTGAGGAAGTGAGTTGGGGCCGGGTTGGCACACAGTGGATGCTTTCTACATTAGCTGAATCTTTTATTTTTGGCTGTGCTAATGGCCACATGTGGGATCTTAGTTCCCTGACCAGGGATTGAACCCGCACCCCCTGCAGTGGAAACGCAGAGTCTTAACCACTGGACCACCAGGGAAATCCCTTAGTTGAATCTCAAGTGAATTTTCTTAGCTCCAGAAGAATGGAGACCAGGGGTCCACAGTAGAGCCTGGGAGCTGGATCGGCAGAGCTGAGCTGGAAGAAGGGGTAACTAAGGAAATCTATTGGGAAGGACAGAGTGAGGCTTTCAGCCAAAGAGGGGATGGGCCAGTGTGTCCTGGTGCAGGGCCACTGGGGCACCTAACTCCAGGGCACCACTCACGTAGATTGCCATGCATGTGGTGATCCTGGGGTTGGCATGGGCTCAGTCTTGCAAGGGAGTCTGTGCTTGGGGGTGGGAGTGGATAGGAGGATGGTGACAGCGGGAAGTGGGAACAGAGTGATGGGGTGATTGGGGACTGTGAGACAGGAGCCAACATCCCGATGATGGTTACGGGGTCAGCAGGATGGGCTCAGATGATCCATATCAAGGGCCTATGTCAAGGTCATGAGCTGTTACTGGGATGACAGTTCCCAGGGTGACAGGGGTCAGTGACCACTGGCAGAGTGAGCTGAGCAGTAGGGTAGGCTCTAAACGCGGGCCCAAACCGCCCCTGCCAGCAGCAGGGTGGCAGGATGCTGCCTGGGCCCCCCTACCCCTTCCAGGAGGGACACTGACCACCACCGCGAGGTCCAACAGCTCTACGAGGAGATGGAGCAGCAGATACAGCGGGAGAAGCAGCAGCTGCAGGCCGAGGTGAGCCCCCCAGCCCCAGCCGGCCTCTCCCCCAGCCCTGGACCCCTCTGCTGCCTGCGCAGTGAGCCCAGGTCTGGCCAGCATAGGGCAGTGGGAGGCTGCTGCAAGCGGATCGCCTTGTCAGAGAGACAGTTTGCTCAGACAGACGGGGTGGGGGGCGCTCACTGCTGCCAATTCTCGGGGGTCCCCCGGGGCCACTCCTCCCACTCTCTGGGCCTCTGTCTCCTTGTTGCCTGGGCCAGGGAAGTTGTCCTGAGACCCCCATCCTTGTTGACACATCCTGAACTGGGCGCCCCAGGCCTGCGTGGTGGTGGCACGTGGGGAGGGCCGACCCAGCCCAGCTGAGTCTTGGACTCAGCCACACAGGGGGAGCTGAGACCTCTCTGCTCCCCAGAGCGACTCCCGGGGCCTGGCCCTCAGCTCCCAGATGCAGGAGGTGCTGGAGGCCAAGGAGCGTGAGGTGCAGCGGCTGACCGAGGGACAGAAGGAGGTGAGTGACAAGGGCTCCCCTGGAAGCCCAGTTTCTGAGGATTCGCGTACGCTGACACCCACCTCCAGAGGGTTCACTGGGCTGCTGGGCTCCTGCATCCGAGCTGGCTCCCTTGGGAAAGCGATGTCTCTGGCCCTTTTGCTGTGATGAGGCCAGGTAAGGGCAGTGGCAGCTCTGGGCACGAATCAGAAGGTCCAAGCTCAAATTCTTGCTGTTCCAATTAAAAGCCATGAGAATCTTGGGAAAGAGCTTTGCCTGTCTTGGCCTTAGTTTCTCCATCTGTAAAATGGGAATAGCCGCATCTACTGCAGCTCCCCGGCTAGTTGTGTCAAAAGAGGTAATAAATGGGAAAACCCTTCGAAGCCAGAAAGCACCAGGCAAACACAAAGTTGCAACATTGGAGAGGCTTGGTGATAGGCTGGGGCTCAACTCTCATCTCCATTGTCAGCTGAGTGACCTTGGGCAGGATTTTAACCTCTCTGAGCCTTGGTTTCCTCATCAGAGAATTGGAGATCAGAACTTTTGCCTTAGGAGGCTGCCGTGATGATTAGAGATACTGTATTTGAGGGCCTAAGGTCGTGCCTGGCGTGTAATAGATGCTTTATATTGACTTGGACAAAAAGCGTGTTTGGGTTTTTTTCTTAACAACTTGTGGTAAAACCTGAACAAACTTTTTAGCCAGCTCAATACATCATAGTCGCTACTATCTCTGGACCTGACCTAGCTTCCTGGTTAGAATACCTGCTACCCCAACACCCCAGGTCTCATAACCTGTAATCACTTCCAGTTGGCATTATGCTAAGCCTTTGGGTCTGAGACCCACCCTCATTGTCCCTTCCTTCCTCAAATTTGCAGGCCACTGACCTTAGTAAAATCACCATGTGTTGTAACCAGGACAACCAGCTTCCCTTCATCACTGGACCAGGTTCCCATAACCTTCTCTGCTGTTTCTCTAGCTGGTCCTGTTACCTGGTCTCACCTTCCTGACACAGGTTGATCTCCCAGGAGCCTCTGTAGTAGCTGCCCATCGGAGACTGAAAGTGAAGTGAAGTGAAGTGAAAGTCTCTCAGTCGTGTCTGACTTTGTGACCCCGTGGACTCTACAGTCCATGGAATTCTCCAGGCCAGAATACTGGAGTGGGTAGCCTTTCCCTTCTCCAGGGGATCTTCCCAACTCAGGCATCAAACCCAGGTCTCCCGAGTTGCAGGCGGATTCTTTACCAGCTGAGCCCCCAGGGAAGCCCTTGTGGATTTGGAGCCTTGGAGGTTGAGGCGGGCCCCTTTTGGTGATAGAGGAGGTTGGACTTTCAACACAGCACCATTCTGTCCTGTCCCCTGTGGATGTGAAGCCTCTCCCCCAGGGCCATTCATTCCTCCATCCAACCGCTATTTATGGCCACTCTGTGCCAGGCATCGTGCTAGCTTCCAGGGAACATAACAGACACATATCTCCTGCTTGTGGAGTTATTGCCTAGTCAGGGAGATGGATGATAAACTAAATAAGCAGGTAAAGTCTATAACATATTAGATACTGAAAGTGCTAAGAAGAATAAAGTAAAACAGGGCAGGAGGATAGGAGGGTTTTGAGAGGAGGGGTCAAGGAAGCCTCACTTAAGATGATGACTTTGGAGTAAAGGCCTGAAGGAGGTGAGGAGTGGGCCCTGTGGTATCCGAGGGAAGAGCAGCCCAGGCAGAGGGCACAGCGAGTGCAAAGGCCCTGAGGTGGGTGTGACGCGCTGTGAATGTTCAAGGACCAGTAAAGGGACCTGGGGGCTGCAACAGACTGAGGGGCCAGGGAGCGGGGTAGTGGGAGAGGCGGTCAGAGATGTAATGGGGGTGGGGTGGGGGGAGACTATGTGTCCTGGAGGTTATTGTAAGGGCCTTGCCTTCTATTCGGCATGGTCAAGCAGCTCTCTGTCTCCCGGTCTTGTGACCGGCCGTTGGACCAGGAGCTCCTTACCGACCACATGGGCTCAGAGATGAGCAGCTGTCTCAGAGCGCTGAGCAGAGGAGGGTGTGGTCCCGGTGCTGCTGGCCGTCTGTACTTCTTACACAGTTCCCCACTCCCTTCCCCATCCCGATAGTTCCATTGTCTCTCCCGGGTGGGAGGTAATGGAGCTAATTAGGCCAATGAGGGGGTAACACTCGATCCTATGTTTTAAGCTGGGATTCCAGGAGCCTGGAGTCGGTGCCCCAGCATGGTCTTGGGAGGCTGTTTAGTTTCCTTGAAGGGCAACTGGGGTTCTCTCCCCCTCACCCACCACCTCCTGCAGCTGGAGGCCCAGATCCACCGTCTCAGCAGCACACACCAGGAGGCCAGCTCGGAGAACCGGCAGCTTCGGGAGGCTGAGCAGGACCTGGCTGGGCGGCTGGAAGAGGTGCGGGGGCAGCTGCAGGTGACCAGGGGGCAGCTGGATGCCGCCAGGGGCCGCGTGTCCTGGCAGATGGAGGAGGAACTCAGGCAAGTAGCTGCCACCCCCGGGCTGGGCTGCGGACGGAGGGCTTCCTGCAAGAGGGGAGAAAGGGTTTGAGCTCTCAGAGACTCTGCTCAGCCTTCAGAGCTCATGGTGCAAGTGAAAAGTGAATGTTAGTTGCTCAGTCATGCCCGACTTTCTCTGTGACCCCATTGACTGTAGTCCGCCAGGCTCCTCTGTCCGTGGGATTCTCTGGGCAAGAATACTTGGAGTAGATAGCCATTTCCTTATCCAGGGGATCTTCCCAACCCAGGTATCGAACCAGGGTCTCCCGCATTGCAGGCAGACTCTTTACCTTCTGAGCCCCCAGGGAAGCCCCACACAGACTCCCTCCTTAAACCTCACAACAACCCCACTGGGCTGGGATTGTCGTGCCCGTTTCTTAGACAAGGGGGCAGAGCGGGGAAAATCATGTGCCTGGACACACATGACACGTGATTGGGATTCACGCACACACACACACACACACACACACGCGCGCGCGCGCGCACAGAGGCTAAAACAGTGCTGGATCCTTGGCAGAGTGGGATGGGCTGGAATGGCAGGAAGGCTTCCTGGAGGAGGTGAGGCTCCACATGGGCCTTGAAGGATGAGCAGGATTGGATGAGGGGAGGGGTGGGGAGTGAGAGCCAGGTGAGAAGCCCTGCTGAAGGGGAGACTGAAGGGAGGGCTAGCTGTGAGGCGTGCGCCCAACATGAAGGATGCACACAGGATGGGTGTGACAGCTACCTGCCCCTCCCCTGACCCTAGCTTCCCGCACCCTTCCTAGTGTCCCCAGAGCAGGTGAGGAGAAGGCTCCAGATGCTCAGGCAGTCTCCTGCGAGGAGGCTCCCCTGCCTGGACTCTTTGGGGACAACGATGACTGGGACCAGCTCCTCAGCGGCATCAGCAGCACGCCCCTCAGTGCCCTGCAGCTCTGTTGGAGCCCGCCCCCCACCCCGAAAGCCTCCCCAGGCCCGCCGACGCCCCGAGAGGTCAGGCAGATCTCCATCTCGGAGCCACATGCTCCTCTGTTTGCTCAGGAGCCCTCTTCAGATCCAGGGGGCTCTCCAAGGAGCCCCCCTGGGGTACCTTCTGGCACCGAGGAAGAGGAAGGAGCGAACCCAGATGGGCCAGACACGAACCCCCCGGAGCAGACTGGAGAGCCCCCCAGCCCAGAATCTAGGGAGGGGTCAGGGCTTGGCCCCAGGGTCCACTTCCCCTGGGGTCTCCCGGGGGTCCCAGCTGGGGAGTCAGGGAGCCTGGTGGCAGCTGCACTCGAGGTGCTTGTTCCTTTGGAGGATGGGCCCCCTCCTCAAGTGACCTCGCCCCCTCCCCAGGCCTCAGCTGGGCCCAAGGCATGGTTCCAGACCTCACACTTAGAGCCATATGTTCCTCTGTTTGCTCAGGAGCCCTCTTCAGATCCAGGGGGCTCTCCAAGGAGCCCCCCTGGGGTACCTTCTGGCACCGAGGAAGAGGAAGGAGTGAACCCAGATGGGCTAGACATGAGCCCTCCAGAGCAGACTGGAGAGCCCCCTAGCCTGGAACCTAGGGAGGAGTCAGAGCTTGGCCCTGGGGTCCACTTCCCCTGGGGTCTCCCAGGGATGCCAGCTGGGGAGTCAGGGAGCCTGGTGGCAGCTGCCCTCGAGGTGCTTGTTCCTTTGGAGGATGGGGCCCCTCCTCAAGTGACCTCGCCCCCTCCCCAGGCCTCAGCTGGGCCCAGCCCACGGTTCCAGACCTCACACTTAGAGCCACATGTTCCTCTATTTGCTCAGGAGCCCTCTTCAGATCCAGGGGGCTCTCCAAGGAGCCCCCCTGGGGCACCTTCTGGCACCGAGGAAGAGGAAGGAGTGAACCCAGATGGGCTGGACATGAGCCCTTCAGAGCAGACTGGAGAGCCCCCCAGCCCAGAATCTAGGGAGGAGTCAGGGCTTGGCCCTGGGGCCCACATCTCCTGGGGTCTCCCTGGGGTCCCAGCTGGGGAGTCAGGGAGCCTGGTGGCAGCTGCCCTCGAGGTGCTTGTTCCTTTGGAGGATGGGGCCCCTCCTCAAGTGACCTCGCCCCCTCCCCAGGCCTCAGCTGGGCCCAGCCCACGGTTCCAGACCTCACACTTAGAGCCACATGCTCCTCTGTTTGCTCAGGAGCCCTCTTCAGATCCAGGGGGCTCTCCAAGGAGCCCCCCTGGGGCACCTTCTGGCACCGAGGAAGAGGAAGGAGTGAACCCAGATGGGCTGGACACGAGCCCTCCAGAGCAGACTGGACAGCCCCCTAGCCTGGAACCTAGGGAGGAGTCAGAGCTTGACCCTGGGGCCCACATCTCCTGGGGTCTCCCTGGGGTCCCAGCTGGGGAGTCAGGGAGCCTGGTGGCAGCTGCACTCGAGGTGCTTGTTCCTTTGGAGGATGGGCCCCCTCCTCAAGTGACCTCGCCCCCTCCCCAGGCCTCAGCTGGGCCCAAGGCATGGTTCCAGACCTCACACTTAGAGCCATATGTTCCTCTGTTTGCTCAGGAGCCCTCTTCAGATCCAGGGGGCTCTCCAAGGAGCCCCCCTGGGGTACCTTCTGGCACCGAGGAAGAGGAAGGAGTGAACCCAGATGGGCTAGACATGAGCCCTCCAGAGCAGACTGGAGAGCCCCCTAGCCTGGAACCTAGGGAGGAGTCAGAGCTTGGCCCTGGGGTCCACTTCCCCTGGGGTCTCCCAGGGATGCCAGCTGGGGAGTCAGGGAGCCTGGTGGCAGCTGCCCTCGAGGTGCTTGTTCCTTTGGAGGATGGGGCCCCTCCTCAAGTGACCTCGCCCCCTCCCCAGGCCTCAGCTGGGCCCAGCCCACGGTTCCAGACCTCACACTTAGAGCCACATGTTCCTCTATTTGCTCAGGAGCCCTCTTCAGATCCAGGGGGCTCTCCAAGGAGCCCCCCTGGGGCACCTTCTGGCACCGAGGAAGAGGAAGGAGTGAACCCAGATGGGCTGGACATGAGCCCTTCAGAGCAGACTGGAGAGCCCCCCAGCCCAGAATCTAGGGAGGAGTCAGGGCTTGGCCCTGGGGCCCACATCTCCTGGGGTCTCCCTGGGGTCCCAGCTGGGGAGTCAGGGAGCCTGGTGGCAGCTGCCCTCGAGGTGCTTGTTCCTTTGGAGGATGGGGCCCCTCCTCAAGTGACCTCGCCCCCTCCCCAGGCCTCAGCTGGGCCCAGCCCACGGTTCCAGACCTCACACTTAGAGCCACATGCTCCTCTGTTTGCTCAGGAGCCCTCTTCAGATCCAGGGGGCTCTCCAAGGAGCCCCCCTGGGGCACCTTCTGGCACCGAGGAAGAGGAAGGAGTGAACCCAGATGGGCTGGACACGAGCCCTCCAGAGCAGACTGGACAGCCCCCTAGCCTGGAACCTAGGGAGGAGTCAGAGCTTGACCCTGGGGCCCACATCTCCTGGGGTCTCCCTGGGGTCCCAGCTGGGGAGTCAGGGAGCCTGGTGGCAGCTGCACTCGAGGTGCTTGTTCCTTTGGAGGATGGGCCCCCTCCTCAAGTGACCTCGCCCCCTCCCCAGGCCTCAGCTGGGCCCAAGGCATGGTTCCAGACCTCACACTTAGAGCCATATGTTCCTCTGTTTGCTCAGGAGCCCTCTTCAGATCCAGGGGGCTCTCCAAGGAGCCCCCCTGGGGTACCTTCTGGCACCGAGGAAGAGGAAGGAGTGAACCCAGATGGGCTAGACATGAGCCCTCCAGAGCAGACTGGAGAGCCCCCTAGCCTGGAACCTAGGGAGGAGTCAGAGCTTGGCCCTGGGGTCCACTTCCCCTGGGGTCTCCCAGGGATGCCAGCTGGGGAGTCAGGGAGCCTGGTGGCAGCTGCCCTCGAGGTGCTTGTTCCTTTGGAGGATGGGGCCCCTCCTCAAGTGACCTCGCCCCCTCCCCAGGCCTCAGCTGGGCCCAGCCCACGGTTCCAGACCTCACACTTAGAGCCACATGTTCCTCTATTTGCTCAGGAGCCCTCTTCAGATCCAGGGGGCTCTCCAAGGAGCCCCCCTGGGGCACCTTCTGGCACCGAGGAAGAGGAAGGAGTGAACCCAGATGGGCTGGACATGAGCCCTTCAGAGCAGACTGGAGAGCCCCCCAGCCCAGAATCTAGGGAGGAGTCAGGGCTTGGCCCTGGGGCCCACATCTCCTGGGGTCTCCCTGGGGTCCCAGCTGGGGAGTCAGGGAGCCTGGTGGCAGCTGCCCTCGAGGTGCTTGTTCCTTTGGAGGATGGGGCCCCTCCTCAAGTGACCTCGCCCCCTCCCCAGGCCTCAGCTGGGCCCAGCCCACGGTTCCAGACCTCACACTTAGAGCCACATGCTCCTCTGTTTGCTCAGGAGCCCTCTTCAGATCCAGGGGGCTCTCCAAGGAGCCCCCCTGGGGCACCTTCTGGCACCGAGGAAGAGGAAGGAGTGAACCCAGATGGGCTGGACACGAGCCCTCCAGAGCAGACTGGACAGCCCCCTAGCCTGGAACCTAGGGAGGAGTCAGAGCTTGACCCTGGGGCCCACATCTCCTGGGGTCTCCCTGGGGTCCCAGCTGGGGAGTCAGGGAGCCTGGTGGCAGCTGCACTCGAGGTGCTTGTTCCTTTGGAGGATGGGCCCCCTCCTCAAGTGACCTCGCCCCCTCCCCAGGCCTCAGCTGGGCCCAAGGCATGGTTCCAGACCTCACACTTAGAGCCATATGTTCCTCTGTTTGCTCAGGAGCCCTCTTCAGATCCAGGGGGCTCTCCAAGGAGCCCCCCTGGGGTACCTTCTGGCACCGAGGAAGAGGAAGGAGTGAACCCAGATGGGCTAGACATGAGCCCTCCAGAGCAGACTGGAGAGCCCCCTAGCCTGGAACCTAGGGAGGAGTCAGAGCTTGGCCCTGGGGTCCACTTCCCCTGGGGTCTCCCAGGGATGCCAGCTGGGGAGTCAGGGAGCCTGGTGGCAGCTGCCCTCGAGGTGCTTGTTCCTTTGGAGGATGGGGCCCCTCCTCAAGTGACCTCGCCCCCTCCCCAGGCCTCAGCTGGGCCCAGCCCACGGTTCCAGACCTCACACTTAGAGCCACATGTTCCTCTATTTGCTCAGGAGCCCTCTTCAGATCCAGGGGGCTCTCCAAGGAGCCCCCCTGGGGCACCTTCTGGCACCGAGGAAGAGGAAGGAGTGAACCCAGATGGGCTGGACATGAGCCCTTCAGAGCAGACTGGAGAGCCCCCCAGCCCAGAATCTAGGGAGGAGTCAGGGCTTGGCCCTGGGGCCCACATCTCCTGGGGTCTCCCTGGGGTCCCAGCTGGGGAGTCAGGGAGCCTGGTGGCAGCTGCCCTCGAGGTGCTTGTTCCTTTGGAGGATGGGGCCCCTCCTCAAGTGACCTCGCCCCCTCCCCAGGCCTCAGCTGGGCCCAGCCCACGGTTCCAGACCTCACACTTAGAGCCACATGCTCCTCTGTTTGCTCAGGAGCCCTCTTCAGATCCAGGGGGCTCTCCAAGGAGCCCCCCTGGGGCACCTTCTGGCACCGAGGAAGAGGAAGGAGTGAACCCAGATGGGCTGGACACGAGCCCTCCAGAGCAGACTGGACAGCCCCCTAGCCTGGAACCTAGGGAGGAGTCAGAGCTTGACCCTGGGGCCCACATCTCCTGGGGTCTCCCTGGGGTCCCAGCTGGGGAGTCAGGGAGCCTGGTGGCAGCTGCACTCGAGGTGCTTGTTCCTTTGGAGGATGGGCCCCCTCCTCAAGTGACCTCGCCCCCTCCCCAGGCCTCAGCTGGGCCCAAGGCATGGTTCCAGACCTCACACTTAGAGCCATATGTTCCTCTGTTTGCTCAGGAGCCCTCTTCAGATCCAGGGGGCTCTCCAAGGAGCCCCCCTGGGGTACCTTCTGGCACCGAGGAAGAGGAAGGAGTGAACCCAGATGGGCTAGACATGAGCCCTCCAGAGCAGACTGGAGAGCCCCCTAGCCTGGAACCTAGGGAGGAGTCAGAGCTTGGCCCTGGGGTCCACTTCCCCTGGGGTCTCCCAGGGATGCCAGCTGGGGAGTCAGGGAGCCTGGTGGCAGCTGCCCTCGAGGTGCTTGTTCCTTTGGAGGATGGGGCCCCCTCCTCAAGTGACCTCGCCCCCTCCCCAGGCCTCAGCTGGGCCCAGCCCACGGTTCCAGACCTCACACTTAGAGCCACATGTTCCTCTATTTGCTCAGGAGCCCTCTTCAGATCCAGGGGGCTCTCCAAGGAGCCCCCCTGGGGCACCTTCTGGCACCGAGGAAGAGGAAGGAGTGAACCCAGATGGGCTGGACATGAGCCCTTCAGAGCAGACTGGAGAGCCCCCCAGCCCAGAATCTAGGGAGGAGTCAGGGCTTGGCCCTGGGGCCCACATCTCCTGGGGTCTCCCTGGGGTCCCAGCTGGGGAGTCAGGGAGCCTGGTGGCAGCTGCCCTCGAGGTGCTTGTTCCTTTGGAGGATGGGGCCCCTCCTCAAGTGACCTCGCCCCCTCCCCAGGCCTCAGCTGGGCCCAGCCCACGGTTCCAGACCTCACACTTAGAGCCACATGCTCCTCTGTTTGCTCAGGAGCCCTCTTCAGATCCAGGGGGCTCTCCAAGGAGCCCCCCTGGGGCACCTTCTGGCACCGAGGAAGAGGAAGGAGTGAACCCAGATGGGCTGGACATGAGCCCTCCAGAGCAGACTGGAGAGCCCCCTAGCCTGGAACCTAGGGAGGAGTCAGAGCTTGACCCTGGGGCCCACATCTCCTGGGGTCTCCCTGGGGTCCCAGCTGGGGAGTCAGGGAGCCTGGTGGCAGCTGCCCTCGAGGTGCTTGTTCCTTTGGAGGATGGGCCCCCTCCTCAAGTGACCTCGCCCTCTCCCCAGGCCTCAGCTGGGCCCAGCCCACGGTTCCAGACCTCACACTTAGAGCCACATGTTCCTCTGTTTGCTCAGGAGCCCTCTTCAGATCCAGGGGGCTCTCCAAGGAGCCCCCCTGGGGTACCTTCTGGCACCGAGGAAGAGGAAGGAGTGAACCCAGATGGGCTGGACATGAGCCCTCCAGAGCAGACTGGAGAGCCCCCTAGCCTGGAACCTAGGGAGGAGTCAGAGCTTGGCCCTGGGGTCCACTTCCCCTGGGGTCTCCCAGGGATGCCAGCTGGGGAGTCAGGGAGCCTGGTGGCAGCTGCCCTCGAGGTGCTTGTTCCTTTGGAGGATGGGGCCCCTCCTCAAGTGACCTCGCCCCCTCCCCAGGCCTCAGCTGGGCCCAGCCCACGGTTCCAGACCTCACACTTAGAGCCACATGCTCCTCTGTTTGCTCAGGAGCCCTCTTCAGATCCAGGGGGCTCTCCAAGGAGCCCCCCTGGGGCACCTTCTGGCACCGAGGAAGAGGAAGGAGTGAACCCAGATGGGCTGGACACAAGCCCTCCAGAGCAGACTGGAGAGCCCCCCAGCCCAGAATCTAGGGAGGAGTCAGAGCTTGGCCCTGGGGCCCACATCTCCTGGGGTCTCCCGGGGGTCCCAGCTGGGGAGTCAGGGAGCCTGGTGGCAGCTGCCCTCGAGGTGCTTGTTCCATTGGAGGATGGGCCCCCTCCTCAAGTGACCTCGCCCTCTCCCCAGGCCTCAGCTGGGCCCAGCCCACGGTTCCAGACCTCACACTTAGAGCCACATGTTCCTCTGTTTGCTCAGGAGCCCTCTTCAGATCCAGGGGGCTCTCCAAGGAGCCCCCCTGGGGTACCTTCTGGCACCGAGGAAGAGGAAGGAGTGAACCCAGATGGGCTGGATACAAGCCCTCCAGAGCAGACTGGAGAGCCCCCCAGCCCAGAATCTAGGGAGGAGTCAGAGCTTGGCCCTGGGGCCCACATCTCCTGGGGTCTCCCGGGGGTCCTAGCTGGGGAGTCAGGGAGCCTGGTGGCAGCTGCACTCGAGGTGCTTGTTCCTTTGGAGGATGGGCCCCCTCCTCAAGTGACCTCGCCCCCTCCCCAGGCCTCAGTTGGGCCCAGCGCATGGTTCCAGACTTCACACCCAGATGACGAGGGCCCTGACCCTGGGCCGGTCCCACCCAAGCCGCCCCGGCAGAGAGAGGCCCTCCTTTGGGACCCCCATTCTGCTGGCTCTGAGCCAAGGCCGGTGTCCTCGGGAACCGGAGCCCTCCCGGTGGGTCTGGGTGAGCCCTCCCAGGGCCTGGTGCCTGGGGGTTCGGCTCCCATGGATGGATCGGAGCAGGGCAAGCGGAGCCCAGACGCACAAGAGGGCCATTCAGGGGAGCTGCGGGAGGCTCATGGCCGGGTCCCTGGGCCGCCCGCTTTCCTCCCCCGGAGCTTGGAAGAGGAGCCCGGGGCTGAGGAGAGGAAAGCAGAGGAGCAGGGAGGCCAGCAGTTCAGGTCAGAGCTGACCATTGAGGTTCGTGGCCTGAAACCCGAGCACTCAGAACTCGCCCAGCTCGATTCCCAACCTGTGCCTGGCCCACCTGACAGAATGCAGGCTGAGGCTGAAGCAGAAGCCCCGGCTCCCAGGAAACCATCCAGCGGCTTTGCCCGCATTGGGGCTGAGCCTGGGGATGGAGCAGGGCCCCCAGAGCCCACACAAACCCTTCCCACCAGGGCTGAGCTGGAAGCCCAACCCAGGCCCCGGCCTACAACTACCCATGCAGAAGGAGAACAAGCCCCCTCTAAGTCCAGGGAGCCAAGGGCAGAGAACAGGCCTGAAGATCCAAGAACGGACTCCGGAGGCCCGGGGCTGACCCTGTCCCCCGGGGACCGCGCGGCCAGCGAACCTTTGGCCAACCCTGATTATGCCTTCCACGTCATCTTCCTGGGGGACGCTAATGTGGGCAAAACCTCCTTCCTGCACCTGCTGCACCAGAACAGCTTCGCCACTGGGCTGACAGCAACTGTGGGTAAGAGCCGCCTGGGGAGGACGGCGGGGAGGGAGGGGAGAGCCGGGGGACCAGGCTGGCGAGCTGGAGCAGGCCTGGAGCGAACCAGCCCGGAGCAAGCTGTAGGTTCTGCCCTCGCCACAGGCCCTGCGTTAGATGTTATTTTATACGGGCATAACCTGGCTACTTTACTAATCATCCCTAATTATAGGTAATTTGCTTCCTCTGCATTGATCTGATTAGCTAATAATGTGCCACGTTAACAAAGCACCTACAATTTAGGTGGCAGCACTGGCTGATGGGGAAAACAAGCTGGTCTCCACCCACATGGCCCCAGGGCAGGTCACCTCAGGGACCCCGCTGCTTGAATTTGCCCAAGACCAGCCCTAGGCCAGCCAGCCAGGCTCTGGCAGGAAGCTACCTCGGGCAAGTTGAATATTTTACACAGAATGTTTTTGTAGAGTGGGGTAAGTTAGGAACACCGGTGCCTGAGTTCAGAACCCAGCTCTGCCACTTACTAGTGGTATGAACTTCAGCAAATAATTCAAGCCTTCTGAGCATAACAGTAGCGCTGACCTCTGAAAGGGCTGTGAGAATTAGTTAATACATTATCAAGGTCTTAGCATACTATCTGGCACATATTAACTGCTCAGTTAATATTAGCTATTTTTATGGTGGTTATTATTATCAGTACATTTTTGATAATGTCTAGTCCAGCGGCTTTTGCAAATGAAATGTCCTAAAGCACGAAGCCTCCTCTCCCTAAGAATATTGGGGTATGTGGCCACTTGTATAAAGCCATAGAAAAGAGCTCGTGGGAAATGTTTGGCTTGGGGTAAAAACGGAGGGATCCACGTCTTTGTGTCTGTCTAGGTGCACGCTAACTGGGAAACAGTGCAAGACCAGTAGGTAAAGTTCTCAAACTTTACCTAAGAGAGTCCCTCACCCCCTCACCCAGGACAGGTTCTTGAACTTTTCTCTGCCTGAGAAGCCTCACCTGGGGAATCAGTTAAAAATGGAGTGTTGTCAGGAATAGGGGACCCACAGGGGGTCTGTTCTGGTGTTGAACAGGGTCACAAGGTCTGCAAGACTACCATCATTAATCACATAAGCCAGGGGTCCCCAACCTCCAGGATTTAATGTCTGATGATCTAAGGTGTTGATGTAATAACAGTAGAAATAAGATGCACAATAAATATAATGCACTTGAATCACCCTGAAACCACCACCCACCCCCACCACCCTAGTCCATGGAAACACTGTCTTCCAAGAAACCAGTCCCTGGTCTCAAAAAGTTTGAGGACTGCTGACCTAAGCTACTGGTTACCGACAACCTACAATGCACCAGGCACACTTGCCTTATTCCATACGAGAGCCCTCTCATATTTATGAGCCTCTCCCATTATCATGTGGTGAGAAGTTTCCATGAAATTCAATAGAGAAAATACAGGTTGCATAATTATAAAAAGACAAGGCAAGCCTGCACACACTGCTAGTCAGCCGGGAGGAGTGTGTGTGTGAAAGTTGCTCAGTCGTGTCCAATTCTTTGCGACCCCATGAACTATACAGTCCATGGAATTCTCTAAGCCAGAATACTGGAGTGGGGAGCCGTTCCCTCCTCCAGGGGATTTTCCCAACCCAGGGATCGAACCCAGGTCTCCTACATTGCAGGCAGATTCTTTACCAGCTGAGCCACAAGGGAAGCCCTGATATCCAAATCTGTCCCACACTTAGCTGCGGTTTGGTGCCCCTGGTGGCTGTCACCCATTGGGATTACCTGTCACTGGGGATGATTCCAGCTTCCTCATCCGTAATCTCCCCACTCAGCATCACCCTCCTCCATTCCCACCCTGCTTTCTCGCCTGTCTGCCCTGGAGAACAGGGCTGGTGGAGGACCAGAGCCAGAGCCAATCGAATTATAGTTGACTGCACATTTTTGTGAGGTTTTTCTGCAGCTATCCCCATTTTACACATGAGGAAAACAGAACTGAAGTCCTGGTTAACTTTTTGGCCCTATCTGGGCACCAAAGTTCACACATGGGGCCACCTGCTTTCAAAGCACAGGCCCTCACCCCAGAGGCTCTACGCTTTTATGCGCTCAGCACAGCCCGCTCCCTGGGGTTGTTCATGTAAAATAGCAGATTTCTTGGGAAGCAGAAGACATTATATTTCTGACAGTTTAGGTGGTTTAAGTTGTAACATGTGGGAATACGTGGGTAGACTGAGTGTGGGCGATGGGCAGGGAGGCGAAAAGTGGGAGGAATGGAAGTTACTAAATGCAAGAATAACCTTGAGGGTTGCTCTATAGATCATGCCGCGGATGTTTACGCAGAGGCTGGATGTCATCACAGGGGGCGGGACTGGGTAACCGCAGTAGTTTCTGCAGACCCTGGGCTTCCTTAGACCTTCAGGAAAGGGGGCAGTAAAGAGAAATGGAGGCTGCAAACTGACTTCTGCTGAGGTCAGGACTTCCCGGCTGCCGCGTCTCCTAGTCTCCTCTGGGGAGCATGGATGGGGGCGTCTGTGGCTTGTCACCACCAGGGGCAGAAGTAAGAGCTTGTGGGGGTCACTGTGTCACCTTGAGGAAGGTCTCCACCAGCTCAGGGATCATGTGTGGAGTTGCCTCTTTCCTGAGCTGGTCTGAGCCCCATGGTGGGCTCAGCAGGGACAAAACAGCCTCTCTCTGTCACCCCCATCCCACTTGGTGTCCCTGGGAACTGGGGGTTGGCAGGAAGTTGCTCCCCAAAGATTCCACACCTCCTCGGGGATTTCACTAGTACTTCCACATTTCCAGGGACAGGAGGGGTCAGTCTAGAACCATGACCCAGGGAAGGGTTGGCCTGTGAAATTTTGAGGAGGTGGAGGTTCAGAAAGGTGAGAGTTCATAGTAGATAATAAAAATGACCACTTCCCAAGCAGCCCCTAGACATTGGACCAAACCTTGAATATAAGTCATTTAATCCTGCCAATGACCCAGTGATGTGGGTCTTTTTAAATTGCCACCTTGCAGATGAGGAAGGAAGGCTCAGAGAGGTGAAGTGACTCACGCAGTCAGCAGAGCAGCAGAAGGCAGACAACTCACATCCCAACCGGTCCTCCTTGAAGCCAGCACTCCCTTCACCCTCCCAGGTTGCCTGTCTGCCCTGCTGAATAGAGAAGAAAGATGCATGCCATAATTAGGAATGAAACAAGAAGTATTATAAAAAAAATAAATGAATGAAACTGATTTTCCAGAGTAGCCTGAAGAATAAACATTGCCATGTAGTTGAGAAGACAGGTCTTTTCATAGAAGTAAATACAAGCCAGGGTGCCTCATGTCAGCCAGCTGTCAGGGTGGGAGTGCAGTGGGAGCTGGGTAGGCAGAGCAGGCTTCTCGGAAGATATGGACCCTCAGTGTAGATCGGCTTTGCAGAGCAGAAGGGAAGCCCGGCTGCCAAAACTTCCCACCACCCTCCCATGACTGGTACTGGGAGCAGGTGCATATTCAGGCAGGTGTCAGCTCCAAGTCCTGGATGGTAACTTGAAAGTAGGCTTGACTCTCATCTCTGTGTCCTAGGAGTGGATTTTCGAGTCAAAAACCTGCTGGTGGACAACAAACGCTTTGCACTGCAGCTCTGGGACACAGCTGGCCAGGAGAGGTAATGGACACTGTGGACATTAGTGGCCGATAGACTAATCGCACTGCAGAGCAGTGGAGCCCAGCCCCGACCCAGAGTCCTACCGAGTGCACATGCAACTTGTACCTGATGAGGATTCAGGAGGTGGGGGATGGAGAGATGAGTCCAGGCCCAGGGCAGGAGACAGGAGCGCACACCCAGAGGCCCCCTCAGCCTGGCGGGGCAAGTGTGAGGGCCGTCCCAACATGGCCTGCAGAGCACATCTACCAATCGTTTTTTTTTTTTGTCCACGCCTTGTGGCATGCGGGATCTTAGTTCCCCAACCAGGATTCGAACCCACTGAAGTGGAGTGGAGGCTTGGACTCCCAGCCACTGGTCCTCCAGGGAAGTCCCCTCACCTATCCTTTGAAAATATTAGCTTTCGACTTTTCAGTTAAGCAGTAGTGATCAAAACTGAAAAGGGACATCATCTATGACCCAGAAGTTCTACTTCTAGAAGTTCATTCTACTGACAAACTCATACTATATTATCAAAAGGACCAAGACTGTTCACAGCAATAGTGTTTATATTATGAAACATTGGAAGCCTCCTAAGCACCATCAGTAGTGGGCCAATTAAATAAATCAGAGTCTCTTCACACAATAGAATATAATGAAGCCAGGGAAAAGACGGAGGATCCTCTTTATGTATCTTTGTGACCCCCATGGACTGTAGCCTTCCAGGCTCCTCTGTCCATGGAATTCTCCAGGCAAGAATATTGGAGTGGGTAGCCATTCCCTTCTCCAGAGGATCTTCCCAATCCAGGGATCGAACCTGGATCTCCTGCCTTGCAGGCAGGTTCTTTACCATCTGAGCCACCAGGAAAGTCACCCTTTATGTACCAATAGGGAAATATTTTATTACCTGCAGAAAACGAAGAACAGTATTGAACATTAATGAGTACAGTGTTTTACACTGTATTTGTTTAAACAGTGTGTGTATGGAGGAAGTGTGTGTGTATGAGTATATATATGCATTTATGTATATGCATGAAATATCCCTGGGAGACTATTTAAATAATGGGTAACTCTGATTGCCTCTGGGGAGGGGGACTGGATGGCTGCAGGATGAAGGTAGAGTCGCCTGAGAGAGACTTTTCATTAGATGCCCTTTGGTACCTTTTGAAGTCTGAGCCATGAGGACTGTTAACCTATTCAACAATAAGCACACAGTAAGAAGGAAAATGCATGCACACCCTCTTTGGGAAGCAGTTAGAAGCCGATGTGGCAGCTGAGGCCTAGGCAGGGTGCCTGGCATCACCCAGCGCGGACTCTCTGGGCAGGTACCACAGCGTGACGCGGCAGCTGCTGCGCAAGGCTGACGGCGTGGTGCTCATGTACGACATCACCTCCCAGGAGAGCTTCGTCCACGTGCGCTACTGGCTGGACTGTCTCCAGGTGAGCTGCCGGCTGCTGGGGCTGGCCCCAGTGTGCAGTCAAGAGGGAGCTTGTGTCTGTCCCACTCCTTTTTTCTCCCAGGATTACAAAGGACACAACCGACATGTGGGTGACCGTCTGCTGAGGGCGTGTGGCTGGATGGGCTAGGAGCATAGTAATGCAAAGAAACCACAACCACATAGTCTCCAAAACAAACTCTTTCCTGTATCCTTCCTGTGACCATTTCTTTCGTATACACCAAAGCTCTGTGATGTATTCTTAACACCTGGGGATGATGCAAGTCTAGCGTTACTCTAGATGAGCATTCCTTTATCCATATATCTCTAGTCCTTTCCCCCACGTATGTATTTGATGTATGTATGAATGAAATTCATATGCTGAATTCTACAGTACGTGCTAGCACAGAAGAGGGATATGAAGAAAGACATGTTGTCTTCTCTCTAGAAGTTTCTGGTCCAGTTGTAGAGATGCAAAGGAAGCAGAATAAAGTAACATTTGAGGGAAACTGGGTTCTGAGTTCTAATGAGACCTGGGTTTGAATCCCAACTACCCCATCCTAACTCTGTAACCTTGGACAAGTGACTTAAACTCTCTGAATTCAATTGCCCAACTTTTCTCATAGAGGAGTTGTGAGGATTAACTGCTATAACTGTTTTCAGCACAGCGCCTGGTATATAGTAAACTCTCCGTTAACAGATGCCATTATTATTATCATCCATGAAACAGTTAGGAGATGAGTCAAGGCAACCTGTGTAATCTAACACTAGGCTATTCAGCACAGGTAGGAAAAGATAGGCATGGGCAGGAGCAATCCAGGAAGGCTTCCTAGGGGAGGTGACTTTGAGGTTGGCCTTGGAGAGTGGGTGACACGTTTGCAGGCTGGGAGGAGGGGGAGGTTTGCTGCAGGTGGAAGGGAACATGTCAGAGGTGAGAAGAGCATGGAGTGGGTGGGATATAGAAAGTGGGTTCTGTGTGTAGGGGAGGAAGTGGCACAGGGTCAGCTTCTCCTGGAGGGCAGGGTCAGATCCACCCAGGGCCTGGTTCCCAGCAGGTGCCAGACAGGTGTGGCTGAGGGAACATTTCTGTGCACAGGATGCAGAGTCTGACGACGTGGTCATCCTTCTCTTGGGAAACAAGACGGACCGTGAAGAGGATCGGCAAGTGTCCACTGAGGCCGGGCAGCAACTGGCCCAGGTGAGCAACTGGGCATCAGCCCCCCTCCCCGCCTGGACTGGGCAGACCCCTCCCTGGGGGGTAGTGAATAGGTCACCCTGGCCTGGGCCACAGAGAACAATCCGCTCCTGCCTCTGCTCAATCAGAGACTAAGAGCCTTCCACCCACCCGGGCCCAAGACCCAGACATGAGATGGTAACTGTGGGCAGGACATTTAACCTTACTGTTGCATTGGCAAATCCCCACAGTGTCCTGACCTACGTAAAAATTACCTTCAGACTAAAAAGCTTTTCAAGCTTCACTTAAAATTCCCAATCAAATCTTCATCTTATCTCTGGTCTCTAATTAACATAACATTCCTTCTAATTTATTCTATTTTAAGACCCAAATTCTTCCCTGGGAAGATTGCATCAAAAGCCCCACCACCAGACAGGGGAGTGTGGATACAATTTATTTTTGAGTAGAACTGAACTACATTCCAGAAAATCTGGAGAATAATTAAGATGGAAATAGTCTCATTCCCGGCCCTACCTCTGACACCACCCCTCTTGACATTTCCATATCGTATTTCCTTCCCATTTCTTCTCTCATTTCTCCTAACCATGAGGTCATCATTGTGGCTCATGGTTGGTGGGAATTTTTTCCTCTTAAAAGCAGTAGCTCACCGCCTTGACAGGAACTCCTTCTCCAGCAATTTATCCAAAGGAAAGAGTTAGAAATAATAATTCCTAAGAGAAGAACTTAATAGATCCTGTGTATATTTGAAAATGTTTGTATGAGAATGTTCTTTATGAGAACAAACTCTTGGCAACATTTGGTGGTTAATTTGTGGAGCTTCATGCAAAAAGCTAGCATTCGCCATTAAGAATCCTATTCTGAAAAATATTTAAGGTTGTGGAGGAAATGCTTACAATATAATGTGAAGTCAGAAAAATAGCCATGTCTCTGGGGACAGGTTAGGTTGAATCATATGAGATTGCTGATATTTGACTGTTTGGCATCTATCAGAGCAGCAATTTCATACAGTTTAACCTAACAGTATAATGATATTTAGCCCACACTCCACACCCCCAATAAAAGGGTCATATAAAACAGAATGGAAATATTGGATTGGCCAAAAAGTTCGTTCTGTTCTTTTTCTAAAGAATTTTTTGGTCAACTCAATATATATTCAAACACTAACAGAAGTGGTGGTCAACTCAATATATATTCAAACACTAACAGAAGTGGTTTATAATTTGCACTTACATTTTTCACTAAAAAATTTATTTACTTATTTATTTATTTTTGGCTGTGCTGGGTCTTCACTGCTGAGTGGGCTTTCTCTAGTTGCAGCAAGTGGGGGCTACACTCCAGTTGCGGTAGGCTGGCTTCTCATTGCAGTGATTTGTCTTGTTGCAAACCATGTGCTTTAGGGCGCCTGAGTTCAGTAACTGTGGCTCCTGGACTCTAGAGCACAAGCCCTATAGTTGCAGCGTACAGGCTTAATTGCACAGCTTGTGGGATCTTCCCAGATCTGGGATGGAACCTGTGTCTCCTGCCTTAGTAGGCAGATTCTTTACCACTGAGCCGCCAGGGAAGCCCTGTACTTACATATTTTTATGTTACATTTCCCAATATTTCCCCCAATTCAATATTTTTTAAATTAAAAAATAATATATATATATATGTGTATATATATATATATATATATATATACACAGACACAACGAATGACTTTAAAGAGCTTCTCAGGTGGCACAGTGGTAAAGAATCCACCTGCAATGCAGGAGGCTCAAGAGACACAGGTTCGATCTCTGGGTCAGAAGGATCCTCTGGAGGAGGAAATAGCATCCTGTTCCAGTATTCTTGCCTGGAAAATTCCATAGACAGAGGAGCCTGGTGGGCTGCAGTCCATGGGGTCACAAAGAGTCAGACACGACTGAGCGGACACAGACAACAACTTAAAAATGTTCCCAAGGACATTTCTCCTAATTGGAATACGGGCTTCCCACCATCACTCTGAAGGCTGTGGGGTGTTTCTGGGTGGCGTCTTTGACACCTTGGCCAGCCAAAATGGAGAGACAGTGGGCAGAGGGGCAAGGCTGGGGACCATGGAGACGGGGAGACAGAGACAGGCTGCCTCGCCCGTGGGGGTTGGCTTGGGGATGTACTGGATGGGACTCTGTCTGACGGTTGGGTCCTTGGTGGCGGGGGCTGCCGCCTGGACTCTCGGGGGTCTCCCCCACGGCACCTGTACCCCCATCTATCTGGCTGCAGGAGCTGGGGGTCTCCTTTGGAGAGTGCAGCGCTGCGCTGGGTCACAACATCCTGGAGCCCATGGTGCACCTGGCCCGGTGAGTGCCGCCCTGCTCCTCCCCACCCAGGATCCTCTGGACAGCCTTTAGCTGACTCATGCGGGAGGGGAGGCCCGGCTGAGGAAGCGCCTGAGAAAGCACAGGGCTCAGAGCCTGGGGAAGGAGTGAGAACCCTCGAGGAGTCTCCTGACTCCAGTTCTACCAGTCCTGTCAGCGACCCCACCTCCAGGAAGTCTCCCCTCCCCTCTCTACGCCTCCGTGCCCTCCCAAACCTCCAGGGACTTCCACTGCATTTAGAATAAAATTCAGATGCCTCCTAATGGCCTGGATTGGCTCCTGTGCCATCTCCCTGCCCCCCGCCCGACCCCCTCAGTCAGAAGCTTCAGCCACTCAGAGGAACCCTCCCTGACCACACCTGCTCCCACCACTATTCTGAATCTCTTTCTCTGTGTCCCTCAAAGCCCTTCTTCTTCTTTTTTTTTTCCTCTGGCTGCAAAGAGCAGCTCGAGGGATCTTAATTCCCTGACCAGGGATCGAACCCAGGCCCTCAGAGTGAGAGCTCAGAGTCCTAACCACTGGACTGCCCGGAAGTCCCACAAAGCCTTTCCTGGCAAGCTGTCGTTACAGAGTTTGTCTGCTTTCTTGATGCTGACTGCCTTCCCCACCAGGCTGGAGCTCTAGCAGGGCCAGGTCTTTTTGGTTCAGCTCCTCCCCGTTCCATCCCTGGGTTGGGAAGATCCCCCTGGAGAAGGAAATGGCAACCCACTCCTGTATTATTGCCTGGAGAATTTCATGGACGAAGAGCGTGGTGGCCTGTAGTCCACGGGGTCCCAGAGTCGGGCACGACTGACACACTAACACTTCCTTCCCCTGGAACCTGGCACATGTCGGTGTTCAATTAATGAATGAAATGAGTGAGGTGGGAGGGGTTTTAGATGACTTATCTCTAGGCCCCTTCTCTGACAAAGCACCTTTCAGAATCAGCTTGCTGAACCGCAGACCTGATCCCGTCTTCCCTGGGACAGGAAACTGCTTAACGACCCCCTTTGCTTTAGAAGAAAAGCCCTGCTTGTGGCTTCCCGGTCAGCAGAGCCCTGAATCCTTGCTGCCTCCACGGCTTCTTTCTGGCCATTCAGTCCTTAGGGTCCGTGATTCAGGACAGTGCCAGGCACACAGGAAATATATTGTGAATAAACAAATTAACGAAGAGGCTTTACTTCACTGATCCCCCAGCTCTCTCTCGACACTAAGCCTTTGCCCTCTGCCTAGGACTCACCCTTCCCTCTGTTCTGCAAGTGGACCCTTGTCCAATGCTTGGTCTTGGCTCCAGCAATGTTCCTTGCACCCTAAATCCCTCCAGGATCTGGTATGAAGTCCCTCTGTGTGCCGCCCCATTCCTGGGTCTTGATGGCCCCTTCCTGTCTCGGTCTCCCACACTACGCAAGGCAAGACCTGCTGGCTTCACGGTCAATCAGTACCTTGCCCCTGGCACACAGTAGGCTGCAGAGAGTGCTAGGGAAGAGACAGAAAGGTGTTTCATGCCGTGTGGAATGCAGGGCAGGGGCAGAGAGGAAGTTCAAGGGGTCCAGCCCCCAGCTGCACCCTTGGGTCCCTCCCAGCTGCCTTTGGCAGGTGAGAGAGAGGACTGATGCCCGGGCATCTTCACGCAGGTCTCTCAAGATGCAAGAAGAGCGCCTGAAGGGCTCGTTGGTGGAGGTGGCCCCCGAAAAACCTCCAAAGAGAGCTGGCTGCTGCTCCTGAGGCCCTGGCCTGACTGGGGTCAGCTGGCCACCTCCCTGGGTTTCCTGTGCCTTGGCTCCTGTCCAACCTGCCTGGACACAGCAATGACAGAGACGACTAGCTCAGAAGTTCTGGAAAACCCTCCTCGGGTCAGGACTCAGACCCCAGAGCAGAGGCTACACTAACGCTGGCCTTTGCACGCCAGAGAGGGACTTTTCTGAGTAATAAGGTTGGTGGGGATGGGGAGGGCCAGTCAAAACTCTTTAAAGAAAGGAAAAGCCCAGAAAAATGACTTAAGGAAAATACACCACAGTATTGGCAAAACATCTCTGGGTGATAAAATTATAGGGTAAAGGTGTGGGGGTGTTTTCCTTTTTACATGTATTTGTATTGTCAGATCTTCTACGATGACTGGGTATTCCTTCTGTAGTCAGAAATAAGAATAAATCTTGAGGGGTGGGAGGGAAACTTTTCAAAGAGGTTGCTTCAGTGCTGATTCCTAATTGAAATGGCCTGTTGATTGCAAAGTACTCTGTTTATTAAAGCAGTCCCACTGTTCCATGCCTGGCAAAGCTGGTGAACCTTGTCATTCTCAATCTGTTGATTTGCAAAAACAGGGGGTTTCTTTCAAGCAGAATCTAATTCCTGGGGAAGAGCTGATGGCCCCTGGTATGTTCCATCCCCCCCTCCACCATCTCCCTGAGCCCCAACCTCACTCTCTTTTCCCAAGGTCTGCCTCGAAGGGCTCACATTTGGGGACCTCACCCCTTGCTCCAAGCCATGGTGCCTCTGACGCCAACCTCAGCCTTGAGGATACACTTGTCAATCTCTGGATACACTCAAAGCGCAGCTGGGGTGAGGCTGGGGGAGCCCGGGGAGCAGCAGAAAACTGGATTCAGATTATTCACAGGCTCCTCTTTGGAGTTTTTGTGAGAGTTCCCGGAATTACACAACATTGGCCTCCTGAAAGGTGGCTGTACGTTATAACCCGGGGCTGGGGATTTCAGGGCCCTTGGGGAGCATGCTTTGAAAGTCTTAGATGCCCCGGGTGTTGTGCTATCTCCTGTCATCAGTGTTTGCTGTAAATGTTGACTGTCACATCTTACCATTAACCACAGAAATGCTTACCAAGTACTGTGGTCCAGAGTGGGAAGGTCGCTGAATCTGGTACTTGGTAATCATTCGGGTACTGGCGACTTCCTCCTCTGAATCAGAGGAAACCTCAGTTTCGTAGACAGACAAGCAAATTCAGTTCCAGAGACAGAGGTACAGAGAGACTGAAGGAGAAAGAGGAAGGCAAGAGACAGAGGAAAGAGACAGCAGAAATAGAGACACCGATGTAGAGAACAAATATATGGATACCAAGGGGAAGGGTGGTGGTGGGAGGAATTGAGAGACTGGGACTGACACCCATGTACACTATTGATAATGCATATCAAATAGATAACAAATGAAAGCTTACTGTACTGCATGGGAACTCTACTTAATGCACGGCAGTGACCTGAATAGGAAGGAAGTCCAGAAGGGCAGGGACATAGGATTACGTATAGCTGATTCATTGTGTTGTGAAGTAGAAACTAATGCAACACTGTCAAGCAACTGTACTCCAGTAAAAATTAATTATATATATTAAAGAAGTCTCTGCTCTTGATCCTTATCCCTCTGCTTGGTTCTAAATGACTGAGCTCTCTGTCACTAGAGGCAAACAAGCAGAAGCCAGGGAACACTTGGCAAAGAGGTGAGGTGGAGAAGATTCACGTATCAGAAGGCACCAGAGGTTACATTAGATTCCTTTAGTGGATCCCATTCAATCTCTAGTCAGTGCAGAATGAATTCCTATGATCCAGCCAGTTCTCTTACCGGTCTGACTCACTGATCCTTTCTCAGCCTCTACGTCTTCTCTCTCCCTGGGTCCTGGGAGCCCATAGCCCTCCTCCTGTTCTGAGCAGGTTTTAGGCCCTAGTATGCTCAGAGAAATACGGCCAGAGACAGATGGAGACAGGAAGATGCGGGCCGGCGTAATTGATGCCCAGCCCTGGCTAAGAGTGGGGGGCTGGTCCTGCTGTGGCTCATGGCCTTCTCTCTGGGGTCTGGGGATCTGGCAGGCACCAGCATCTCTGTCCTGTGGGCCAGCGAGTTAATGAGGCAGGTCGGCAGGGTGTGATTCCTGGGGGAGTGGTAGAGCGGATAGTGCCCCTGTCCTTTGGGGGAATCTGGTACAGAAGTGGCCCCTTTGCCCGCCCCTCCCATCTCAGCCCTGTCCCTGCCCTGGGCAGCTAGCTCCTTGGAGGTGGGGTGCTAGAAGAAACAGCACACCTGCCCAGAACCTTCTCTTAGTTTTCTCTGGCTGGACCCAGCTTCAGGGCAGAGCACAGCTGTGGAGGGGTCACCAATCTGCCCTGGAGTCAAAGGACCCCACATCAGCAAGCAGAGCCCAGCAACTTCCGAGCAGCACAAGGCAGGTGAGGAGGCAGCAGGAGGGACTCAGGATAGACCTCAGAGTGAACTTTCAGGCAAGGGGTGGGTTCTCAGGGCATGTCCGTCAAGGGGGCTCTGGTCACAACTTAGCTTGAAGCTGATGAAGAAACAGAGGGTGGGACTAGGTTGATGGGTCTCAGTGTTTGCAGTGAGAAGGGGAGGGCAGGGGGATAAAATGGAGTCTGGGCAGGGGTGGCAGAAAGGAGAGATTTTTTGGAATTGAAAGTGGGCAGGATCAGAACACTAGCCATCATTTACCAAGCGCTTGCTACGCTAGGCACTGTTCTGAGCACGTAACTCGTATTACCTCATTTAATCCTCACATCAGCCTCATGAGATGGGGTCTGTTATTATCCCCATCTTACAGATAAGGAAAGTTACGCAGAGAAGGTCCAGTAGATGGTAGATGGATTCCCCGGTGGCTCAGTGATAAAAAAAAAGAATCTGTCTGCAATGCAGGAGACGTAGGTCAGATCTCTGGGTCGGGAAGATGCCCTGGAGGAGGGCATGGCAACCCACCCCAGCACCCTTGCCTGGAGAATCGCATGGACAGAGAAGCCTGGCGGGCTACAGTCCATGGGGTCGCAAAGGTTTGGACACGAATGAAACGACAAGCTCGTGCACACACGTAGCTGAGCAAGTGGTTGAGGGAGGCTTTAAACTCAGGCTCTAGTGCCTATAAGCTTAACCCTGAAGTTAGACCTTTCTATAGACTACAGATAGGGCAGCAGCAAGGTCCTTTGAGCCTTTTCTTTTCCCCATCCCTTCGCCCTTTCCCTCCCCTCCTCTCCAATCATATTTCATATCATTAGCAGGCAAGCCTGGCCAGACGGAAGAAACAAAAAAGCATTGACAAATGCTTGGAGAGTGGCATTCATCCGGGGCAGTTAGGGTATTAGGGGGTCCCTCAGTTTCTCCTTCCCCTGCAGCCCCTGGAACCAGAGTCTGAGACCTGGGGTGTCGGCAGCAGAATCCATAGAGACCTCCCCACCTGCTGTCTCTTCTCAGGCAAGCGGCTGCCATGGCGCCCTGAGAACAAGCAAAGCCTCTGCAGGAGGGACTCAGGGGACCCCTGGCTCTGAGCCAGCTGCAGAGGGGCTTTCCAGCCCCCACTCTCTGTGCAGGAGACAAGGGGATGGAAACAAGAATGAGGATCCCACTGACCCGTCTATTTTGCTGCTTGTTGGCCCAGTACCTGGCTCGGGGTAAATGCTCAGGAAATATTTGTTTAGTTTCTGAGTGAAGGGGTAAGCTGCCTCTTTTCACTAATGCTCTGGAGTCCTGGCCTCTCTGTGACATGCAAGATGAAGACATCAGCCCCTGAGCCAGCTCTGGGGTGACTTGACCCCATCTCTCAGCCTGTGTGCTTTCACTCTGGGGCCCCCCATGTCGTCAGCAGAGGTGATGGACCAGGTGCAGCGCAGTGGTTCCCCTACCCTGCCAGGTAAGCAGCCCAGCATGACCACTGAAGGCAGTGGTTCCCAAGCTGGTCTTTCAAAACTGCCAAAGCCTGAACCAATCAAGTCAGGTCTTTAGAGCATGACCCATGAATTAAGATTTTTTTGGCTGCACCAAGTGGCATGAGGTATCTTAAATTCCCTGACCAGAGATTGAACCTGTGCCCCCTGCAGTGGAAGTGCAGAGTCTTAACCACTGACCATGGGGAAGTCCCAGGATTAGTGTTTTTGGTTTTTTTTTTTTAAACTCCTCTGCTGATCCCAATGTGCAAACATGCCTGGGAACCACTGATTGGGGCTTTATAGCTTCTCAAATCCCTTGCATGTTCACTTTCCCACTTGACCTTCAAATCAAAACTTGTTCACTTCACAGGCAGGGCGAGGTTTTGTTTAAAAACATGTATGAAAGAAAGTGAAGTTGCTCAGTCGTGTCCGACTCTTTGCGATCCCATGGACTGTAGTCTACCATGCTTCTCTGTCCATGGGATTTTCCAGGCAAGAGTACTGGAGTGGGTTGCCATTTCTTTCTCTAGGGGATCTTCCTGACCCAGGGATTGAACCCAGGTCTCCTGCATTGCAGGCAGACACTTTACCCTCTGAGCCACCTGGGAAGCCCTAAAACATGTATAGTGCATATATATATTTATATACTAAGTAAGTATATATACTATACTAAATATATAATAATATATATGCTATACTAAATATATGAGATGGCTGGATGGCATCACCGACTCAATGGACATGAGTTTGAGTAAACTCCGGGAGTTGGTGATGGACAGGGAGGCCTGGCATGCTGTGATTCATGGGGTCGCAAAGAGTCGGACATGACTGAGTGACTGAACTGAACTGATACTAAATATGTATACTATACTACATATATATATACTATACTAAGTATAGTATACTGGTATGTAGACTACACTAGTGTATATATATGTATATATACACACTACATATATGTAGCATATGTACTACATATATGTAGTGTACTAAGCATATAATATATACTATAATATATGCTATATTACTATAATATATAGCAACATATTATATAATATATAGTAATACATAATATATAGTAATATATATTACTATATATATCACAAGGTTGCTATGATATATAGTAATATATATTACTACTAATTTTATATATAATATTACTATATATAGTATAATACTATATTATATATAATACATAGTATATAGATTATATATATATACTATAATAAACATATATAATAATATACAATATTTATCACATTCAATTTGTACTCCCTGCAAAATTTTAGAAATACAGCAGTTATGAAGAAAATGAAAATTACCTCAACCTCGTCCTTGAGTGATGGTTACTGTTGACAGCTGTTTTACTTCCTTTATTTCCTCGATTCCTTACAGTTGAGGTTGAGAAGAACAAGTCACAGGAGCTCCCCACCAGACCGTGGTGCTCCCAAGTAGCAGAGTCGGGATTTGAACCCAGGGCACTAACACAGCCCATCCCACCAGGTTGCTGAGAGGTATAGAGGGGCTGGGGCAGGCCCAGGGCCCCGACCGCGTGCAGGGGTCTTTGAAAGGAGGGCGCTCAGCAGGGAAAGAGGGAGGCGGCCCGCGGTCTGGTTTCTACGCCGTCCTCGTGTGTCTGGAGCAGGAGAATGGAGGCCAACGCCACGTCCACCGCCGGGCTCACAGCCACAGCCGAGCGACCGCTCCGACTCGTCTTTGCGGGGGTCTGTGGCCTCATCCTGCTGGTGGGGTTGCTGGCCAACGGGCTGATGCTACTGGTGGTGGGCCGGGGCCCGGGCGCCCCCCGCCCGCTCCTCTCCTTGACCAACAGCCTCATGGTGAACATCACACTGTCTGACCTGCTCTTCCTGGCCTGCGTGGTGCCGGCGCTCCTGCTGAGCTTCCTGCGGCAGGACTGGTGGCTGGGCCCCACCGTCTGCACCACCAGCCAGGCCGCCAACAGTGCCACCATGTTCTGCACCTTCTACAGCATGGTGGCCACCGCGCTCCTCCGCCACGTGGCCGTGGCCCGGCCTGACCTGGCCCTCCCGTCCGGTCCGGGCGCCCGCCGGCTGCTCTGTGGGGCCATGTGGGTCCTGGGCCTCGCGGCCTCGCTGCCCACCTGGCTGTTCCAGCGAGCGGTCGTGGAGGAGGGGGCCTGGGCCTGCCTCTTGCTTCTGAACCCTGCTCAGACCTCCTGCTACTTCACGCTGCTGGGAGCCCTGGCCTTCCTGCCTTGCGTGCTGGGGCTGGGCTGCTCTTTCGGCCACATGGGCTGGCTCCTGTGGACGCAGCCCCGGGGCCCCGAGGGGGAGAGCGCCCGGGAGCACCAGGAGAACACCAGGCTCATCCTCGTAGCGCTGCTGGTCTTCGTGCTGATGTGGGGGCCTTGCTCTGTGCTGGGCTACGTGGCGGCTGTGGGGGACCTGCCTGCCACGCCCGTGGCTTACATGGCCTCCAGTCTCTGCACTCTCCTGGCCTACTCCAATTGTGCCGTCAGCCCCATCCTCTGCTTCTACCTCTCTCGCCCCTTCCGGGCCAGGCTCAGGGACCTCTTTCGCAGGCCACTGGCAGCCAGGCATCCCAGGGCTGTGGGCGGGGCTGGGGTGGTGATGGAGAGCGTCCAACCTGGACAGGAGGGGGCCCCGGGAAGCCTCTGGGGCCTGGTGAAGGTCTGAGAGGTTAGGCTGATGGGAAGGCTGAAATTCAAAGACAGATGGGAAGACTCCTGGCGACATTAGATCCCACCCCCTCCATTTTACCAGCGGGGAGACGAAGATCCAGAGAGAGAAGGTAGCCCAGCAAAGGTGACACAACAGTTAAATGGCAACTAGATCAACTAGGCACCCATTTCACCCTGGGGCTCAGAGGGATACCTATAGGCTCCATGACTTTCTAGTTGTATGATCTGAAAAGTCCTTAACCTTTCTATGCCTGGAAAGTAGAATCGTGATAGTACCCTTTTCACAAGTTGTTATGAAGATAAACTTCCTGAATATACAGTGTTTGACAGAATGCCTGGTGGTTAGTAAATGAGTATGGGTCATTACTATTATTTGCATTATCTTATTTTTGTTAAGTCAGGGGCATTTAAAATGAGAGTGGGAAAGGGGCTTCTAAAGGCTGAGAAGTGAGGAGCAGAATGATCTGGGGGCTGATGGCCTGGGGTCCTCAGCCCTGAAGGCCTGGAGATCGAATGGGCAGGCTGAGTCGGGGCTCACAGTCCGGGGAGGGGGGGCCCTTCAGTCTCCTCTCCCTCCTCTGCCTGCCCTTCCACAGCTCTGCCACACACATGCTTCTCAGCACAATACAGGATCCCCATGAAGTCAAGTCAAAGTGGAGCCATGAGTCTGTGAATTCCTCAACGCCCTCCTTTCTTCTCTGTGGTTTCTCCTCCTGATGTGGCTGGGGCAGGGATGCCTTTTGAGGCCCCTTCCTTCTCTCCAGAACCAAATGGCTTCACCTCTGTTACCCCATCCCCTCTGAGAAATTCCCCAACTCCATGCCCTCCTTCAAGCCTCCTGGCTTGGGAACCAGGGAGATATGTTTCTACTGAAATTCCCAAGACAGCATGTTCTGCTTGGTGACGGTGTTACAGCTAAACACACACACACACACACACACACACACACGCACATGCACCATGGTCAAAAAGTGTAGGAAATATAGTCTCTTTGCCATAGGACTAATCAGAGCCTCGAACACTCTGATGGCCCCTGGGACTCTCTGAGAGGGGCTTGGAGCCAGCAGCTTCCCAAAACCTTTGCCAGGGAACCAGTGTTCCGTGGAACTCATCGTTGGGAAAGAACCCAGGAGAGAAGCTACTGTGTTGAGCACAATGAAGACGCTCTTGGCGCCCTGGGGCGGCGGCTCTGAGCCTCAATTCCCCTGCCAGGCGGTCTTCCCCTCCCAACCCTTTCCCACGGGTGCCCAAGGTGAGGGAAATCAGGCCACTGGTTATGGGAACTTCCTTCTTCTCGAGCTGTGACCCCACCCGGTTCCCACTCAAAGAGGATCGGAATGCAAGTCAGAGGGGCATCTAATTATAAGGATAGCGGTGAATCAGCTCTAATTTAATATAAAATCGTCAGAAGCAAGTAAGTCCCAAACTTTGGTGTAATTAGTACCAGTGTCTTGTGATGTGCAGGTTGGGAATGACTGCCTGGAGGGCTAATCCGAGAGCAAACTCGCCGAGAGGAGGGAGAGATCCCTTTTCCCTGTGATCCTGGGCCCTCATGGCCACAGGAGTTTATATGTGAAGAGCCATGAGGAGGAAGGTGGTGTTTATTGCATATTGAGCGCAGCAGGTCCTGTGCATGTCACATGATTCATATGTGCACATCTGCATGTTATTCTGGCCATATGACAGTCCCGCAAGGAAGGAGAGACAAGCCTGTCACACAGGAGCAGTAACTCATCCTGGACACATGATCTGTGAGTTGTCTAGGCTGGGGGTCCCTAACCCCCAGGCCACTGACTGGTACTGATCCATGGCCTGTTAGGAACAGGGCTACACAGCTGGAGGTTAGCAGTGGGTGAGCCAACAAAGCGTCATCTGTATTTACAGCCGCTCCCCATCGATCTCATTAGCCCTTGAGCTTGGCCTCCTGTCAGATCAGCGGCAGCATAATGAATGTAATGTGCTCGAATTATCCCAAAACCATCCCCACAACCCTGTGGAAAAACTGTCTTCCAGGAAACCGGTCCCTGGTGCCCAAAAGGTTGGGGACCAGTGGTCTAGGCTGCCCCAAGAGTCCCACTTTGGTACTCACAGATCCTGGCCCTTCCCACTGGTTTCGTATTGATACCCTCGGGCAGTAGTATTTACTGCTTATTTCTCCAGAGCAGGGGTTAGAGGCCTGTGTAGGGTGCGACTGTGTGTGAGCAAGGTCTCCAAACCTGAGCAGGGCCTAGCACTAATGCTCACTTAACACTTGCTGAGAGATGAGTGAGCAAATGCAATAAAGTCACTCACAGAATAATCTGATCATGTTGCTCACCTCTCTCACCTCCTTAAGTGGCTCCCTGATTGACTCAGAGTAACACTGAAGACCTTACTGTGACCTACAAGGCCCTGCACATTCCAGATTCTTCACCCCCAACCCCATCTCCTGCACTCTCCCCTCCTTGTTTTCGGCTGCCCTCTGTGGCATGCAGGATCTTAGTTCCCTGACCAGAGATTGAACCTGTGCCCTCTGCAGTGGAAGTGTGAAGTCTCAACCACTGGAGCACCAAGGAAACCCCTACTCTCTCCTCCTTACTGCAGGTTCAACCCACTGGCTTCCTACTGTCCTTGAAACACACCCCAGGGCCTTTGTATTTGCTGCTCCTGCTCCTTGAAGCCCTCTTGCCTCAGATACCAGCATGCTCCTCTCTCTCATTTCCTTAGGGTTCATCTAATCGTCATCTCCTCAGAGAGGCCCCCTCCCCGACCACCTCATCTAAAATGTCACCATGTCACTCTCTATCCTCTTAATCTCTTATTTTCCTTTGTGACACTTGTCACCACTGGGAATTGTCATTTACCCTTTGTTTATGTGCTTATTGCGCTTCCCCTGTCCTGTTGTGTGTCTGCTGTAAGCTCAACATGGAGACAGGGCCCCCGTGTTTCGTTCACTGTGCATCCTCAGTGCCTAGCACTGGCACACAGTAGTTGTTCGGCAAATTTTTGTTGAACAAAAGAGGGGAAAAAAAGAGAGCGAGGAGAACCTGGACCCTCACACAGCAACATCTGTGCTATTTTTCATAAGACAAAGGAAAACAAAGAACTTTAGTAAAAGAATCAAATTTACTTCAGTTTAAGGCAAATTCCACACAGAGACTGTCTCAGAGACGGGCACAGGACCAGACAGCATAGAAACACCACCGTCATGCATGATGGGAAGGGAAGCGGTATCTGCAACAGACGCGGTGTGGCCTGGTCTCCACCAGGCATGGGAGGTTCAGTGGGCAGAGCAGCCCCATGCAGCAGGAGGGACTGGCATGCATGACCTGTTCCCCAGGTGGGTAAAGGCTGGGCAGCTGGGGGGGCCCAGGCGTGAGATCATTTTCCTCACCTTTCCCACAACAGGGGCAAGGGCTCTGGCTCAGAGGCCAGGAGCCCAAGGCTGAGGGACTAGGGTGGATTTGGGGTGATGGGGTGGAAAAGGGTGACCCTAGAGCCAAGACGGCCTTAAAGGGCAGCACTAGTGAGGAATGGGATGGGGGAAGCTGGACATGGGATGACTGTGAACTCTTAGGCCATCAGAGCTAAAGGTAAACCCAGGGCCATCTGGTCAACCCTCTTGCCTTACAGATGTGGAAACTGAGACCCAGAAGATAGAAAGGCCTTGCTTGGGTTCCTGCAGTCAGCAGGGGCTGGAGGCAGGGTTGAACCCCGGGATCCCCCATCCCCATGGGATAGAGGGGCAGTGTCAGTGCTGGAGCAGGGCTGCTTCTTGCCCAAGCCTCCAGGTGGGTGGTAGAGGACTGCACCCCAAGGACCTTGGGCAGCCTCTGGGGAGAGAAGGGGATGTCTGAGGCCAGAAGCCAACTGCAAAGGTGCCTATGGGCCCAGACCAGGAGAGGTTTGTGGATTTCTGTCTAGAACCAGCGTCACACTGGGCTGGAGAGGCACCAGAAAGGACTCCGTGCCTGATAAGCTTCCATTCCTCGCCCACCAGGCGGGCTCCATCCACTACCACAGCATCTCCTTCATGGGTCTGTAGTACTCCCACTGCATGCAAGGGTCCCAGGGAGGGGGTCACATGTTCGGGCATTCCTCAAAGCCCAGCAGTCTCATGGAGTTCATTGGAAACAGGGACAGGATAGATACTGAGGTGGGGGTCAGGGGGCTGGTATAGGAGTAGACACCACAGGAGCAGGCGACCTGGTGGAGGCTCAGACCAGGCTCAGGGTGATAAGGAGCAGAGGAAGATTACCCAGGTGGGCTGAGGGGGACCCCGATGGTCCTGATTAACATCTTCCTGGCTGGTCCAGAACCAGGCGTCGGTGAAAGAGGAGAAGGAGGGGCCCAGATCCCCACCTCCATCACCGTACCTCCAGACTTCGGGGTGTGGGGCAGTGTGGGAGGAGTCTCCAGAAGCCCCGCCCCGCCACCCTCCCAGGCACACGTGTTCCACAGGCTGGGCGGGGTGGACCGCAGCAGGGTCTGGGCGCCCCGCCCACCTTTCTACTGGCCTAAGCCCCAGCCATCTGAGCAGACCACGCGCTCAGATGTGCGTGTGCAGCGGGGAAGCTGGGGGTGTGCGGGCCGGCGACTGTGGGGGAGAGCGAGCCGTGGCCGTGGGCGGGGAGCGCGGGCGGATGCCCTGCGCCTTCATGTAGGACACCAGCTGGTCGGGGATCTCCGCCAGCACGTCGCGGGCCAGGCGCGCCATGCTCAGCACGTGGTTGCCCGTGCGATCCACGTAGTCCCTGAAGGGCACGAACTGTCCAGCAGGGGGAGGCAGTGTGAGGCCGGGTCTCCCTCTGGACACCAGCCCCCATCCCCCAAATCCCCAGGCCTGGGCTCCTGTCCCACCCTTCCTCAGCCTCTGCCCAGCTTGACTCAAACCTTCAGCATAGTGATTCTCTGAAGGGCTGTATCATAGTCATTATTCTTTCATTCACTCAACAAATAACTTCTTGAACACCTGTTCATGCCAGGATACGCCACTGAACAAGATTCCTTAATCTCTGATTAAGTCTCAGCGCCAAGCTGAGGCACTTAGCAGACACCCCTGGTTTCTGGGAAATGGACCCCGAGGGTCTCCTCCCACTTCTGCAGCAGAGCCCTCTGTCTCTTTGGGTTCCCTTCCTGGCCCAACACGTACAGTTCCACGCCTATGGCTGCCTCCCAGGAGATGTCTGCCCCCCCACCCCCCACCCCACCGCCACTCCCGAGCCTCAGGCTCACTCCTGCCTCCAGGCCTTTGCACACACCTCCCAGACCGCTCTTCTTCAGTTTCTAGCCCCCCAACGTTCTTCTCCACATCTGGAATGACCCCTCCCCCATCTGAATTTTTTAATGGGGGAGGCGCAGTATGGAGACTGTCAGGGACTTTTTTATTCTGAATCTCCTAAGCACCAGGGACTCAGTCTGCAGCAGTCACAGAGGTGTGTGTGCTTACTGAGGCGCATTCTGAGGCTTGACTGGACAGGGATTCCCCGAGGACAAAAGACCTGTCTGCTGTTACATTTGCCATTATGCACAGAGAGGTTGGCGCTGATTCAGTGAACCAGGCAACACTCATTCTTGAAAAGGGCTGCAGCAGCCCTTTAGACACCGCCTCCACCTTCACGGGGTTTGCCATCTCACTTAGCAAGGCAGCCTGGCAGAAGGTAACAGAAGGTGCGAGAAACTAGGCCTCTGTGTTCTACAGGAGACGCTGCAGGCCTGGTGCAGCAGGGAGGGCTGGGCGTGAGCGTTCCAGTTGGGGTAACACCAGACTAGGGGTGAGTCTCAGACATGGTGGTGGGGGGCGTCCAGCCCCACAACTGACTCCTGTCTCCTTCTTTGATGGCCAAGCCATTCTAGGACTACCAAAGCCTTCCTCCAGGGCCCCTTTCCAGAGAAGCCCCCAGAAGGGGGAGTGAGGTCAGCCTGGCTAGGGGGGCTCTTGTGTTTTCTGTGGGGAAAGCCAAGGTCTGGGCTTCACCTGGACAATGTCCCGCTCGGCCAGCTTTCCCCGCGAGGAGATCCGCACATCATCGCCATCTAGCTCCACCATGGCTGTTGGGGGGAGCGGGTAAAGACAAGGGGTGGGGTAGCTAACTGGAGGGCACCTGAGCCTGGCAGGACAGAGGCCGCCGGCCCAGGCCCCCCACGTCAGAGATGAGCAAGCTGAAGCCGGGAGACAGGAGGAGCCCAGTCCCGGGCACCCCACCCCTCCCCTGCCCCCCGCAGACTCCCAGGGTGGAGGCTGGAGGAGTGACTTGGGGCCTCCTCCCCACAGCCTTGGGGTGTGGGCGTGGGGTACGCACCTTGACACACCTCTCCCTGTGCAAACAAACGCACTCTCACACCCTGCCTGCTCACCCAGACAGTCAGTCTCGCACAGACTGGGGTGAGTCCTCCCTCCTTTGGGAGGGGTCACTCCCAGGGGCCTGAAGCCTCTGGGGAAACACGTGGGGGGCGGTGGGGACTCACCATCGAACTCTGCCTGGCCCACGCCGATGATGATGATGGACATGGGGAGTTTGGCGGCCTGGGAGGCAAGGTGGGAGACAACGCAGGAGGTGGAGGGGGGGTGGGAGGGGCAGGGTCCCAGCCGAGAGGCCAGTTAAAAGGAAGGGGAGATCATGGGGAGGGGTGGGAAGGGGTGGGCCAACAGCAGAAAGGGAGGAGGTTAGGGAAGAAAAGGAGAAGAGAAGGATGGAGACACACAGAGAGAAGCACAGAAAAAAGAGGGAGGAGGTGGGGAAGAGAACAGCGACCAAAGGAACCAAGACACCAGAGAGGAAGCGGGATGGAGAAGGAGGGAGGCAGAGGGAGGCGGGTCACAGGTCTGCTTCTGCGAGACACCCCGTCCTCTCCTCTGCCTCTGGACCTCCATCATGTGGGACAGCTTTTACGTGGGCCCGGAGGGAGGGCCAACTGTGCCCGGAGCCCCTGTGCAGGGAGACCACCCCGTGCAGGGTTCCATGTTCCCAGGCCTTCTACCCGGCCAAGCCGGACTGGGGTCTGGGGCAGCAGCCCCAGAGGTGGGTTAACGAGAGAGCCATAGGAGTCTGGCGGGAGCGGACCACCCAGTGTGATGAAGAGGTGGGTGCAGAGCTCGCCAGTCAGATCCTTCATCAGCCGGAACCCCCTCCACCCCCCAAACCCTGCTGTTGGCCGTCCAGGCTCTACAGCGACAAACCAGGAGTGGTCCCAGAGAGGGCATGCCCCGCAGGTCTCCCTAAAGGGGGCAGGGAGGTGTACCCCCAGGTTTCCCCAGCCTCTGTCCCCACCCCCCGCTCACGTTGACGATCGCCTCCTTGGTCTGCGCCATGTCCGAGATGACCCCATCTGTGATGATGAGCAGCACCGAGTACTGGGAGCCGTCCTGCACTGCGGCCGCGTTCCTGGGGCGGGGCGGGGGGAAGTGGTCTGTCTGCTGGGACTCTGGGCGTGCCGTCCCCCCCAAAAGGACCCTGAACACTGGTGGGACAGCTCTTTGGTGGGGGGGGCCCTTCTAGGGTCAGGGCGCCCCCGAAAGTAAATCCGTGGGAAGAGACGCGCCCTCCCGCCTTCCTGAGAGTGCGGGGATGGAAGGAAGCCCCTTGCGAGCGGCAGGGAGGGCTGTCCAGTGACCCGGGCTCACCTGGCCACGTGCGTGACCACGGGGGCGAAGTTGGTGGGGCCGTAGAGCTGCACCGTGCGCAGGCTGTGGTGGTAGGCCTCCAGGATGCCATCGATGCCACAACATGAGGGGTTCTCCTGGTTGCCGTTCTGGGAGCACAGGGGGCGGGGGGCTGAGCCAGGATGGAGGAGGCCTGCAGGCCTGGGCCCTCCTAGACTTCTCTCTGGTGGGGACTCGGGGGTGGGGGCCGGGGAGAGAGCCCCCAGGCCCACCATGAAGGGCACCACGAACTCCGGGTGAGCAGTGTCCAGACCGGCTCCTTGTCCTATTCCCTGTATCTGATCAGACACATCCTCCCATCCTAGAATTACCTGCAGTTGTTCAAACCCAATGCACACCCTTTTTATCCTCATTTCTGAGGTCTTGGGGAATAGTTCAGCCACGACCCCTCTCCACCTCCACCAGGGTCTTGTTGGGAAAAGGAGGGCAGAGCCCACTGTGGGTGGCTTCACAAGGGAGATGCTTGTGACCGAGGTGGGGAGTGGGTTTCTGATCTGAGCTCCGATACAAGTCCCCACTCCAAGCCCCAGCAGGCAACCTGCCCCCACAAAGCCCACAGCTCAAGTCTCCAGGCGGGCAGGATGGGCAAGGCCCCCCACCCCAGGCCACAGCCCTTTCTCCCAGGGTCTTCTACCAGCGGGAACTCGTGGGACACCCTGCCGTCCGGGGGCAGCTTGGCCCCGAAGCCGAGGGCGGGGAACATCTTGTCGCTGTCGTAGTGCTGGATGATCTCCCCGACTGCAGTCAGTGCCAGCGCGTAGGCGTTCAGCTGGTAGGGGCTCATGTAGTGCAGCGATGTTGACTGCGAGGGGTTCCCTGTGAAGTGGGGACAAGCAGCGACACTCGATGGCCCAGACACACCAAATCACCAGGCTCGAAATGCAGAAGGGGGTGTCCAAGGGCACCCCTTTCCTTCCCTTACTGAGCATTCAATCCTCGAGCAAACCATGGCTGCGAAACCCTCCGAATGTAGCCCAAGTCCCTCCTCTGTGTACCTAGTCTCTTGCTTGTAGGACTGCAGCAGCCTGACCTCCATGTCTCTGCCCTGTGTCCACACTCAGCACACCTGCCAGGCTGAATCTACGTCAAAACTCACCTAATCACACCTCTTCTCTGCTCAAAATGCCCCGATGTTCCCATTTCATCCAGAGCTGAACCTGAAGTCCTTTCAAGGGCCCACACAGCCCCACTGGAACTGGCCTCCAGTGATGCCTCTCCGCATCTCCTACCATCCCGGGAGGCCCTACCATGCCAGGGCCTTGGCAAAGGCTGTTCCCTCCGCTCTGGGACACTTCCACAGATGTTCGCACGTCTTATTCCCTCCCTCTTCCGGTCTGTTGTGGTCTTCCCTGGGGCCTGCTGAAAGTTACAGGCCCCACCCCTCTTCCCGGCTTGGTTCTCCATAGCCCTTGTCGCCACTGATATGGCCCATATTTTAGTTTCTTGTTTATTAAGGAGAGTAGTATAGCACAGGCTGCCGAGTATTAATCCTCTTTCTACTTGCTGCTGTGTGAGCTTGGATACGAATGCTTAACCACTTGGCCTCAGTCTCCCCAGCAGCAGAATGGGGGTAATAATAGTCCCCAGGCTTCCCTGGTGGCTCAGATGGTAAAGAATCTGCCTGGGATGCAGGAGACCTGGGTTCAATCCCTAGGTCGAGAAGATCCCCTGGAGAAGGGAATGGCAACCCACTCTAGTAATCTTGCTTGGAGAATCCCGTGGACAGAGGAGCCTGGCGAGCTACGGTCCATGGGATTGCAAAGAGTCAGACACAGCTGATCGACTAACACTATACTGTACTGATAACAGTCCCCACCCCACTGGACCACTGTGAGGATTAAACAGATGTTACTCTAACTCTCCTCATTGTTATGAATACTAAGCACCGCACCCCCTGGCCGCCCCCCAGCTCTGACATCTCAGCACTATGCCATGGTAGGGCCTGCAGAGAGAGGTTTCTGACACGCCTCTGGACTGCCAGACCTGAGGAACTTCTGATTGAGCAGGGCTTAATGTGGGTCCAGAATCCAAGGAAGGCTGTCACGGCTCTAACAGTGTCAAGTTAGGCACTGATCGCTCCCAGCCACCTGGTCACCCTGGAGAAGGCCAGAGAAGGAAGGAAGCTGGGGCAGCCTGGGCGAAGGTGAGGACTGGCGCTCCCAGCTGTCCCCGCCTCCCTGCGGACCGCAGGCTCAGTCCTGCCTCCGCCTCTCTGCACACGGTGCTCCTGCTCGTGTCCGGTCGCTTCAGTCGTGTCCGACGCTTTGCCCGACCCCATGGACCGTAGTCCGCCAGGCTCCTCTGTCCATGGGATTCTCCAGGCAAGAATACTTGGAGGGGGCTGCCATTGCCCTCCTCCAGGGAATCTTCTCAACCCAGGAATCGAACCTGCGTCTCTTACATCTCCTGCACTGGCAAGCGGGTTCTTTATCACTAGTGCCACCTGGGGAGCCCTGGACTGCACAGGGGCTGCGCAGTTTGATCCTGTGAGGAAACACCTCTGCTCCAGGGCTCCCCACAGCGTCGCTCTCCCAGTCCCTCAGGGAGACTGGGTGTCCTCAAGAGCAAGGCTGTGGCTCAGGGTGTGGAGGCCCAGAGCCCAGCTTTGTGAGTGACCACGAACCAATCAGGGAATACCTTTGCCACCTTGGCTGTATCTTTGGTTCTCCAGGCCCAAGTTCCTCCTCTTTGGGAGGATGAGGCCAGAGAGTACGGAAGACGTGGCGTCCAGCTAGGGACAACTACCACAGTCCTGAAAAGCCCTCCCCTTTCCGGGCCCCCAGTCCTCATCCAGCCCCTCGGCCCATGCCCTCTACTCACCATTGGAGGCTGTGAAATCAATGGCCACCGTGAAATTGATCTGGGTCCTAGAAGGAGGACAACAGGGAAGTTAGCTGGCCAAAGGCGGGGCTTTGGGGAGGGTCAAGTGTACTGGACTGGAGAGAGGAACCTGGCTTCCGCCCAGCCCTGCTGCAGGCCATGTATGCAGCCTGGTTGAAGCATTTGTCTCCTCCGGGAAAACTGGAAGAGTAGCATCAGCCCCACCCTCCCCCAAAGGACTGCTGTGAGCATCAGAAGAATGAAGCAGAGGGACAGCTCTCCAAAGATGTTTACGTTCTGCTGGGCACATAGCTACAATTATGTATTTCCTCTCCAAACCCTGCCCTTGGGTCCACCGGAGGCCAGAGAAGTAGGGTTTCCCTGTATTCCTGGCTCAAATTTGGAGTCAGATTCAGGGTTAAAGCTGATTTAGCCTTACTGTTTAACCTGGCAAAAAAAAAAAAAAAAAGATAAACAGGCACTGTGCATCTCCTTAGGGAAGAACAAAACACCACCCATGAAGCTGTCTTGCCAAAAAAATGGAACTGGAGTCCAGCTGAGCTTCCAGAACTATCTACCAGTGGTTTACAGGAAACACGGGGGACAGAGGAATATGTTAAGTGACACTGTGGGGGTACAGGGGGAGCCTGTGGGAAATTCTGTAGGAGCATCACTGGAAGATCCCCCCTGGGCCAGCAGCATCAGGATCACGTGGGAATCTGTGAGGAGTCTCAGGCCCCCAGTGGACCTACTAAACCAGAATCCCTTGGTGAGGCGCAGGAATTTGTTTTAGCAAGCCCTTCAGGCACTTGGGGAAACCACTAGACGAAAAGATAGATAATGAGGAATTCCCTGGTGGTCCAGTGGTTAGAACTGGGCACCTTCTCTGCTGAGGGCACCCCGGTTTAACCCCTGGTTGGGGAATGAAGATCCCACAAGGAGCAGCGTGACCAAAAAACAAAAGATAATTATGAGACAAATCAACCAATCGTAATATATGGACCTTGCCTTGATTTTGCATTCAGAGAAGCCAATTCAAACACATTATAACACAACTGGAGAAATTTGAATACTGACTAGACAGTTGGCATTAAGGAACGACTCGGTTTTTAGGTGTGATTTTGGTATTGTGGTCATATTTTACAAAGAGAGAGTCCTTTTCTATTTTAGAGACACATCCCGAAGTAATTAGGGGATGAGACATGATGTCTGGATTTGCTTCAAAATAATCAGGTAGAATGGTGAGTGTGTGGAACAGGAGCAGCTGTGAGCTGGTAACTGTTGAATCTGGATGGAGGGTACTTGCGGGCTTATCACACCGTCTCTCCACTTTTGCCTGTGTTTGGAATTTTTCCATAATAAAAAAAAATTAGGTTTTGAGGATTCATATTCAGGGTTAAAACTTTCTGAGGGTTTGGCTGTTCTAGGTTCCGTGCCAGATGCTGACAAAACAAAGCTGACAAGACACGAATCCCTGATAAAGTCTAGTCTTGTGATTCTCACGCAGTGAGTGGAGCGTCACCAGGGGAGCTTGTTTACAGAGACTGTCCCAGGGCCTCCTCCCAGGGAGGGAGTTGGTCTGAGGTGGGGCCCCAGAATCAACACACATCCCCTGCCTTCAAGCAGTGATTGTGAGGAGGGGGCTGTAGGATCACACCCGGGAAAACTCTATTCTGAGTTGTGACCATGGATGACATATGGTGAGGTTCACCTGGGGCTTCCCAGGTGGCACTAGTGGTAAAGAACCCACCTGCCAATGCAGGAGACATAAGAGACCCGGGTTCGCTCGCTGGGTCAGGAAGACCCCCTGGAGAAGGGCATGGCAGCCCACTCCAGTATTCTTGCTTGGAGAATCCCATGGCCAGAGGAGCCTGGCGGGCTACAGTCCATGGGGTCACAAAGAGTCCACATGACTGAAGTGACTTAGCACGCATGCAGGGCTCACCTCACCTGCACTGAGCAGGCAGTCCCCATCAGAAACCACGGCTCCCGCTCCGCTTGATCAGCTGAGCTGCTGCTCAGGGAACCTTCCATCTCCGGGAAGGGGGAAGGACATGGTGAGCAGGAGACCCCATCCAGGGTCTGCTGGCTAGAGATAGTCCTCCCCACACGCCTTCCCCCTTGTCTGCTGCCCTCGGCCAGAGCATTCAGTAGACTCCAAGCTCTGAGGGAGAAGGAGCCGCAAGGTGGCAAGAGGTGGTTCTGGCCTGTAGGACTACAGCTGAGCGACCCTGTCAGCCTGGTTCTTCCAAATAAAGGATGAGAGGAGGGACTTCCCTGGTGGTCCAGTAGTTAAGACTGCACCTTCCAATGCAGGGGGTGAGAGTTCAAAGCCTGGTTGGGATGCTAAGATCCCACATGCCTCGTGGCCAAAAAAACAAAATATAAAACAAGCATTGTTGTAACTCTTGAGAGTCCCTTGGACTGCAAGGAGATCCAACCAGTCCATCCTAAAGGAATCAGTCTTAGGTGTTCATTGCAAAGACTGATGCTGATGCTGAAACTCCAAAACTTTAGCCACCTCATGCAAAGAACTGACTCACTGGAAAAGACCCTGATGCTGGGAAAGACTGAAGGCAGGAGGAGAAGGGGACGACTGAGGATGAGATGGTTGGATGGCATCACTGACTTGATAGACATGAGTTGAGTAAGCTCCGGGAGTTGATGATGGACAGGGAAGCCTGGCGTGCTGCAGTCCATGGGGTCACAAAGTCTCAGACATGACTGAGCGACTGAACTGAACTGAATGTTGTAACAAATTCAATAAAGACTTTATAAAATGGTCCCCATTTAAAAAAAAGGAGGCGGGGGTGAGGGGAGAGGCAGGCCTTTTCACTCCTTAAGTGGTCTTGCCTGCTCTGGGTTCTGAAATGTCTCAGGGAAGGAAGGGACTGAAAAGCAGGTACTTTTGTGGAAAAGTGACTCCCTGCAGGCTCGCCTCTCCTGCCTAAGGGCAAGAACAGGCTGCTTAGCAACCAGCTCCATCTCTGACTTCGATATGGGGACAGAGGCGCCCAGAACCTTCCTCCTGGTCCAGATGGGTGAGGGAGGAGAGAATCCCTGGACAAACGCCTCCATCAGCTGCCTGCCTGCCTGGACACGCTCACCGGCCTCTCGCTCCCTAGAGCCTGCTTCCTCACCTAGGCTCTCCAGAGTGTGAAGAGAGGAGAGGAGGACCAGGGCTTGGCTCTGTGAGCGCCCTCTCAGCAAGATGACGGGACCTCACAGCACCCAGCCCTTGGACCCATCCATCTCTCTCACATCCCACCTGGTAGCTATGAGGCGGATTCACTGGTGGTGGTGGTTTAGTCGCTCAGTCGTGCCTGACTCTGTGCGACTCCATGGACTGTAATCTGCCGCTCCTCTGTCCATGGGATTGTCCATGGGAAGGATACTGGAGTGGATTGCCATTTCCTTCTCCAGGGGATCTTCCCAACCCAGGAATCGAACCCAGGTCTCCTGCATTGCAACCAGATTCTTTACCAACTGAGCTACAAGGGGGAAGCTCAGCAGATTAATTACTATGGAAGAAATGCAATGTGTGGGGATGGGATGGACCCTGCCACTGACTTAAGCAGTGTGGCCTGGGACATCTTGTGTAAAATGTAGATTATCATCTTCCCTAGCCCCCTGTGTCCTGCAAATTGGGGGCACGATGCCCACAGACAGAGGAGCCTGGCGGGCTACAGTCCATAGGGTTGCAGAGAGTCGGGGACAACTGAAGCGACTTAGCGTGCATGCATGCAAATGGGAAGGATAAACAGGATGAGGGTTGCTTGAAAATTACCATGGGATATCGGGGGTGGTTTTTTAATATGATACAGTGCAGAGCAGTTGGATGGGGGAAGGAGCAAGGGCAGGGGCTGGAGCTGACATGGGGGAGGGACGGGGAGGCCTCTGGGGGGCTGCGGGAAGGGCGTGTGCTCAGCGGGGACAAGGAGAGCTGCAAGCCTGTGGGCTGCAGGCTCAAGGCAGCAGGGAGGCACGTCATGGGAGAGTAAGTGTGGCTTCCCAGGGCCTGACTCCTCCCTCTGCCCTGAGAACCAGGCGGCCGAGCGCCTGCTTGGCTGGGATGAATCTTTGGCAACGGCCCCGCCTGTCTCCTTTCCAGACAGGTGTAGTCACTCACCTGCCTGCACCTGTGGGCTCTCGGCTACCCACACCCCTGCCCTGGCACCTGTCCTGGCAGGGAGCGTGCTGGGCAGGACCTCATTGCACCGTCAGGCTCTCTCCTCATGAGCTGTTTGGCTGGAGTCTCCAGGTTTCTCTGCTTGCCTTGGCCCGGAGGCCAACCCCTCTGGGTCTCTCTGTTCCTTAAACTTGTGTCGGACCATCCCCTGGCCTCTGTCCCAGTTTCTCCTGTCCCTGGTAGGTCCCCAGTGACAGTGGGCAGGTTAATCACCGCCTCCCAGACAGACCAGAGGTATCAGAAGCTCAGAGCGGGAAGGAACCTTAGAATTCACTTAATTCCAACCACTCTGTGCTAGCGGGGGAGATGGATGCCCAGGGAGGGAAAGTGATGTGTCCAAAGTAACCTAGCTAATTCACAGCAAAGAAGGGCCTAGGGCCTGGGCCTCCTGACGCCTAGATCAGGGCTTTTCCGCTTCCCTAAGCCCTTTGTCATGTGGGCTCACGGAGTCCCTACCACCTGCAGCTCCCCTCTCTGCACAGAGACCTCCCACGACCCAAGCGGGCCTCCGTGCTCAGGAGCGCCCTCTGCAGCCACTTCAGGGCCCTGCAGGGCTCTGGGGTCATCGTCTGCGCCCAGACACGGGAGGTCTGCTCGGAGCCCAGCATCCCAGGCTCTGGCCAGGGCCTCAGAGAGGCCAGGTGGGGTCAGCTCGGCTCAGGTCCTTGTGTGGGGGCCCCTTCCCTCCCCCCGAGGCCAAAGAAACCAGGCTGCATCTCTTCTCACCCTCCTTTGATGTAGTCGAGAAATGTGCACTCTGACTCCACAGCAAAGGAAAGCAGCGTGACCTTGAAAACAAAAAGAAGCTTGGTCAGCGGGGAGCACTGAGCAGGGAGGGGGTGCGGGGAGCTTTGCTGATGGTGATGGAGCCCCCAGCATGTGCCAGGTTTGCCCACATCATTGCAAACTGTGCCCACAACTCTAAAAGTACTACAATTATCTCCATTCTCCAGCCCAGGAAACTGAGGCTCAAAGAAGTGAAGCAGTGTGTCCAAGGACACTGCCAGGATGTGACCAAGTAAGATGGGAACTCAGATCTGTCTGGCCCCAGACCCTGTGCTCTTGACCTTGATGCCAAACTGCATCCTGGAGGGGCCCTGTCTCTGTCACTGAAGTACAGGGGCTCAAGCCAAGGAACTGAGTTTTCTGTAAGTAGACACGGGTGCGGAGAGAGAGGGGGGTCCTCCTGACACAGGCCTAAGATCTGTCAGTGCCGACAAGCTTCATGCTTCCATATTAATCCACTACCTATTAATCCTGAAGGGCTTCCCTGTTGTCTCAGTGGTAAAGAATCCGCCTGCCAATGTTTGATCCCTGGGTCGGGAAGACCCCCTGGAGTAGGCAATGGCAACCCACTCCAGTGTTCTTGTTTGGAAAATTCCACAGACAGAAGAGCCTGGTGGGCTACAGTCCATGAGGTCGCAAAGAGTTGGACAGGACTGAGCATACCCACATGCATTCATCTCGAAATATGCTTCTTTGGTTTGCACTTGTTTTAAACCTTACTTGTCCCACCGCATCCCTCTCGCATCGCCTGATCTCTACCCTCTCAGACCCAAGCCCCTCCTAAGCAGCCTGTCCTTTTCCTGGAGGTGACTGAGCACCTGAGGCCCCCTTGCCTAAGCAGATGCTGCTTGACCTATGCCCCTGGCAGCTTTGGCATCAGCTTTCCCAAGACAGGCAACTACCTGGCAGTGGGTTATGATAATGATTTAGGATCGTGGAGACAAATGAAAGCTTGGCAGTTCAGTTCAGTTCAATCGCTCAGTCGTGTCTGATTCTTTGCAACCCCATGGACTGCAGCACACCAGGCTTCCCTGTCCATCAACAACTCCCAGAGCTTGCTCAAACTCACGTCCATCGAGTTGGTAATGCCATCCAACCATCTCATCCTCTGTCGTCCCCTTCTCCTTCTGCCTTCAATCTTGGCAAAGTCAATTAAATGAAGCAAGAATGGAGTGGGGGACAATTTACTAGTGTCAGAGAATTCCACTCTAGGATTTGTAGCGCCCCCTACTGGTACAGATTCAGTCATCTTTATCAGCTCGGTGGGGAGACCAGGTAGAGCTTCCCCTTGACCAAGAGGATGAGCCATTAGCCCAAATAACAGAGAGTCTGTGAGTACTGAGTGGGGCCTTGGAGACCCCCATTCGCTGTGGATGGACAAAGCCTCCCCAGTCTCTAGGAGTGGACTGTGGCAGTGGCCTCTCCTCTATGATCATTAGACTCCAGGGGGAGCTTTTAAAACATCTTGCGGCTGGACTGAAGACGCCAAACCAATATCATCAGGGTTTCTGGAGTAGGGATACAGCCCTGGTTTATTTTTAGCTCCTCACTTGAGTTTAACATGCAGTCAGGGTTGAATTCCACTTCAGGCCCTGGGATGAAGCAGTTAATTGCTGAGCCTGGCAGGTCATGTGGATTGACCCAGGGACTTGGTACTCAGAACAGCAGCATCAGCATCCCACTGAGGCTGGGTAGAAATGCAGACTCTTGGCATTTCAGCAAGATCCCCAGGAAATCCTGCACATAGCAAGTAAGGTATGAGAAGCACTAAATATAGATTCCTGGGCTCCCAGCCTGGGTTTCCTAAAATAGAACCCTAGGGAACTGGCCTAGGCATCTGTATATTAATAGGGATCCTGAACCCTGAGTGATTTTTTTTTATTTTTTACGGTAAAGATTTGGAAATGCTGGATCAAAGGTAAGCCAGGAGAACTGGGCCTAGTCCTGCCACTTCCCTAACTCACTGTGTGACCTGAGACAAATCATGTCCCCTCTTTGGGTCTGTTTCTTTGTTGCTAAAGCAAGAAAGCTGGATGAGATCAGTGGGTTTCATACCTTTTTTTTTTTTTTTTTTAGCTGTACATCTAATATTTCTTAGCTGGGGAAGGTGCTGCCCTCTCAAGGGGCATTTGGGAACATGAGGGAGAGCTCTGGAGTCTCACAGTGACTGGGGTTCCACTGCTAGCTATGAGCTTAGGCCAGGGAGGCTAAGCATCCCACCACATACAGGGATGTCTTGTAAGACAAAGAATTATTCTGCCCCAAATGCTGACAACATTCCCACTGAGAAACCCTGCAACTTTGGACAAAGGAAATATTACTCCAAGCCTGCACGTGAAGCAGTTATAATCAGAGAAGCGGTGGTCAGCAGAGTAGTTTATAGTCCTGCATCTCCCATGTCTGCCACAGCCACCCTGTGCCTTCAACAAGGTAGGGATGGTGTATTAGACCCATTTTACAGATGGAGAAAATAAGGTTCCTTGGAGGAATCCTGGGGGCCCCTGTCTGTGACCTCGTCTGGTCTGGAGTTACCATTGGTCTGACTCAAATGGCTGTATTTGGCTGTATTCGCTGATGGGGCAGTGGCCCTCTAGAGTGGGAGGAACAAATGAAGGGTACAGACTTGGGTATGTTTGCACTGCTAAGACATTGGTTTGCTCTATAAATGCATTGCTGGGCTCTACCTCAGGGCCTTTGCACATGCTAATCCCTACAGCTAGAACTCTTTTTCCTTGATATCCTTAACTCCTTCACCTTGCTTAAACGTCTGCTTAAATCTTCTCAGAGGAACTTTCCTTGACTATTTGATACAAAATAGCAAGTTTAGGCCCTTGCATTCTCTACTGAATTATCTCACTATACCTTTTAAATTAATTTTTATTGGAGCATGGTTGTTTTTCAACGTTGTGTTAGTTTTTCCTATAGAGCAAAGTGAACCAGCTGTATGTTTACACGTATCCCCTCTTCTTCAGCTTTCCTTCCCATTTAGGTTACCATAGAACACTGACCTGTGCTATATAGTCGGTTCTCATTAGTTATCTATTTTATGCATAGTATCAACAGTGTATGTATTTTATATGTAAATCCCAATCTTCCAATTCATCCCACCCACCCCTTCCCCCTTGGTATCCGTTTGTTTTCTACCTCTGTGTCTCTATTTCTGCTTCGCAAATAAGATCATCTACATCATTTTTCTAGATTCCACACTTCACTATACTTTTTCCCACAGCACTCCCAACCACCTGACACACACAGGTACTTGTGGGTGCATTTGTTTTCTGTCCCCCATCCCACAACTAGACAATAAGCACCAGGCGGGCAGGGGTTTGCATCAGTCTTATTCCCTCATGCCCCAATCAGTGGCTGGCATGTGGGAGCACACAGTAAATATTTGTTGAAAAAAGCAGGAATGTCCTGAAGATCAGCCCCCAGAAGCCGCTGGGCCAGTGTGATCCCAGGATGGTCTCGGTTAAGGAGGGGCCGTGTCCACAGCAGCTGCAGGCTGCAGATTTAATTGTTGTGCTCACTGCCATGCCTACCACCTTCCAGCTCTGTGACCTTGGCTGAGTCACTTCCCTGCCTGCGGCCTTGGTTTCCGCTCTTGTGACGAGGGGATGATAGTGCCTGCCTCTTAAGGAAACAACCTGTGAAAAGCACCCCAACAGGGAATTTCCCAGAGTAAGAGCCCAATAAATTCAAGTCCTTTTCCTTCCTGCAGGAAGAGCCCCCCACGGGAGTTTCTGTCTGGGATTTTTCATCCTGTATAACAGGACCCGTCCCCCCGATCCCCATTGCTCTGTCAGCCCCACCCCTCCCCACCCCCAGCCCCCAGGTCTGGTTCCCACGCCCTGCAGTAAAGCAAACAGACACACGTGATTCTGGCCACCAGACCTAGCTCAGGGCTCAGGAAGTCTACATCCGCATCAGAGAGGGGGTGGCTACTCACTGTGCCTGAATTCACATATTTCTTTTTCTTCATTTTCTTTTTTGGGTTTACCACCTGCGGAGAAAAAAAAAAAAACAAAACCAAACCCAGTTACCAGGTAAGAAGGAGCGTTTCTGAGCAGTGGGGGGCTGGGTGTGGCCCTGGGGCAGAAGAGAAGGAGGAAGTCAAGGGTGACTAGGGAGACACAGAAGGAAGAAAGAGCTGGAGTTTAGGCACAGGTGGGACCTTCAGGTGGGAGGTCTGGCCAGCCGAGCAGGTGGAAACGGGGGAGAGAAGTCTCGGGGGAGAAACCCAAACAGCCTCAGAACTGCCACAGGCCTGGAGGCCACGCAGAGGATCTGGTGCTGCCTGACGTATTCGGAGGACAGACAACAGTCACCAAGCAGGCTGCTGAGACGGGGGCACGTCGCAGCCCCAAGACTACACTGTGCCTGGGTCTCCCAGTCTGTCCCATGAGGCTGTGGGGCTTCTAGAATTTACCGCATCTCAAACGTCTACTCCAAAGCAGCTCTCCCACCAGAGGGGAATGAACATGGACTCCTGGGGGTCTGGGCGTCGCCAAAAGACCTGGCCACAAGCACATGTCTTTGAAGTCATCTCTGTTATCTTTAAATTAGCCTGTATTCCACATTTGCACTCTCTAATTATAACTTTTAATATTAAAGCACTGTTTTGTTCTCAGATCTTCCTGTGAAGTGGGCACTGAGAAAACATCCTGTTTGTTCTGGGGTTTCCAGCACCACTGGGCATGCACAGCCCCTCCCCGCCTCCCTGTGTACCAGCCTCTCCAGCCCTAAGCGGCTGCACCCAAATGCCCTGCAGGGGACCAGCACCCCCTAGGGGCCAGCAACCTCCCCACTCCTGGGCTGGAGCTTGAAGCCTTCTCCTCTCCCTCTCCTCACATCCCCAGCGTCTCCAGGGTCCCCAGGGCTGGTATGGGGTCTGCCCTCCTGTGCAAAGGGGGCACTGAGTAGCTCCCAGGACCAGGAGCTATGCAGGCTCTGGAAACGGTGAGTGAGACATCGCCCCCACCCCTGAGGATGTCATGGGCTTGGTGAGGCCGGGAAGGGTGCGGGGAGGTAGGAAGTATGATAAGGTGTTCCCAGGTGGCGCTAGTGTAAAGAACCTGCCTGCCAGTGCAGAAGACCTAAGAGATGTGGGTTCAATCCCTGGGTCAGGAAGATTCCCCTGGAGCAGGAAATGGCAGCCTACTCCAGTATTCTTGCCTGGAGAATCCCATGGACAGAAGAGCCTGGTGAGCTACCGTCCATGGGGTCGCAAAGAGTCAGACACGACTGAAGCAACTTAGCATACACACACGCACTTAGTAAGATAAACAGGTAACAGGCCTGTTTTTAGTGGGGGAGGAGGGAACAGGAGCACCCTCTTCAGACTTGGTGGGTGTGCAGGGAGGGCCTTCCTGCAGGAGGAGCATCACAGGCCGTCTCTGAGGCCCCGTAGAGACCCAACCAGGTGAAGAAGAGCAAAGGGAGCCCCCGCAGAGGCACCAGCACAAACGGAGCCGCAGGGCCTGAGCCAGTGTGGAGGTGCAGAGAGCCTCAGGTGGCATAATGGGGCAGAAAGCGAGGGTGGGCAGAGGGACGGGGAGCGGGCCAGACCCCGGGGGCTCCTAGAGCCGTGAGGGATACGGCCGCTCATACATGCCCCCCCGCTCAGCTGCACAGAGTCTGCAAGTCACAGGGGCATGACGCTTGTGTGAAGGAGCTCGGCCTTACCTTGCAGGTAAAGGGCCCTGTTGGACATCAGTTGGGATGGAAGGTTCCCCCGCTCCCCTGGGTGAACCAGGCTGAGACAGTGGGTGAACTAAATAGCCAGGTAGTAAGCAGGGCAGCAACGTGGTCAATTACCATTTTGTAGGCACCTTTGGGTTACTGAGTCAAAGCGGAAAGGCCAAGAGAGGGCTGGCGCAAAGCCCCCCCCCACCCCCCACAGGGGAGATGGTGACGGTGGGGGTGGACGGGAAGGAAGGGGACAAACCTCAGAATATTCAGGTGGCAGGAGAAGCAGGATTCAATCATGGACTGGGAGTGGGATGCGGGGCGGGAGGCATCAGGGATGCCTCCCCAAGGGCCGTGGTCCCTGTGATGATGGCACAGGCGGGAGAACCGGCTGGCCCGAGGAGAGGAGGGTGGCAGGGACTTTGGCCAGCGCATTCAGTTTAGGAGGCTGAGTCTGAGGAGCGACCAGAGACAGCTGGGCATGTGTGGCGGACACCCAGGCTAACGCCAGGGCCTGAGATGAGGGTCTTTCCTGGCAGAAGCCTATCCTCTCTTCAGGCACTTCAGACACTAGAAAGGCCTTCCTGAGCCCAAACCGGCCTCCCAGAGATACCCTCCACAGTGCCAGGCCTGCCCCTCAGCAGCCAGAATCTAATTCCTTTTCTACCTGACGGCGTTTCCAACATGTGCAGACAGCACTTTGGTTTGCCAGCGCTGCAGTTTCTCTCACTGTTCTCAAGGGAGCAGGGGCTCAATGACAGAGAAAACAAGTCGATCTAACCTTTCCTGCTTTAAGCCTGAGAGATCATGGCCTCATCTGGGCCTGTCAAGCACCCTTAGAAGGTCAGACTCCAAGAGATCTGACCCCTCCCCTTCCCTTCCCTAAAAATTTTCTTAGAAGACTCTAGGGACTTCCCTGGTGGTCCAGTGGTTGATTCTGAACTTCCTTTCCAATGCAGGGGGTGGGGTTTAATCCCTGGTTGGGAAACTGAGATCCCACGTGCCATGTGGTATGGCCAAAACAATGAGTAAATAAGAGTCTGGAGAAGGGCTTCCCTGGTGGCTCAGGGGTAAAGAATCTGGCTGCCAATGCAGGAGACATGGGTTCGATCCCTGATCCAGGAAGACCCCACAAGCCGCAGAGCAATTAAACTCCTGCGTCATAACTGTGCTCCAGAGCCCACGTGCTGAGAAGCCAGTGCACCACAACTAGAGAGGAGCCCCCGCTCGCCACAACTAGATAGAAGCCCACACAGCAACAAAGACCCAGCAGGGCCAAAAATAAATAAATTAAAAAAGGAGAGAGTCCAGAGAAAGACGGAGCCTGCTGTGTGGGCGAGAGAAGAGAGACAGCTCCGTCCTTTGTCCTTGCAGAAAACAAAGCAATTAACTGCGAGTGTCAGAGCTCTCACAAAGCAATTCATCCACGTTCCATTCTCACAAATAGCCTTGTTGCATTCAGTACGGGAGTATAATAAGCACCTACTGTGTGCCTAGGAGGACCCAGGCCAACGTGAATAGGGCAACAGAAAGGGCTATCACTTAGTCTGTCCTTGGGGCGCTTCGGTCCAGCTGGAACACAAGACCTGTCCACTCGGGACAGAGATACAGGTTGAGGGAGTAACGCAAGGAGGGACTCAGATTTGGGGATGGGAGTCAAAGCCAGCTCTGCGACTTCACTCGCTGAGTGATGTGAGGACAGGGCCAGCTCGTAGGACGGTTGTGAAATGTAAATCTCCTGGCACCCAGGCGCTCGACAGATGATACTAGGAGATAGCACTGACGTAATGCGCACCAGGGGCCAGGCGTGGTTCTAGTAATTTAATTCTCAGTGTGCATGGCAGAGGGGGGCAGGAACTCAACCATGGTCACCCAGCTTATACGTGGCAGAGCTGGGATAGGAACCCTGGGCCGTAAGCTAGGGTTACAAGCATCTGCAGTTAGTGGGTCTGGCAAGAACTATGCCGTCCATGGAGTCGCCTCACTTCTGTGCCAGCAAACAGGCCATCAGAGGAGCAGGGCCTGAACTGGATCTGTGAGGTTGGGAGCATATCCCGACAGAAGAGCTCACACAGGCAGAGGCTCAGTGCAGACTGTCCTGAGGGCAGACGCTCTTATCTGCCAAGAGACTGGGCGTCTTGTCCAAGGTTCCCCAGTCTAGATGGAGGCGCCCTGGCTCCTGTCCCTCTCTTTCCTTCTAGGACAGGGAAGACATTCTGCAGGCCCTGCAACTGCTCTGATGAAAGGGAGGACTCAGGACCTCGGGTCTGGAGCCAGGAACCTGCTGATACCGTGCCCTACCTCCTGCCCCACCTGCACTTCTATCCCCTTGCCTGGTTGGAAGAGCTCTCTTTGGGGCTGCTGCTGCTGCTGCTAAGTCACTCCAGTCGTGTCCGACTCTGTGCGACCCCATAGATGGCAGCCCACCAGGCTCCCCCGTCCCTGGGATTCTCCAGGCAAGAACACTGGAGTGGGTTGCCATTTCCTTCTCCAGTGCATGAAAGTGAAAAGTGAAAGTGAAGCCGCTCAGTCGTGTCCGACTCTTAGCGACCTCATGGACTGCAGCCTACAAGGCTGCTCTGTCCATGGGATTTTCCAGGCAAGAGTGCTGGAGTGGGGTGCCGTTGCCTTCTCCGCTTTGGGGTTGAGGGTGTGGAATATAACTGAATGATCTGGAATCAGATAAACTTAGATCGTTGGCCTCTTCTGCCGCTTTCTGGACTCGGGTCAAGTACCCTCGCTTCTCGGAGATTCAGTCTCTTGAACTGTGAAATAGGACAATAACACCCACCTCACAGGAGAAGAGGCAAAGACCCCAGCCAGGGCTCCCTGTGGGCCTCAGAGACTGTGGGAGCTACGTATCGTCAGAGCAAAGCCCACCTCACCTCATAGATGTTGAACTGGCTCTGCCCGCGGGCCAGCTCCCGGTAGCTGGTGGTGAACTCCCCAATGAAGTCATGGCTGCAAGGGAAGGGTGCTGCTGAGAACGCGGACACGAGGCCCAGGCTGTGCACTGCTGCTCACACCCATCCCGCCACCCCTCACGTCCCTACCCCGGGCTCCAGCTCTGCCCCATGCCTCTGCTCTAGGGTTCCACGCCAGCAGAGATGGTGGGGCCCTGGGAAGGCCTGGTGTCACCCATGGGGCCAGAAACCCAGTTGTAACCCAGAAAATAGCTGGGTCCTGGAGAACGGGACCTACTTCTCATACTTGGACTTCTACTTGAACAAACGAGCAATAGAAGGTATTCTGGAGACAACTGGGGACATTTGAATATGAAATGAATATTAGATCATATTCAAGAATTATTGTTCAATGTGTCTGGTGCTATAATGACATGTGTAGTTAGGTAGGAAAATGCCCTTATTTTTCAGACACTCCCAATGAGATATCTAGAGGTAAAAGTGCCATGATGTCTATAACTTAAACTACATCAGCAAAACACAGATAAAGCCACGTGGAACACTTGTCAGAGTCAGGTGATAGGCTTTAAGTGTTCATTAAACTCTTCTCTTGACTTTTCTGTGCACTTGACATTTTTCCAATAACATGTTTTGAAAAGACATTTAGCACTAGGTCAGTCCAGGCAGCTTGAAGTGTTTTCTACAGTGTTTACATCTTCTGCATCTCTGCCCCACAAGTGTGTGTTGATGTGAAGTGCAGCAGAACCTTGTACAAAGCGGAACTCCCATCCCTCCTGTGGGTGGCTGCCTTTCACCATCACTGTCCCATAGCGGGGCAGTGGTGAACATGCTGGCCGGAAGCACCTGCTGGAGTGTGATACCATGAGTCCACATTGTGTTTTGTTTACATATTTACAGCTTTCAGCCTTCAGATTATGAGCTCCTCAATGGTGGGACCCAATGGCATCTGGTGGCCACCTCCAGTTGTTGTTCAGCCTCTCCATCATGTCTGACTCTTTGCGACCCCATGGACTGCAGCACGCCAGGTCTCCCTGGGCTTCACTATCTCCTGGAAGTTCCTCAAACTCTTGTCCATTGAGTCGGTGATGCCATCCAACCATCTCATCCTCTGCTGCCCCCTTCTCCTCCTGCCCTCAATCTGTCCCAGAATCAGGGTCTTTTCAATGACTTGGCTCTTCGCATCAGGTGGCCAAAGTATTGGAGCTTCAGCTTCAGCATCAGTCCTTCCAATGAATATTCAGGGTTGACTTCCTTTAGGATGCTCTGGTTTGATCTCCTTGCAGTCCAAGGGACTCTCAGGAGTCTTCTTCAGCACCACAGTTTGAAAGCATTAATTTCACGGCACTCAGCCTTCTTTATGGTCCAATTCTCACATCTGCACATGACTACTGGAAAAACCATAGCTTTGACTATATGGACCTTTGTCGGTAAAGTGATGTCTCTGCTCTTGAGTACACTGTCTAGGTTTGTCATAGCTTTTCTTCCAAGGAGCAAGTGTCTTTTAATTTCATGGCTGCAGTCACCATCTGCAGTGATTTTGGAGCCCAAGAAAAATGAAATCTGTCACTGTTTCCATTTTTCCCCATCTGTTTGCCATGAAGTGATGGGACTGGATGCCATGATCTTAGTTTTCTGAGTCCTGCATTTTAAGCCAGCTTTTTCAAGCCACTTCCAGCTTCCCTGGCAAAGGTGAAGCACGGGGAACCCCAGGGTAAGATGATGAGGTGAGTGCTGGGTGAAAGCCTGAGGCCCACTTGCCTGTGATGTGGTTAAAGTGGAGAGAGGAGGGGCCAGGGTGAGTTGGCAGAGGTAGTGTTGGTGCTGGAGCTTCTCTATCAGAAGATGTTGGAAAGGTGAGCTCCTTGGAAGAAGCCGGGGCCTGATTTAGAGCTGCGTGTGCACCTCTTTCCACGGCATCCCCTGTCCACGTCCCAGACTTAGGAGGCACCAGTGGAGACTGCAGGGCTTAAAGCCCCACTACGACAGCCCCTGTAGCACCACAGGATGCAGGGCTCACAAAAGTCAGGAGGGATGGCATACTTGGATCTGGTTCAACTGGCAAGAGCGGGTAAGGGTTCTACTAAAGTTGTGAGAGGCCTATTCTGGTCCTGTCTATGGATTCCCAGGAATACCGGCTCCTTGAGGGCACTCAGATGCACAGAGGAGGAAGACCCTGGCCCCGCCCAGTGCTGGACTCAGTTCTCCTCGGACTCTGCCTGATGGCTCCTGGGCCCATTCGTCTGCGTCAAAGCTTACCTCCCCCAAATCCTTCTCCCTGCAAAGAGCTCTTCTGAGGAGTCAAGGGCCTCCCTGCTGGATTTCAGGAAGTCTCTGAGGGCCAGCTTGTCTTCTGCACTTAGATCACCCCACAATGCTTAGCCTCACACAGAGAACGTGATCACCAATGCTTAGGAGGTCACTAACATCTGTCTGTACCTTAGAACATGCACGTTTCAGAAAATCCTAAATTCTCCCAAGTGTGGGGGAGACTTTAGACATTGGGTGGCCACTAGACAACTATTTGAGGAAAAGAGGCCTCTTACTCCCATTGCGCCACGTCCTGTAGGACACTGGCCTTCTGGTGCCTCAGCCGAGCTGGGCAGGGATGAAGAAAACCCAGGCCCCTCACCCGAGAGCTGCCGTGTGTGGGGGGCCTGGGCACAGTGCTCTCCCTGAGAGCAAGACCTGCCCTCCTCCCAGGGGCAGCCCCCTCCCAGCTCACCTGCTGTCCTTCTGCAGCTTACCTGCCGTCTCGATCCCAGTCGTACACCTCCACCTTGATGGTCCTGTAAGGCAAAGAGCCCGTGGTGGGATGGACTTCACCCAGCACCTGCGTGGCATGAGGATGGGGCCCTTCTCCTGCTTTTGGGCCAAAAGAGGATATAGGAACACCCAGCAGGCTCCCAGGGCCTGTGGTGGAGAGACCCAGGAGACAAAGGAGCAATTCTGCAGCCCCAAAACTGCATAGAGACTTCCCTGAATTTCAGGCCAGATGTAGAGAAGCAACCTCAGACTCTAGTTCACCCCACCTTCCCCTTGGCCACCCCAAAGGGGGCACAGGTCCCATCATGAAGCCCTCCTCTGAGTCTATCGGGGTGGGACTGTCGTAGCGGGAGTGTGGTGTTCCCTAGACCCAAGACCTAAGCAGGGTGGGCTCTCCTGGGGCGGAGTCACAAGACTGTGGTGGGATGCTGGGGTCCGAGGAGTCTGAGTGGTGGGGAACCCCCTCCCCGACCCCCGCAGCCCGTCAGGGGTGGGCTCAGGGGCCCTGACTTGAGGATGGCCCTCTGAGCTTTTCCATGCCAGACTGGCTCCCGAGTGAGGGCGTAATTATCTTCACATTTTAGCCTGGCTGCTTTAATTAGTTTGTTTTGACTCCTGAGCTCCATGCTGGGCTTTGGGAGCCCATTTTATTTTTAGCCCGTTTCCATGGCAGCAGGCTAGCAGACCAGAGGCGGAGGAGGGTGGTGGAGGGTTGCGGGTTAACCCTTGGTGCCAGCTGTCCTCCAGGGATGCCCAGGGACGGGGCAGACGCCCGGGTCCCTCTGCGGGGTCAGGGTCTGGGGAGGTGGGAGAGGCATGGGGGCACCGGGGTCTCCAGCCTTCAGTTCTAAACAGGGCAGGCAGAGGCGGCTGCCTGGGCTGGTGTTCTATGAATATCTCATCATCCCGCCCGTGGCCGCAGCCCAGCTCGTCAGGGCTGCAGGGAGTTGGCCTTGGGGTTCCGGAGCTCCCAGAAGGAGGCGCTGTCTGCCTTCAGATGAGCCTCCTTGGGGCCTGGGGGTGGGTGTGGATTCTCCTGCATTGGCATAGAAACAGTTCCGGAAATGGAGGGGTGCCCCAGAGGTTGGGCAGCAACTGGATTTTTTGTTACCAAAATGTGAAATGGCGCGGGCACAGAAGCCCACCAATTAGAGAAATCCTTTGAATTCCTGTGAAAAACAAAACACTACATCTCTCTGAGGTGAATTATAATGGGAAGACAAAAGAACCCCTAGGCCTCTGAAGATGGGCTGGTGGTCTGGAAGGAGTGGAAAGTGGCTGGGGTGTGGACTGGGGTGCTGGGCCCTTGAGCAGTGGGACCTGGAGATGTCACTTAACCTCACTGAGCCACGAAACCATTTTGAAGGAGGCATAGTAAGGGGCCCTGGGGCTTCTCCAGTGGCTCAGCGGTAAAGAATCCGCCTGCCAAGCAGGAGATGCGTGTTTGATTCCTGGGTGAGGAAGATCTCCTGGAGAAGGAAATGGCAACACACTCCAGTATTCTTGCCGGGGAAATCCCAAGGGTGGAGGAGCCTGGTGGGCCACAGTCCATGGGGGTGCAAGACTTAGTGACTAAGCAGCAGCTAAGGGCCACACAGCACAGCTGTGGGGACAGGTTGGAAAAGGCGCCTGGCATGCACTGGGTCTCTAAAAATGCCTCCTTCTCTCCACTTTAGCATTCAGGCCACACTTGGGATAGTTTTTCACATGGAGTTTGCTTAAACAAGGGGCACCTGAGCCTGGGTACCTGGGTTCTGCAACTTCTGATTCCTAGAATGACGAGGCTGAAAGTGACCTTGGCAGCATCCTAGTCTGGCCATCTGGCAGATCACCAGGGAGCTTTTCAGACACACAGACTCCCCGCACCCCACCCCCACCCCCGCAGCCCCAGGTCCAATTCTTGGCAGTTCTGGGCAGGGCCCAGGAATCTAGGTTGAAAGTCGCCACAAGTGCTACTGAGATGCATTTTCTGGAGACATGACCTCCAGCCACTGGTTTTCAGTTGGGGAAACTGAGCCCTAAGGACACCCAGTGACTTGTCCAGGGTCACACAGCTGGTGAGGGTCTGAGCTAGGACTCTGCTCCCCAGTGTCTCCCAGTCCTTCCCCAGAGCCTCCCCCTCCAGTTCTGCAGGGGACTTTCAGGGACCTCAGCATGGAGTCCCTCCCCTCGGATCACCAACACTAGGCCCTCAGGTGACCAGATCAGGGACAGCCCCACGCTCAGAGGCTGTGGAAGGACCCCACTCATAGCCACAGCCTTGGAGATCCAAAAAAATCACCGGGGAGGTTTTTTAAAAATCCCATCGCCAGAAGGCATGTTCAATTGGTAGGAAAGGACTCCGGCACGGGTAGTTTTTACGAGTCCCTTGGCTGGTTCTAATGTGCTGCCAGAGCCTCTAACCTCTCTAGATGAAATGACTGTTTTTCAAACTTGGTTACACATCGGATCCCATGGGGGAGCTTTAGCAATCCTGATGGTGAGGCCTCACCCCAGAGATTCAGAATCAATTGGCCCGGGGGTGCAGTCTGTGCAGGGAATTGTTAAAAGCTCCTCAGGGGATGGGAAGTTGCAGCTGAAGTTGAGACCACTGAGGGTGAGATTCCTGAGCAATCAAGGAGCCAGGGATGGCTGCCAGGGGTGGTGGTGGGGGTGATGTCACAGGAGCCTGGATGCTGCAACCTCCAGAACCAGGGAAGAAGGAGGTGCCCAGAGATGGGGGAGGCAGTGGCAGAAGCCAGACATAGCTTTGACTACTTACTAACAGCTCTGTCACCATCCAGCCCTGGCTGGGCAGCCCCAGGTCACCCTGTGAGCCACTCCTAGGTTGCACGTCTTGGCTCCCAGTCCCTGAGCACAGGCCCAGCCAGGGCTCATGTCAGGTTGTGACTTCTGGGGTCATCACCCAGGAGAAGGGGCTCCAGGGTGTGGGACAATGAAATGACCTCACACAATGAACATCTGTTTGGCATAAAAAGGCTCAGAACACAGAGCACCTCGCCTGGGAGGCAGTGAGGCAGAAAGGGGAGACAGTGGTCTCTGGAGCAGGCAGCCCTGGGTGGCAATCCCAGCTTTTCCAGGCGCTTAGCTGTGTGGCTCTGGGCAACTGGCTTCACTCTCAAAGACTGTTTTGCACACTTGCTCAGTAGCTTCAGTCGTGTCCAACTCTGTGTGACCCACTAGACTAGCCTGCCAGGCTCCTCTGTCCCTGGGATTCTCCAGGCAAGAATACTGGAATGGTTTGCCATGCCCTCCTCCAGGGGATCTTCCTGACCCAGGGATTGAACCTATGTCTCCTGCATCTCCTGTGTCGCAGGCAGATTCTTTACTGCTCAGCCACTGGGGAAGCCCTGGAGGCTCCTCCTCTGTGAAGTGGGATAATCACACCCACTATACGATTGCCATCAGAAGGCAACCACATTGTTCACACAGTTGGCACTGGACACATGTTTGTTCCATCTAAAATGTTCAAGCCTTTTTTCTAAACTCCCGTCTCCCAAACAATCCTCATTCAGCATATAAATGTCAGCTCCACAAGGCCATGGGTTTTTGTTCCTCTTGTACACTGCTGTATCTTCAGCCTCCAGAACAGTGCCTGGTATCTATTAGGTAATATGCGTGCATATGTGCTAAGTCGCTTCAGTCGTATCCAACTCTTTGCGACCCTGTGGTCTGTAGCTCGCCAGTTTCCTCGGTCCATGGGATTTTCCAGGCAGGAATACTGGAGTGGGATGCTATACCCTTCTCCAGGGGATCTTCCTGACCCAAGGATCGAACCCATGTCTCCTGCAGCTCCCAAACTGTACGTGGATTCTTTACTGCTAAGCCACCAGGAACGCCTGTTAGGTAATATGCTGCTGCTGCTGCTGGTAAGTTGCTTCAGTCGTGTCCGACTCTGTGCGACCCCATAGACGGCAGCCCACCAGGCTGCCCCATCCCTGGGATTCTCCAGGCAAGAACGCTGGAGTGGGTTGCCATTTCCTTCTCCAATGCATGAAAGTGAAAAGTGAAGGTGAAGCCGCTCAGTCATGTCCGACTCTTAGTGACCCCATGGACTGCAGCCTACCAGGCTCCTCCGTCCATGGGATTTTCCAGGCAAGAGTACTGGAGTGGGGTGCCATTGCCTTCTCCGGTTAGGTAATATACATCTTATTAAATACCTGTTGACTGACTAAGATGTCCTAAAACTTCGTGAAGTAGGCAAGAGCAACAAGACCCTCCTTCCACAAAATCCCAAAGGGAGAGACTTCCCTGGTGGTTCAGTGGCTAAGACTCTGTGCTCAAATGCAGAGGGCCTGGGTTCAACCCCTGGTCAAGGAACTAGATCCCACAGGCTGCAACGAAAGATCTAGCCTGCTGCAATGAAGATCGAAGATCCTGTGAGCCACAACTAAAGCCAATGCACCCAGATAAATAAATATTTTTTTAAAAATTCCAAAGGGAGTGGCTTTCCCCAGAACTGGTCAGTAGTGACACCAGGCCTCGGGGCTGGGAGCTGGTGTCCCGTGGGTCTCTGAATGTGTCGGGCAGGGATGACACAGCGCAGTGTGTGCGAGCCTCAGCAGGCCTGCAAGGATGGGGGACACTGGCAGAGACGCCTGGCTTCCCTCCCAGCACACCAAGCACCTCTGTCTATAGCCTCCTCCGAGCCGAGCTGCGGGTCTGCTCCTAATGAACCTCTGCCTCTCCCAGGCAGGAGAAGGCACGCTTCCCTGATGCTTACAAGTTCCCAGGGCAGACAGGCCCTGCAGGGTTCACCCTAAACTAACTGAGCCAGTCCATTACTCTGAGGTGCTCTGGAGAGGAAGAGAAGCATCGAGCCTCATGGGCCCAGGCAGGCAGCGAGACGTGAGAGCAGGGGCAGTGGGCAACCACCCTGCCTCCTCTGTCTGGGTGCAGGGGCACCCGTGTGAGCTGGGATCAGATACTCCTAACTGAGGCCGCGTACTGCGCCCGGCCGCTCCCAGGGCTCAGTGTGCAGTGGGGCTCAAAGGGGAAGCAACTCGTTCAGTCCAGGGGGCCAGAGTTTCTCTGGCTCCTGGGAATCCTCTCCTCTCTCCAGGTGAAAACCCAGCACCCTGATCACTCTTCTAAAAGCTATTCATTCACCATGAGGGTGTGAGTGAGAGCAGCCCGACCTAGAGGAATTTGGTCGCGCAGAGACAAATCCTCAAGTCACGGAATATTCAAGGACAGAGCAAGGGGACTGCAGAAGGCAGGAAAAGAGCCTTCATCCCCCTACTGGAGGGCTAGATTCATTCTGATCTGGATGCTATTTCCTCAGACTCCAGTTCTGCTCAGCTGGGTTGCTTGGGTTTGGCCTTATGTGGACTGGAAACACATTAAAGTTGGAGGGACCCCAAACTAGGGGAACCCCAAATCACAGGGCCAGACCAGAGGTCACTTCTGGAGAAGAGAAACGACCTTCTCCTTGCCCAGCAAAGTTACAGAATCTGTGGTCCTCCATTACCCCATCTGTGAAATGGGCACCTCACTAGTACCACCTTCGAGGGTTATTGTGAAATTTAAACTCATAAAATAAGATACTGTATTTCAACGAATTAGGACACAATTTGGCCTGTGTCCTAAAGACTCAGTAAATCTTAAAAAGATTAACTGGCTTCCACCCCCATCATCCCAAGAAAACTACCCTTTCTCAGCACATCCCTTGTTCTCACCCCCGGCCCTCTTTTTCACAAGAGCAGTTGATACTTCTGTTTGAACCCTCTTCTCATCTCTCCCGTGGCTATGACTGCCCGCTTCTGGACCCCTCTTTTCTCTCTGACATCCCCTCTTCTTTCTCCTGTTCCTGACCTGTGCCTTTCCCCTGGGGCCTTGGGCACCTCTGCCAGCCCTTTCCTGGGGACCCCCAGATCCTGTTCTCCTCTCCCCTGAGTAGAACCCCACTGTCCCTGTCCCATAGCCACATATCCTGGCTCCCTGTCACACTTCCCATTTCCATCAGTGGTACCATCCCTCATCCTCCAAGCTCCAAACCCTGAGAACCTCTGTGTCTCTTTCACTCCCACATCCAGGTAAATGTCAGGCCTTTGGAGTCTTCCTCCGACCTCCAGACTCAAAGCAGACCTGCCTCAGCCTGCGGGCAAAGCTCTCCGAGAGCTGTTCTCCAATCCCACCACACTCACCCCATGTCTTGACCATTTGTCAGCAGAGCGCTGGAGTTTAAGAACACAGATTCTTGGGGAGGGAGGTGGGAGGGGGGTTCAGGATGGGGAACACATGTAAATCCATGGCTGATTCATGTCAATGTATGGCAAAAACCACTACAATATTGTAAAGTAATTAGCCTCCAACTAATAAAAAATAAATGGAAAAAAAAATAAAGTCCTTTTGCAGAAGTGGAAAAAATAAAATAAAAGTTCTACAATTTAAAAAAATAAAATAAAATCAGTAAAAAGAGAAAAAAAAAAAAGAACACAGATTCTAGAGTCAGCCTGCTGGGGTCCAGCTCCTGGTATGACCCCTGACTGGCAGTAAGACCAGTGACTGGCAGTAAGACCCTGGGTGAGTCACTTAACCTCACTGGGCCTCAGTCTCCTTACCAATGAGATGTGGGTGGTATTTGTACCTTTTTCAGAAGAGCTTACTAATTGTTGGGAGGATTAAATTAGCTCACATATATCAATTACCTCGAAAGTGTTATAGGAGCCTTTGCTGCTATGATTATGACCCGTCTGTCTCCCACCCTGGCCTGGGAGCAACGTCAGAAGGAGGCTTGGGTCTGACAGCTCAGTGCGTCCATGGCACCCAAGACGGTGCCCGGTATCTGGCTGGCTTAGAAGACAGGGCTCCTGGATTAAAGCCGATGTGTCCCGTGAGGCTGGAAGAGGTGCCCTGGAAGGCGTGGAAAGGGGCCTTGCTTTCCGGCACAAGGCCCACCCTCTCCTGCCCAGCGGGCCTCCTAGATTCTAGCAGATCCCGAGCGGCTGCTGGGTATGAAGGTGTCCCTAGGGCTCAGCAGGCCAGGATGACACACACGGCCGCTCCATTCACACCCCTGTCAGTCACACCACAAGCTGCGTGGCCATCTCGGTGCGGGGGGAAGCCAGTCCAGGACTCAGCATGGGACGGGGGGGATGGGAGCCCACCTGGACTTTCCTCGTGACCCGCACCTCCCCATCACCCCTCACCTCCTCCCATGACTGAAGAGTGAACCCAGGCCTCTAAGCCAGGCTGTCCTCCTGGCTGACCCTGACAAGGCTGGCTTATGAGGCCCCTAGGGGTCCTTTCTCGGGATGCAGGGCTGTGGGGGGTCAGCTGGACCCCCCCCCAAACCTCTATGCAGTGGGCTCAGAAATCCCAATTCCTTCTACACCCCTGAGACTTGAGCTGCCACATCCTTCCATCCCCAACCTTGAACGTCCCCCTCCTCTCCTCTCTATCCCAACCATTTTTCCTACAGCCCTGATCCCCAGGAACTGACCCCTCCTCAACCTTCCAACCTCCCCTGAGCCTCCTTTAGACCCTATCGCTTCAACCCCCCCAATTCCCCACCACCCTCGAAGGCCCAGGACTTGGCCAGGCACAGGAGTTTGTTTGACTGAAATGCCTCTTTTTGTTTCCAGCCTCATCTTGCACAGCTATTTAACTATCTAAAATACACGTGTGCAGGGGCTTCCCAGGCGGCCCAGGGGTTAAGACTCCATGAATCCACTGCAGAGGGTGCAGGTTCGATCCCTGGTCAGGGAACTAAGATCCCACATGTCACGCAGGGCGGCCAAAATAATAATACTAAAATAAAATACATGTGTGCACATGTGTGCTCCTTGTGGCCAGGCTATCATCCCCCTGAAAATGGACATGTGGCTGCTGCTGCTGTTCAGTCACTAAGTCATGCCCGACTCTTTTGCAACCCCACGAACTGTAGCCCGCCAGGCTCCTCTGTCCATGGGAGTTCCCAGGCAAGAATACTGGAGTGTGTTGCCAGTTCCTTCTCCAGGAATCTCCCTGACCCAGGGATCAAACCTGCCTCTTCTGCTTGGCAGGAGGATTCTTTACCACTGAGCTACCTGGGAAGCTGGAAACGTGGCTACGTTCCCTTGAATGCCACACAACTGCCCAGCACACAGTAGGTGCTCCATGACCACCTGCGGAATAAATTGTGGTGGTTTTGTCCCAGCCAAGAGGAAGGAAAAAGAAGCTGCTTCATCTCCTGGATCAGCAGCCTTAGAGGGAGGGAGAGGGGCGCCTGGAGGCCAACCATCTGCTCACTCCTGTCCCCTCACCCACCGCACATACCCTGTCAGTAGCCACTGGGAACAGAATACTGGGGAACCCATACCAATGCCACCAGTCGGGGTGCACTGAGGTGTCTGTTCTGACAGCCGAGCATTCCTGTCGGAGGGGCCAGAAGAGGGGCCAGCTCCCTCAGGGTCACCTGGGCGGCCCTGACCAAGGAGCCCCTACCAGCTCACCCACCAGCTCTAGCAATCACCAGGGAACCAGGCTGGGTTCTTGTGACTAAACACGGACCAATTCCATGTTACAGCTCCATCCCACAAACCCCTCTCCCCCACCCGCTGCACTTACCACAATTTGTAATTATACGTTTCTTTGTGTGATTATTGGATTAATGTCTGCCTCCCCCACTAGCATGTAAACTCCGAGAGGTTGGGTGAAGGGTGAAGACTGTGTGTTCTGTTTTCCTGCTGACTTCCCAGCATCTAACGCAGTGCCTGTCACATGGCAGGGAGTCAACAAACATTTGTGGATGAAATGCTGAATGGTGTTTTATGCATTGTTGTTAGTCTCTAAGTCATGTCTGACTCTTTTGCAACCCCATAGACTCTAGCTCGCCAGGCTCCCCTGTCTTTGAGAATTCCCAGGCAAGAATACTGGAGTGGGTTGCCATTTCCTTCTACAGGGAATCTTCCCGACCCAGGGATCAAATCTGTGTCTCCTGCATTGGCAGATGGATACCTTACCGCCGAGCCACCGGGGAAGCATTTTATGCAAGAAAGAAAGAAAGACAGCACTAAGTCGCGTCTGACTCTTGCGATCTCATGAACTCTAGCCTGCCGGGCTCCTCTGCCCATGGGATTCTCCAGGCAAGAATACTGGAGTGGGTTGCCATTTTCTTCTCCATGGGAGCTTCCCGACCCAGGAGTTGAACCCAGGTCTCCAAACCAGAGCCTTATTATACAGCTTGTATCATGTGAGCTTCATAGCAGCCCTACAAGGTAGGTGGATGTTTAAATACCCAATTTACAGATGAGGAAACTGAGGGTCAGACAGGCCAGAGTCTGCCCAGGTTGACAGTGCCTTTTCGTCACAGAGCCAGGATTAGAAATTAGGTATCTGGCATCCACACTCAGCAATCTGCACACAAACAGTGAGGACATGTATTATGAGTAGGCTTTGAAGGATCAAAAAAAATCCCACAAGCTCTTTGCACTGCATCCTAACCCCCACTTATGGCAACTTGTCTGGCAGAGCATATCCTAGGATCTTGACTCCCCAGAGACCCTCAGCCAGGAGTTGGGGCTGGTGGGGACCAGGCCACCTCTACTTGCAATTATATCTGCCATCTGGGGCACAGTGAAAAGATCAGCCATTGAGCTCCAGGCCCAGCGCCCCAACACCCTGGCTTCCCAGAAATCCCCGGTACCTTCCAGCCCCCACCCCCAGCCTGGGTGGGCTTCCACCAATGGGAACTCAGATTGGGAGGAAAGAGGCGGGGCGTGGGGAGGGAAGGGCTGTGAAGAGATGAAAAGCAGACACTGCCCAGGGAGGCAGAGGACTCCCAGGCCCATCCTGCACAGGGCCACCAGCATGCAGCTCCAGGAGGTTTGCTCCTACCAATGGACTGGCCCTCATCCACGTGACTGTGCGCCCCGCACCTGGGCTTGGGGAGAGGGACATTTTCTCATCTCACCGATCATAGTCCCCGTTGCAGAGGGCTCTCACGGGAATGGAGAAAGTTTGCCAGACTGGATTTAGGGTGTTCTTCATGACCTCCGTCTTGTGGCAGATGGTGAACCTGGCAGAGGAGAGAAGGAAGGCCATCAGTCCTGACACCAGAGGGGCTGGTGGGCTCATCTCGGCAGTTGCCACACAGTAGAAAGAATGGCTCTGTGAGGTGATGAGCTGCCCATCACTAGCAGCATCCAAGCAGAAGTTAGACAGCCATCTCTCGAAAACGCTGCAGAGAGGATTCCTGCACCAGACAGGAGTGTCAGGAGATGTGGTTCTGGCCCCTGCTGCTCTCTGGGTGACCTTGAACAAGCCTGTCCCCCTCTGGGCCTCTGTTTCCTCACCTGTGATCCCAGGGAGTTGGCCACTATCAGACTTTCTTTATCCAAAACCCATGGAAGGATCTGGGGGTGGGCTTTAGGAACCTGTGAACCCTTGAAATCATCAGTGGAACTGGGTGTCTGAGGTTCATGTGCTTGCTGTCCCCTGCCTGGATGACTCTCATCCAGATTCCCATGTTCCTGGCTCACCTGATCGCTTCCTTCAGGTGTTTGATCAAATGTCATCTCTGTGACATGAGTACCTGCCCAGAGCACCATCATCTAGATTTTATAGCCCCCTGGTCCCCTGATTTTGACAGCTCCTAGTCCCTTTCTATGGAGAAGGCAATGGCACCCCACTCCAGTACTCTTGCCTGGGAAATCCCATGGACAAAGGAACCTGGTAGGCTGCAGTCTATGGGGTCGCTAAGAGTCGGTCACGACTGAGGGACTTCACTTTCACTTTTCACTTTCATGCATTGGAGAAAGAAATGGCATCCCACTCCAGTATTTTTTTTTTTTTTTTTCATTTATTTTTATTAGTTGGAGGCTAATTACTTTACAATATTGTAGTGGGTTTTGTCATACATTGACATGAATCAGCCATGAATTTACATGTATTCCCCATCCCGATCCCCTCTCCCACCTCCCTCTCTACCCAATCCCTCTGAGTCTCCCCAGTGCACCAGGCCCGAGCACTTGTCTCATGCATCCAACCCGGGCTGGTGATCTATTTCACTATAGATAATATACATGTTTCGATGCTGTTCTCTCGAAACATCCCACCCTCGCCTTCTCCCACAGAGTCCAAAAGTCTGTTCTGTACATCTGTGTCTCTTTTTCTGTTTTGCATATAGGGTTATCATTACCATCTTTCTAAATTCCATATATATGTGTTAGTATGCTGTAATGTTCTTTATCTTTCTGGCTTACTTCACTCTGTATAATGGGCTCCAGTTTCATCCATCTCATTAGAACTGATTCAAATGAATTCTTTTTAATGGCTGAGTAATATTCCATGGTGTATATGTACCACAGCTTCCTCATCCATTTGTCTGCTGATGGGCATCTAGGTTGCTTCCATGTCCTGGCTATTATCAACAGTGCTGCGATGAACATTGGGGTGCACGTGTCTCTTTCAGATCTGGTTTCCTCAGTGTGTATGCCCAGAAGTGGTATTGCTGGGTCATATGGCAGTTCTATTTCCAGTTTTTTAACAAATTTCCACACTGTTCTCCATAGCGGCTGTACTAGTTTGCATTCCCACCAACAGTGTAAGAGGGTTCCCTTTTCTCCACACCCTCTCCAGCATTTATTGCTTGTAGACTTTTGGATAGTAGCCATCCTGACTGGCGTGTAATGGTACCTCATTGTGGTTTTGATTTGCATTTCTCTGATGATGAGTGATGTTGAGCATCTTTTCATGTGTTTGTTAGCCATCTGTATGTCTTCTTTGGAGAAATGTCTGTTTAGTTCTTTGGCCCATTTTTTGATTGGGTCATTTATTTTTCTGGAATTGAGCTGCAGGAGTTGATTGTATATTTTTGAGATTAGTCCTTTGTCTGTTGCTTCATTTTCTATTATTTTCTCCCAATCTGATGGCTGTCTTTTCACCTTGCTTATAGTTTCCTTTGTTGTGCAAGAGCTTTTAAGTTTCATTAGGTCCCATTTGCTTATTTTTGCTTTTATTTCCAATATTCTGGGAGGTGGGTCATAGAGGATCCTGCTGTGATTTATGTCGGAGAGGGTTTTGCCTATGTTCTCCTCTAGGAGTTTTATAGTTTCTGGTCTTACATTTAGATCTTTAATCCATTTTGAGTTTATTTTTGTGTATGGTGTTAGAAAGTGTTCTAGTTTCATTCTTTTACAAGTGGTTGACCAGTTTTCCCAACACCACTTGTTAAAGAGGTTGTCTTTTTTCCATTGTATATCCTTGCCTCCTTTGTCGAAGATAAGGTGTCCATAGGTTCGTGGATTTATCTCTGGGCTTTCTATTCTGTTCCATTGATCTATATTTCTGTCTTTGTGCTAGTACCATACTGTCTTGATGACTGTGGCTTTGTAGTAGAGCCTGAAGTCAGGCAGGTTGATTCCTCCAGTTCCATTCTTCTTTCTCAAGATTACTTTGGCTATTTGAGGTTTTTTGTATTTCCATACAAATTGAGAAATTATTTGTTCTAGTTCTGTGAAAAATACCGTTGGTAGCTTAATAGGGATTGCATTGAATCTATAGATTGCTTTGGGTAGAATAGCCAGTTTGACAATATTGATTCTTCCAATCCATGAACACGGTATGTTTCTCCATCTGTTTGTGTCCTCTTTGATTTCTTTCATCAGTGGTTTATAGTTTTCTATGTATAGGTCTTTTGTTTCTTTAGGTAGATATACTCCTAAGTATTTTATTCTTTTTGTTGCAATGGTGAATGCTATTGTTTCCTTAATTTCTCTTTCTGTTTTCTCATTGTTAGTGTATAGGAATGCAAGGGATTTCTGTGTGTTAATTTTATATCCTGCAACTTTACTATATTAGTTGATTAGCTCTAGTAATTTTCTGGTAGAGTCTTTAAGGTTTTCTATGTAGAGGATCATGTCATCTGCAAACAGCGAGCGTTTCACTTCTTCTTTTCCTATCTGGATTCCTTTTACTTTTTTTCCTGCTCTGATTGCTGTGGCCAAAACTTCCAAAACTATGTTGAATAGTAGTGGTGAGAGTGGGCACCCTTGTCTTGTTCCTGATTTTAGGGGAAATGCTTTCAATTTTTCACCATTGCCACTCCAGTATTCTTGCCTGGAGAGTCCCAGGGACGGGAGCCTGGTGGGCTGCCGTCTATGGGGTTGCACAGAGTCAGACACGACTGATGGACTCAGCAGCAGCAGTCCCTTTCTATATGCTATTTTCATCCCATCTGTCACCATTTGACATTTGACAGGGTCTTTCTCATTTCTTTTACAGTCTGAAACCAAAATGTAAGCTCCATAAGGTCAAGGTTTTGTCTTCTTTGTTCCCTGGTATAACTCTAGCTCTCAGAAGCGCACCTGGCCCTTAGGTGTTCATGTAATATTTTTTTGGAATGAACTAACAAATAAATGTATTTCTCAAAGGAGAGTTTCCATAGCTTTCACTGGCATTTCAAGCCAGTGAAATTAAAGCCCCTGGCTGAGATGATCTCTAAGACCCTCTCGGTTCTTCTAGTCTGAATCCAGGAGCTTGCTTTGCAAACTGAAAGTGCAGAATTGGCTTCATCCCAGCTGGGTGCCCATCCAGTGCCCGGCCCACTCCCCACTCCATGCCTGACGGGGCTCTGCCCTGGAAGCCCCCGTGGAGGGGCAGCCGGGGGCCCGAGTGGAGCTTAGGGCGGGTCTGTGCCCCTGAGAGTCCCCAGCACCCACCCCAGCTACCTCCTGGCTTGGAAAGGTCACAGGGGAAGGTGCCTGGGCCCCACCCTTGAGCACACAGCCCTGTGCCACTTCTTCTCTGACAACTAGTCAAAATGTCACTCCTGTCACCACAGCTCAGCATTTCTCTTCTGTGTTCCTTCTCGCCCACCCGCTGGAGTGTGAGGCTCATGTGGGAGACCTCCCCACACCCCGGAGCTGGTGATGAGACGGATGGGGACGGGGAGGAGGGGCCACCGCTGCCCGCAGCTGGGGCAGCAGGTCGGTCAGGAAGAGGAGCCTGGCTGGGGTGCGGAGGGATGAGGGGAGTGGCCAGAAGGGAGACTCTGGAGCAGCAACTGGCTGCGCCGGGCGGGGCGGGGGAGGTTCACACCCCGCAAAAACCCTCACTTCCCACCTGAACAGACACCAGACCTAGTGTGGACCCTCTCGGCCTCCTCACCTTTTTGGAACCCGGAACCCCTGCCTTCTCGAGCTCCCGCCCAGGCCGGCCAGACTGCCTGAGCAAGCTGGCTATGCTCTTAAGCCTCACGCCCTCCCTATATGTCTTTCTTCCTGCTCCCTGTGTGGTCTGCTTTCCGCTTCAGACTCCAGCCTGAAACCTCTTTCTTTAGGCTCCCCCAACCTTCCCCCTTTCCATCGCTAAATCCACAGGCCCCTGATCCCCTGATGTACTTGCTGCGGGGGTGGGGGGACGAGGCCCTGGGGCGGAAATGGTCCCCGCAGTCATCTCCCAGCTCAGTTCAATTCATTTCAACACACACGATCCCTAGGTGGGGTGCGGGGGTGGGCGGTGAGAACTAACAGCCTCAGACAGATGCGAGCTGGGGTCCCAGCGCCGCTGCCTCCAGCTTTGCAGCCCCAGGGAAGTGGCTGAGCTCCCCTCAAAGAGCCGTAACGAATGCCGCCAGGCCCTGCTCTAATAACCCGAATTAACTCATTTAATCCTCACGGCTTCCTTGGGAGGGAAGTGTTAGGATTTTCCCCATCGCTAAGAAACTGAACCGCAGAGGGTAGCGCGCCACTGCCCAGAATGGCAGCCACTAGCCACACGTGGCTATTTACATTAAATTAACCGAAATGAAAAAAAAAAAAAAATCAGTTTCTCAGCCGCTCTAGTCCCTTTCAAGGGGCTCAGCAGCTATACATGGTGGCGACCATACAGGACAGTGAGATACAGAACATTTCCACCATCCCAGAAAGTTCCATCAGCTCAGACACTCGCCTAAAGTTACACAGCTGATGACTGGCAGCTACTGGCCGAGCCTGGCTGTCCAGTCACCACATTTCTGCTTCCAGACGAGTGATTCTGATTGAAGAAGACAAGGTATGTACAGGGCCGGGAGCACAGGGGGTGCTCCGTGGATGTTTCCTGCCCTTTTCCCTCCTGGGATGGCAGGCGTGACATTTCACTCCCTCTGGATCAGTTTCTCCAGCTGCCCTGGGTTTGCCCCCAGCCCCTGCTTCCAGCGGAACCCGCCCTCAAATAACCCCCCATCGCCGGCCCCATCTGACCAACTCCTCTGCTGTTTTCAACACTCGGGTTCCCCGCAGTTCCTCTACCGGGCGGGGGTGTGGCTGCAGCCCCCACCCCAGTTCTGCCAGGCCAGGCCTTGCACCGGCCGCTCGCCCCATCCTCCCCTCCCGCCTCCGCCCCTGCCGGTCTTCACGGCGCAGCTCGCCGGGCTCAGCACCTCCCACCTGCTCACCGTGTCAGTCACGAGCCTCTCCCAGCCCCCGCCCCCTCCCCGTCCATCCTACACACCGCGCTGCCGGATTAATCACGGGCAGACACCCGGCAACACACCCCTCGCCTGCTCCACAGCCCGAGCCCCTCCCCGCTGCCGGCCCGCCGGCCCTGCCCTCTGAGACGAGCCCTGGCGCGGCCCCGCCCGAGGGGAGCTGCGTGGACTTTTCCATGGGCGCCCAGAACATCACTCCGACCAGTTCCTCCCTCCCTCAAGTCAAGTCAAAGTCAACAAGGATTATTTAAAGAAATTCTGCTAGGAGTCCTCTGGTGAGACAAAGAATCCTTTTGTTATGCAAATGATCGTACCAAATTTCCCTTGTTTTGTACGTTCAGGTTTAAAAATCCGTTTTTCCCTTGAAGTGAAACACCTCCTCTCTGCTGCTGCCCTGCCCCCCAACACACACCCACCCAACACACACCCACCCACCCAGAATTTCAGATTCTAGGGGCCTTAGCAAGGCCTCCCTGCCCTCTGCTCAGGACACACTAGTTCTGCACACACATTTTCTCTAGACTGTTATTCTTCCCTGAGCCTCCCCTCGCCTCCCAGCCCCCAACCCTCATGGACCCATTTTCTTTCTCTCCTTCAAAACCTGCTCCCCAGTTCCCCTCTCCAGCAGCGCTTCTCTAATTAACCTCCCTGGCCCCATTGCTTCCTCATTCTGCAGAATCCCAGCCATAAGTGGCCACAGCCTCCCAGAGCTATGATGCTTAAAGAGACCGTGGAGACCGCCTCGTTCAACCAGATCATTTCACTGATGACAAAACAGGCCCAGAGAGGGGGCACACTTGCCTGGGGTCACACAGCCGGTTGGTGGAGAGGACTCAGGTCCCCAGACCCTCAACCTAGAATCTGTGCCTCTGTGTGCATCAGTGACCTACATTGGCTAAGGAGTCGTGTGTCTTTCCATCACACTGTGGGTGGCTTCCAGATGAAGGAGAGGAGAGAAGGAGATTGGGGAGCGGGGAGCTGGTTTCAAAGATGGGAGGGAGTTTGAATGAAGCCTGTGGCAGAGTGTGGGGCCAGGTGGGGAGATGGGTGCAGATTTGCCATGCTGAGGAGGAAGAAGTGGGGGGACATGTGTCGTGGAGTGTCAGAGGGCTGTGGATGGGTGAAGACTAGGTTTAGAGATGGGGACTGATCGATGTTGAAGAAGGAGTGAACTGTCAGAGGGACCCCGAGTTCTCGCTTGTTTTTGCCTCCATCTCTGACATGCTCAGCACTTGCCATCACTAAGACCCTCAGAATGTCACTGAGGGCTTGCCATCTGTCCCCCACCAGCCCCATCTGTGCAGCCAGGAGCCCCTGGAGCTCCTGGGGCCCCTTGATGTCTCCCCAGAGCAGGGGCCCCAGAGCAGCCCCAGGGGGAGATGGCCCAAGCCAGCCGACCCAGCAAGTCATCACTGTTCAGCCCCCCCTCCCAACCCACGCCCCTGGAAGTGGGGGGTGAAGTGTTACTGGATAACTCACGTTCCATCCTCGTTGCTTCTGTAGAACACCAAGAAGGGGTCAGACTTCCCAAAGAAATCCTTCTTGTCCAGCTTGTTGGCACAGAATTGCATTGTGGCGACGTCCTGGTGGGGAGGAAGGAGAACAGGGGTGTGAGGCCTGGGGATTCCAGGCACCAAGCCAGTTAGAAAGGACAGCAGCAGTTCGCATTTGCCTGGCACAAGGTGCCAGGCCCTGAGCTCACACTTTCGAGGGTCCCATTTTGTCTTCAGACAGCCCCAGCCAGCAGGTGTGGCGGAGCAGCTGGGCCGTGGAGCCGGCCTGCCGCAGTTAGAGTCCTGGCTCCGCCACTTCGCTGCTGTGTGACCAGATGAGGAGGTGACCTCTCGGAGCCTCAGTTTCCCCTCTGTGACATGGGGCTGATTACAGCGCACAGCGCAGAGGGCTGTGGTGAGCACTGAAGGAGAGCACGTTGCAGGCACGTCACCCACCCGGTCAAGGCTCACACACGTGGTGTCATCACTGTTGTACCGAGTGAAATGACTAACCCGAGCCACTCTGAGCTTGGCCACCCAGCCCCAGAGCCCTCGCGGTCCACATAGCCTCATTACCTCACAGGATTGTGTGGTTCCCGAGTTTAAGCATGCCTTCCACATGCACTGATGCACACAAGACCCACCTAATTCTGAGGCGGGTACAGCTAGACCGTGACCCCTGCTCCCTCATCTTACAGCTCAGAGCAGGGAACGACCCCCACAGGTTTACCAAACAGAGCCCTGGGTTTCTGACTCCTCTGATGAGTTAACGGCCCTGGCCAACCCAACCCTCAGCCCAAGAGCACGTGGCAGGTACCCAGGCCCCGTGAGGATCCTGGGCGCCTCCTCTCACACGGCTCCAGGCCCCCCGGCTCGCTGTGGCCAACAGATGCCCTTGCATCCTCCTCTTTGCCCATCCCCGTGTGAGCTCTTCAACCTGAAAGCTCTGCATCCCAACAAGTCAGCTGCCAAGTGGCCAGAGTTTAGGGTTCTGGTGATGGTCCCTGGGGCCTGGGCTGTGCTCAAGGGCTGGGCCTGTCGGGAAATACCCACTCTCTCATGTTGCCTGTTTCTTCTCAGTGGAGAAGAGGGTCTCTGGAGATCAGTCTCATAGCCCAGTGAGGACCAGAGCGGTGGCAGAGATGAAGATGCCACCTCTCACAGCTCAAAGGATATGGTCAAAGCTTGGGGTGGGGGACTTCCCTGGTAGTCCAGTGGTTAAGAACTCACCTGCCAATGCAGGGGACATGGGTTCAATCCCTGGTCCAGGAAGATCCCACATGCCATGGGGTAACTAAGCCTGTGCACCACACCTACTGAGCCCATGCACCCTAGAGTCCATGCACCCTAGAGCCCGTGCTCCACAAGAGCAGAAGCCACTGCAATGAGAAGCCTGCCCACTGCAACTAGAGAGTAGTCCCCACTCTCCCCAACTAGAGAAAGCCCAGAGCAACCCACACCCAACACAGTCATGAATAAATAAATTTGTAAAAAAAGAAAAAAAGCTTGGGACGGTGGATACGGTATATTGGTTAAGAACATGGCCTCTGGAGCCAGGCTGCCTGCTTCCACTCCATGCCTTACTAGCTGTGTGATCTAGCTCAAGTTACTCACGCTGTCTGGGCTCAGTCTCCTCATCTGTAAAATGGGGGTGCAGGAAAGACCACCTCGTAGGCTTGTTGGAGGATGACATGAGTTAACTGAGGAGTATGTTGAGGAGTACACAGGCACACGAAGTACTGTGTGTGTGCGAGTTATGATGATCTGGATATTTCTCCCCTCTCCCTCCCCGCCCCTGTCTACGTGTGGCTCTTGTCCCTGCCCCACGCCCACCTCTACCAGCTCACAAGTCTTCCCTCAAGGGCCTCTAACCACAGCAAACAGCTCCAACCACTAGCTTATTCATTCATTCATTGATTCCACAAACATCTATTAGTTACCATCTGTGTGGGCCAGCCCTTGGCTCAGTGCTTTACGGCCTTAGCTTATTTAGCCCTCAGAATCATCCCTTTCATAATAATCCTCATTTTACAAATAAGGACGCTGGAGGTTGCAGAAGCTAGGTAACCTGCCCAAGATCAACAGCTGGCAACTGGCAGAGCAGAAATTCAACACGTGTGAAGGCAACATGATTTCAGAGTCATGCCTCTTCCAGCACAGAGCAGGCCCCTTCCTGAGGCCTGCTTATCACTGATTTCTTTTGACTCAGGGCAGGGCTGGGCTCTAGTTAGCCTGGGCTGAAGGGTCCCCTGAAGGGAGGCCCTGGGGGCAGTGCCCAGGCACAGCATCCAGAGGTGCCCAGGTAGTGGCAGCTTTTATCATGTCCCTCAGCACTGACCACCTGAGAGGGACAAGGAGACAGGACTGGGGGCTTCCAAGACTTAGAAACTCTGGGAATCTGCGAGCCTCCTGAGAAATGAGGACTTCAGACCTGGAATAGAGAATGGCTGACTTATTGAGCACTTACTCGATGCCAGGTGCTGTGTTGAGCCCTCTTTACACACATATATGAAGTAACTCCTCTAGTCTCCCCATTTTACAGATGAGGAAACAGACTTTTAGAGGTCGTTCAAGATGACACAGTGGTGGTAATGAAGGCACTTAGCCTTCAGGGCTGTCCCTCACACCCTCCCAGAAATATCTTTAGCCTTCTAAGGGAGCAAAGATGGGCACAATAAAGGGCAGAAATGGTATGGACCTAACAGAAGCAGAAGATATTAAGAAGAGGTGGCAAGAATACACAGAAGAACTATACAAAAAAGATCTTCATGACCCAGATAATCACGATGGTGTGATCACTCACCTAGAGCCAGACATCCTGGAATGCGAAGTCAAGTGGGCCTTAGGAAGCATCTCTACGAACAAAGCTAGTGGAGGTGTTGGAATTCCAGTTGAGCTAAATCCAAATCCTAAAAGGTGATGCTGTGAAAGTGCTGCACTCAATATGCCAGCAAATTTGGAAAACTCAGCAGTGGCCATGGGACTGGAAAAGGCCAATTTTCATTCCAATCCCAAAGAAAGGCAATGCCCAGGAATGTTCAAACTACTGCACAATTGCACTCATCTCACATGCTAATAAGTAAAAGGCAAAAGAACCAGAGATCAAATTGCCAACATCCCTTGGATCATCAAAAAAGCAAGAGACTTCCAGAAAAACATCTACTTCTGCTTTATTGACTATGCCAAAGCCTTTGACTATGTGGATAAAAACAAACTGGAAAATTCTTCAAAAGATGGGAATACCAGACCACCTGACCTGCCTCCTGAGAAATCTGTATGCAAGTCAAGAAGCAATAGTTAGAACCGGACACAGAACAACAGACTGGTTCCAAATTGGGAAAGTATTGTCATCCTGCTTATTTAACTTGTACCAAGAGTACATCATGTGAAATGCCAGGCTGGATGAAGCACAAGCTGAATCAAGGTTGCCAGGAGAAATATCAATAACCTCAGATACACCACCTTTATGGCAGAAAGTGAAGAACTAAAGAGCCTCTTGATGAAAGTGAAAGAGGAGAGTGGAAAAGCTGGCTTAATACTCAACATTCAAAAAACTAAGATTGGGGCATCTGGTCCCATCACTTCATGGCAAATAGATGGGGAAACAATGGAAACAGTGACAGACTTTATTTTTGGGGGCTCCAAAATTTCTGCAGATGGTGACTGCAGCCATGAAATTAAAAGACACTTGTCCCTTGGAAGAAAAGCTATGACCAACCTAGACAGCATATTAAAAAGCCGAGACATTACTTTGCCAACAAAGTTCCGTCTAGTCAAAGCTATGATTTTTCCAGTAGTCATGTATGGATGTGGGAGCTGGACTATAAAGAAAGCTGAGCACCGAAGAATGATGCTTTTGAGCTGTGGTGTTGGAGAAGACTCTTGAGAGTCCCTTGTTCTGGAAGGAGATCAAACCAATCCATCCTAAAGAAGATTAGTCCTGAATATTCATTGGAAGGACTGATGCTGAAGCTGAAACTCCAATACTTTGGCCACCAATGTGAAGAACTGGTTCATCTGAAAAGACCCTGATGCTGGGAAAGATTGAGGGCAGGAGAAGGGGAGGATAGAGGATGAGATGGTTGGATAGTATCACCAACTCGATGGCCATGAGTTTGAGCAAGCTCCAGAAGTTGGTGATGGACAGAGAAGCCTGGCATGCTGCAGTCCATGGTCGCAAAGAGTCAGGCACAACTGAGTGACTGAACTGAAGTTCACTTCTAACAGTTATTAGCTCTACCCAGGAGAAATTTCCTATCGCATCTCATGCTGGATGGAGGGGGCACCTAAATGCTTTCCTGGGGAGCTCCATCCCAAGGCCTAGGAAAAGGAGGCAGCATAGGACCTGGTGGGCTCCCCTCACCCCCCTGCACTGTGCACTGGCTGTATAATTTGTGGGACCCAGTGCCAAGGGAAAAGGTGAGGTCCTTTTTTCAAAGAGTATTAAGAGATTTCAAGACTGTGACAGCAGAGTATTAAGCCAAGAGTAGGTCTTGTGTGGCTGAACAGATCATGCATGCATGCTAAGTCACTTCAGTCCTGTCCAACTCTTTACAACCCTATGGACTGTAGCCCACCAGGCTCCTCTGTCCATGGGATTCTCCAGGCAAGAATATTGGAGTAGATTGCCATGTTCTCCTCCAGGGAATCTTCCCGACCCCGGGATCGAACCCATGTCCCTTATGTCTTCTGCATTGGCAGGTGGGTTCTTTACAATAGCGCCACCTGGGAAGCCCCAGTGAACAGATCACATGCCCATCAAGTGGGTCCTGGCTGCTCCCCCTGGATGGAACCATTAGTAATATCAGAAAACAGAGAGGACCATACTCTGCTGAGGAGGAGCCCCACCAAGGTACACAGAGCTCTGAGTTCCAGCAAGTCCCAGCAATTCTTCAAGCCCTCTTCCTGCTTCTTCATCTAAAAGGTGATGTGGTGGATAGTATGACCACCACTGTCCTTTAAAGCTGGACAGCTTAGGTTCTGGTGCCAATGCCACAGGGACCATATGGGGTGGCATCTGGGGAAGGCTGGTGCTCAGGGGACAGTTTGAGAATCCAGGGTCCCTGCAGCCTCCCTAGGACATAGCTTGGTGGTTGTCACAGTGAACTCTCCCACAGCTGGAGGTCACCTGTGTGACACCCTCACCTGAATGAACACAGATGATACACAAGACAGTCTATACTGGCTGACTGTAAAATGCATATGTGTGTTTTAGTTACTCAGTTGTGTCTGACTCTGCAACCTGATGGACTGCAGCCCACGAGGTTCCACTGTCCATGGAATTCTCCGTGCAAGAACACAGGAATGGGTTGCCATTCCCTTCTCCAGGGGATCTTCCCGACTCAGAGTTCGAACTCAGGTCTCCTGCATTGCTGGCAGATTCTTTACTGTCTGAGCCCCAGGGAAGCCCAATAAAATGCATACATATATTTAAAACAACCAAAACAGATGCCACAAAAGCCAGAGGAACAGGCTTTTATTTTTCCTGCCTAGGAAACCCCATGGGGGGCCCTGCAAGATCAGGAAGGGGAGTAGAAATATCAGAAAAGTATTAATGCAGAACTTAACAGACCACAACTTCCAGGATCATTTAGGGCTCCACTGGGAGGGCCATGGTCCCAGCACAGTGCCTGACAGAGAAAACAGCACAAAGGAGCCCCAGCACCTGATTAGACCCCCACCCCCCCACCCCCACTTGCCAGCTGAGCTGTGTGTGGCAAGCAGTTCCACCTAAGTCTTGGTATTCTCCTCTGGAAAAATGGAGACTTCTCCTTGAGACTGTTTGGAAGACCAAGGGAGATAATATATGTTAAGAACCAGTCCACCGAGCCTAGCATAGGACAGCTAAAAGAATCAGGGCCACAGCAGAAAATAACACAGCATTGTAAAGCCACTACATCTAATCCAAATTTGAGGGGCTGCCCTAGTGGCTCACTGGTGAAGAATCCCCCTGCCAAAGTGGGAGACACAGGTTCAATCCCTGATCCGGGAAGATCCCACCTACTGCGGAGTAACTAAGCTTATGTGCCACAGCTATTGCGCCTGTGCTCTAGAGCCCGGGAACCACAACTACTGAAGCCCACATGCCCTAAGGGCCCGTGCTCCAAGAGAAGCCACTGCAATGAGAGGCCTGCACACCACAACTAGAGAGCAGACCCTGCTCGCCACAACTCGGGACAAGTCCATGCACAGCCAAAAATAAATGAATAAATAAAATTTTAAAAATTAAATAAATAAAAGAATTGAAGTCAACACTTTCTGAGTGTCATTTACTCCTAGGCTGCCCCACATGAAATTGCCAGTGTCCAGTAGTGTTTATGATAAATACAATGGTTATTCCTATTTTAAAGCTAAGGAAACTGAGGCACAGAGAGGTTAATGCTCTTTCCTGAAGCCACAAAGCTTAATAAGAGAAGCTCGGATTGAAACCAGACAGTCTGGCTCTCAAGATTAATAACTGAGATTCCAAATGATGACCTCGAATCATCAAGATAAGTTTAATTATGTTCTGCAGTCTCAGTTTGAGAAGTCAGAGAAGTGTGAAATCCATTTTAGAAGTCTCCTCTGTGCAAACTAGTCAAAAAAAAAAAAAAGATAAAAGATTGGCTCTGAAATTCATCTAACTGGAAAAATCCATCAGTGAGCCACACCTCGTTCCCCTACCACACCCCCACAGCAAATATGTGTGAGGCATTGATACAGGTTTGTTTGGTTGTTCAACTTGATCTGTCCTTCCTAACACCATCTAGACCCAAAAGTCCATTATGATAAACAGTATGGGGCCATTCAAATCCTTGGGCATAAGACAGAACTTCAGAAACTTTCTAGGCTGTAACCAAGGCACCCTTCCTCCCTAAAGGGTGCGCAGCCCATGGGGAGCCCTTGAGACGAGGAACTTGGAGCTGCTGAGGGTCTTACTTTTGAAGGTGGTGTGGGATATGGGTTGTTGGGCTTCCCTGGTAGCTTAGACAGTAAAGACTCTGCCTGCAATGCAGGAGACTCAGGTTCAATCCCTGGATTGGAAAGATCCCCTGGAGAAGGGAATGGCTACCCACTCCAGCATTCTTGCCTGGAGAATCCATGGACAGAGGAGCCTGGTGGGCTACAGTCCATAGAATTGTAAAGAGTCAGACACGACTGATTAACACTTTCACGCTTTCACATGGTAAAAGTCGTATTTACTATGCTTTGACTATTCCTCTTAAATAAGGGCTAATAAATGAATCAGCCCTTGATATAGATGTGACTCCAGAAGAGGCAATAAAATGTACTGGGCAAGCAGGATTAGGGAGCAGCAAAATCTGGCCAAGGGTCAAAGATCCTGCGGGTTGACATTCTCAGTGAGAGAGAGGGGGGCTCCCTGAGCACATAAAATGCCTTTCCCAAACCAGAAGCATCTCTGGAATCAACTGCAGGGATGGTAAAACAGCTCCGGCAATATATAATTTTCTGCAATTTCTGCCTTTTCACCCCATCTTTTTAAAAAACATATTAAGTTCTTCTCTAACAGCAGGATTGCTTCAATTTGCATCTTTCCGCATGTTAATCAGGCTGCTGGGGAGACCACAGCGCAAACAGCCTTTCTCTCTGGGGTGGTGGCCTGGCCCACTCTAACATGGTAGCCCTCCCTGACCCAGGAGAGGGCCTTGGAGGCCAGAGGTCAGCGGGTGGGCTGAAGGCTGGGAGAGGGTAGCCACAGCCAGGGGGGGAGAATGGAAGGTTACTCTGGTTGAGTCTTGCTAGCAGCTCCCAGGGTGAGAGCCAGGATAAGGCCAGTGCAAAATTTAGGCGACTCCAAAAATCTCAGTAATCAAAATAAAGATTTTAATGCGATATTAAAAAAAACCAAATCCAATGCAAAAAAAAAAAAAAATCCATGATACCTAAAATATAAAAAATCTATTTTAAATAAAATAAAGCCATTTACAAATGAAGAAACTGAGGCACAGAAAGGTCAAGCAGCTTGCCCAGGGTCACAGAGCTAGTAAGCAATGACATTTGGTCTGGATCCAGAGCCCAGGTTCTTAATCGCTTTGCCCTACTGCTCACATTCTGTACCCTAAGAAACACTTTTAAATAGATGTGGAACATAGTGACATTTATGGTCTTCTCCTTAATATTTGCAATGTTTCCCAAATTTCCTGGAATTAGTGCACTGTCTTTTTTAGTCAGAAAAATGAAGACACTGAAAAGAAAGAACCTGTAAGGGAAAAGAACCTGAAAAAAGAATGAATAAATGTAAATGTATCACTGAATTGTTCTGATGGCAACCCACTCCAGTATTCTTGCCTGGAGGATTCCATGGACAGAGGAGCCTGGCGGGCCACAGTCCATGGGGTTGCAGAGTTGTACATGACTGAGCATGCATACACACACATATACACCCGAAACTAACACAACATCGCAAATCAACTATATCCCAGTATAAACTAAAAATTAAATTTAAATAGGTAAGAAAACGGATCATTATCCACAACTCTGAGACGTAGCACCCCCAGAGGGGTGAACACGACTCCGAGTTGGGGGTGATTCTGTGGCCAGTGCCCTCGGGAAGGGCTCTTGCATTCACAGAGGAGCACAGCCCAGGAGCCCCTGCTTGCCTGGGTAAGCCTGCAGAAGCAGGAGACCTGGGTGTAGGCATTAGGGATGGTGGTGAAGACTCCATAGGCTACAGTTTATTCTCACACAGATGGTGAGTATTCAAGCTGGTCTAGGAGCTGGGCCTGTCTCTAAACATCGACTGAATAACCACATTGAGGTCAAGCTGGTTTTTCTCTGCTGTCTTAATGACTGGCTTCTCAAGCAAGCCAATCAGTTGTGTATCTGTTGATGTGGTCATTCACAGGCGAAGAATTGCAGATTGACCATTTTTCCTCCCACTCATTGAGCCTGTGTGTCTAGGATACTAACCAAACTCCATCAACTAAAGTTCAAAGAAAAAAGGAACAAGTCAGCTATGAGGATGTTCAAGGTATTAATTATATTGTTTTCCTTTAACAGAATAGATTTAATAAATTATGGCCCATCCATACAACAGAGAATTGATATATAGCTATTAAATATGTCTTCTAAGAATAATGACATGGGAAAATAAATCTGGATATCATATTCTACTAATTATAAGAAAAAGCTATAGTCTTGGACACACAGAAAAAAAGCCTTGGAGGAAAGGCTTCAAAATGTCAACAGTGATTATCTCTTGGTGATGGTTCTAGTCTTTTGTATTTTCAACAGTCAGGAACATGTTATTTTTTCAGCATCAGGAAAAACGTTTTTGTTTTCTTTTCTTTCACTCTGCTTGTTGTTCTTGTTAACGAGAAAGATGATTTCTAAGACCAAAATATTGCAAACTAACTTTTTAAAAGGGTGATGTCTGGGACTTCCCTGGTGGTACAGTGGATAGGAATCTGCCTGCCAATGCAGATGACATGGGTTTGATTCCTGGTCTGGGAAGATCCCAAAGGCCATGGAGCAATGAAGTCCATGTCCTACAACTACTGAGCCTGAATGCCTAACTACTAACTAAAGCCCACATGCCTGTACTTTGCAACAAGAGAAGCACTGCAATGAGAAAGAAGCTGGCGCACCGCAAGTGGAGTAGCCCCTGCAAGAAGAGAAAGCCCACGCAGCAACGAAGACCAAGTGCAACCAAAAATAAATAAGTACCTGCTCTTCCTTTAAAAAAATAAAAAATAAAAGGGTGATATCTGAATGCTGATTATTCATCATGCAGGGCACATAGCTGTGCTGACCACACACACACACACACACACACACACACACACACAATCTTTCCCAAAGATCAACCTGCATATTTTGGGTCTCAGGAAACCTTCACCACTTCCCCCACTTCACCTTACCTCTTTCTTCCTATCTTTCTCCCTCTTCCTCCTGGAATCTTCCCAAGACTCCCATATGGAGATACTGGGCTCTCTCTGAAGTTTGTCTTTAGAACAATGAGAGTTCTGACTTTATCAGGGTTCAAAGCTAAGCTCCCCATCCACAAAGTCCCACACCACCTGGCCCCCACATTCACCCACACCCTTGCCTCTCTGATGTCACTCATTATTGTTTTCCTGCTCCTTCCTTTACAAGAGCTTTGGTATTCTTTGTCTGGACTGATCTTCCTCTAGGTAGTTGCAAGGGCTCACTGCCTCACTTGTATGTATTTTGGCATATTATATGCTATGTCCAAGAATTTTCCTTCAGGATAGTAAAGAGTGCTGTAAAATATTTGTCATAAAAAAGAGGCAGTGGGTCTGACAGGATTGATGACCCTGCTGTACAGTGATTGCTGGCTGGCAATTTCTGTCTTTCATACAAAATTGAGAACTTTGGGAGGGCATGAACTGAGCCAAAGCATATTTAATGAAATGAAATGAATGAAAACACGAGCAGGCTTTGTTATTGTTCAGTCGCTCAGTCGTGTCCGCTTCTTTGCGACCCCATGGACTGCAGCACACCAGTCTACCTTGTCCTTCACCATCTCCCGGAGCTTGCTCAAACTCATGTCCATTGAGTTGGTGATGCCATCCAACCATCTCATCCTCTGTCGTCCCCTTCTCCTCCTGCCTCAATCTTTCCCAGCATCAGGGTTTTTTGCAATGAGTCAGCTCTTCGCTTCACGTGGCCAAAGTATTGGAGCTTCAATTTCAGCATCAGTCCTTCTAATGAATATTCAGGATTGATTTCCTTTAGGATTGACTGGTTTGATCTCCTTGCAGTCCAAGGGACTCTCGAGAGTCTTTTCCAACACCACAGCTCAAAACTATCAATTCTTTGGTGTTCAGCCTTCTTTATGGTCCACCTCTCACATCCATACCTGACTACTGGAAAAATCATAGCTTTGACTAGACGGAACTTTGTAGGCAAAGTAATGTCTCAGCTTTTTAATATGCTGTCTATGTTGGTCATAGCTTTTCTTCCAAGGAGCAAGCGTCTTTTAATTTCATGGCTGCAGTCACCATCTGCAGTGAGTCTGGAGCCCAAGAAAATAAAGTCTGTCACTGTTTCCATTGTTTCCCCATCTATTTGCCAGGCTGCTGATACCTAGAAGGGGATGGGGAGGGAGAGCTACCAGGTGAAGCTTTGCCTTCCTTGACTGGTGAGAGTTGAGTCACATTCTTGCCAGTGTGTGCAGGGACCTGACTGGATGGCATTGAGAATGTGCATCTGGTCAGGGACTCCTGGCTCCAGAGCGAGGCTGTCTGGCTGCCTGGCAGGCCTAGGGGCAGCTAGGGGTCTGGGAAGGGGAAGCCTAGGAGCTAGTCACCACCCACACCCACAACACCCTCCTGCCTCTCTCTAGAAGTCCAGCCACTCATCAGGCCTACTAAAGGCTACTGGCCTGACAAAGCCCATAGCTGTTCCATGTGCCGTGAAGGTTCAGAACTTCACTGGGTGAGGGAAACACTCCCAGACCCCAGGCTCGGGTTAGAATCCTGCAGTCTTAGCCAGGCCACTCCAACTTCTCTGCATCTGGACACTGGGTCACTCACACCTACCCAGCCCTGAGTCCCACGAAGGTGAAAGTGTTAGTTGTTCAGTTGTGATCCCTTGGACTATAGCCTGCCAGGCTCCTTTGTCCATGGGATTTTCCAGGCAAGAATACTGAAGTGGGTTGCCATGCCCTTCTCCAGGGGATCGTCCAGACCCAGGGATAGAACCCCTGTCTCCTGCATTGCAGGCAGATTCTTTACTGTCTGAGCCAGCAGGGAAGGCCCCTGAGTCCATGGTGAATGATCACATAGACTGTCACCATGAGAGTCTTAAGCAACTGTGAGGACTATGCAAATATTGGTCAGTATTATACGCAATAATCACTGTCTTACTGCTGACCATAATGAATTCTTTGGTGATTCGGAGGCCCTTCAGGAGATTAAGCTCAGCCTTGTCAACATCAGGTATCACCAAATAATATCTGGGGTCAAATCCTGATTGTTGGAACTTTCTTGGTATTTAAATTCTCGATGAGAATGGCTTTTCTATAACCCATCAAAGCATGGTGGTGACTCTCTGGAGTCAACTCTAATCCTTCTCTGGTCCCTGCCCGCCCACACCATCCCCATGGATGAAGGGAGGGTTTGTCTGCTCCAGGAGAGTATATTCGTTTGAGCAGGAAGCCCAGCTCTGGTGAAAAACCCTCTCTCAGACTCCACCCTCTTCCTTTGATCCTCCTACTGAATGCTGGGATGACAGAAGCAAAGCCGATCAGATGTAATTATTTTAATTCAGCCAGATGCTGGGAATTAGTCTCTTTTTCCTTGCAAGTATTCTAGGGAAAGACAGAACTCAGCCAAAGATGCCCCCAAAGAAAAGGAGCTGACAATCTCAAGAGGAAGGGAGGGAGCCCCCCCCCCCCCCCCTTGCTCTGAAACTGCTTAAATCAAAGAAGCTGCTGCCATCCGCGGATGCGGGTGGGGGAGGGCAGAGTGGGAGAGGAGGAGGAGGAGAGCCTAAACACACACTGTTTACCAATCCCGGAAAACTAGACCAATAGCAGCACCCAGCACTGTCTAGAGCTTTAAAATTTCCAAAGCACTTTTGTTTGTATTCCTTTGTCTAATTATAAACCAGGGAGGAAGCCACCGACAGAGTTAGAAGCCTGAGGGCAAACTGGATTTAGGCTTCAGGGAATTCAGGTTCAGTCTTCCCCAGAAACCCACGAGGAGGAGAGCCTCTTGGGCACAGTCACCGTCACAATCTCCTTTAATCTTCACAGCAAGTCTATCAGCCCCAGCGTACAGGTGGAGAAACTGAGGCTCGGGAAGCTTGAATAGACCTCTAGTCTACATATCAGCTATGTTCTCACCTTTGTTCTCTCCCTGAAACTCCAGTACTTTGGCCACCTCATGCGAAGAGTTGACTCATTGGAAAAGCCCCTGATGCTGGGCAAGATTGAAGGCAGGAGGAGAAGGGGACGACAGAGGATGAGATGGTTGGATGGCATCACTGACTCGATGGACATGAGTTTGAGCAGGCTCTGGGAGTTGGTGATGGACAGGGAACCCTGCTCAGCTGCAGTTCATGGGGTCACAAAGAGTCGGACACGACTGAGAGACTGAACTGACTCTCCCTTGTGGGGACTCCAATAGTGCCCAGATCGCCAGCATATACAGGTGTAGCAGTTATATCCACATGCCCTAAACATTTGGTTTGGGCTTCCTGTTCATTCATTTACAGATTCACCGAACAGCCTCTGTGAGCATCTACTGCACGCCCCGCCCTCTGCCGGGTGTACCTTTGGGGGAGGTTTAGTCCCGAGATCAAGGTCCACCAGACCCACCGAGGTAAACAGACAGACAGAAAAAGCAGATAGAGCAACTGTGTTTGAGCTGATCTAGTCATTGCTGTACTTCCCAAAGAATATCAATTCTGTCTTATTCTCCAACTGGAAGCCCCCGAATGCAGAGTTTGGGACACTATAGCCTCGTTATTAAAGATCCTGGCTCCCCCCCAGCTACCCCCAAGTTGTCCCTACCTCCTGCTTCTCTGCAGTCACACAGAAGAAGCAAAACCAAGGACTGCGTAGGACTGCAGACTCTGGCTTCCCAACATACACACGCACACACACACACACACACACACACACACACCCCAACCACATGCTCTCACCCCCTCAGCCCCATGTAGGGGCATCACCCTACTCCAGAGCTAAAAGTGAAAAATGACAACTAAATGCCAAGCGCCCAGCCTCCCAGACTGAAAAGGCCTCTCCGCTGCCAGTGTTGGTGCCAAGGCAGTCTTGGCTCAAGGACAAGCGAGCGTGGCCGTGACGGGGAGTGGACCAGGGCTCCCAGCCCAGCTCAGCGGCTGACCGTGGGCGAGCTTTTTCCTCTCTCTGTGCCTCAGTCAGCTCAGCTCTGAAAAGGGGAGACATCTTCCAGCTCCAAAGCCGTGGACTTCTGTGATAGCCAAGGTAGACTGAAGAGCCCTGCCCTCCCCCAGTGCCTCCAAGGACACCCTGTGGTCCCAGGGTCCCAGGGAGGCCAGCCTGCCCTCCGTCACCGCCCCTTCCCCACTCCACCCCCAGGTCTTGTCCTACGGTCCCTCTGCCACTCACCCTGCAGTTGCTGAGCTCCTCGGCAGACAGGATGATGGTGCCACATTTCTTCCCTGGGACGCCGCTGAGAGAGGAGAAGATGAGAGAATGGAAAGTCAGACAAAGACAGAGCCACAAGCCTGAGCTCTCCCTGAATCAGCCCTCTTCATCCTCCCCTCGCCTCCCCACCACCATCCAGCAGATCTGCTCCGAAGCCCCTAAGAAGACAGAGTCTCCTGTGACCTAGGGTGCTGCTTCCTGGGCCAGGCCCCCAGGCCTGGAGTTGCCCCACCCCCTGCTCCCCAAGAGCCCACCAAGAAGGGTACTGCCTGCATTGAAAGTCCTAGAAAAGCATCCAGACTCACCCGGAGGCTTCCAGACCAGTGGTTCTCAAACTTTCCATCCAGAGACCACTTCTGTGGGCAAAAGACCTCGTGGGCTAGCCACCCCAACCTGCACCCAGCTGATCCCCAGAGTCCCGGCACATCCCAGCTCTGAGCCACTCTGATCCATTGGAGGAAGGAGAGCAGTAAGAGGCCGTGAAACAGGAGGACGGGTGTACTCTGGGTGGCAGCTTGCCAGGCCGTCTCCCATGGCTCCCTCCCCTGCAACTTCTTGGCTGGGGTCTCTCTGGGGGAGAGAGATCTCGGCCAACCCTGAGGCTCCTCTAGGAGGTGGGCGGCCAGGACGTGAAGTTGGCCCCCTCCCCCAGAGAATCCTCTCTAGGGGAGCAAGTTCCCAGGGTGGGGTTCTACCATGATCTCTTTCTTTGGTCAGGAGGGACCCCACCCCACCCAGGTACCAGCCCACCCCACTCCGATGTTTAGGACTAACCCCAGCTGGGGGGAGGTCCCAGGGCAGCCAGGGCCCCTGGGAGGGAGAAGAAAATGGCAGCTGTCCAGTAGTTGTATGACTTTGGGCTCATTACTGCACCTCTCTGAGTCTCAGTTTCCTAGCCCATAAAATGGGTGTGACTGTAGCATCCATTTTACAAAATAATATGCACACACACCATGCCTGACACGGAGGAGGCCCTCAAGAGCACCATTTCTCTCCCTGCCTGGCTCCTTTTACAAGTCTGCAAAGCTGATGAAATGCAGCCCACACTCGAGCCAGCCTCAGGGCCACAACACGCTGGCTGCGGAACACATTTCGGAGAACCACTGATGGAGCTCTCTCCAGTGCCAGCTCTCGAAGGGAGAGATTTTCAAACAGAGGCAGGGGAGGCAGGGGAGCTGGCCCTCGGCAGGGGGCTGATGAGATAGCCTGGATCCCTCCGGATGAGGCTGAGGCGGCCAGAGCAGGGCTGCAGCTGGAGTGTCCCCTGCTCCAGCCAGGTGGCCGGCCTGTCCCCCTTAGACTTGGGAAGCCAGCTGAGTAACCCAAAGCCTCTCCACCCCCATCCAGCCCTGCCTGCTGGTAAAGATCGATTTGTTTGACCAGGGAGACAGAATGCTTACACCAGCCTCCTCTGTCCAATGTTTCTCCATCTGCTCCTCTCCTTGCCTCTTAGCCCCTCGTCTATTTCCGATCTTTCCTTCCACGCTCTCTAGCCCCAGTCAGCTCCCACCTTCCTGGCCTTTCTCTCTCTCCCTCCCTTCCCATTTGCTCTCTCTTCCTGCTTCTCTCTCTGACTCCTGCTCCCTCTCCAATTGCTGCTTCCCTACTCTTCTTGTAAATTAGCATCCATACCCTTCCAGGGCTGTGAGCATCCCTAGGTCCTGTGAAGGCCCCTTTCCTACATCCCGCTAATCTGATGACAGTCCAGCTACTGAGACCGCAACTTCTAGGAGCCCTCAGCAAAGGCCAGTGGCCCCTCCAGGTGGGTCCCCCGAGCAGATGCTCCTTACCCTCGTCCCCCTACCCCCTGCCAGATGTGGACCCTCTCTCCAACCAGGAGAGGAAAGGGAAGGAGTGGGAGGGTCTTCATGGCCATATTTGCAGGAGGCCAACCAAAAGCAGATGGTCAGGGTAGGGGGCTGGGGCAACTTGGCTAGCCCACCACAGCTGGTAAGCAAATGCGGAAAGTGAGGGTTTAGCAGAATCTACTCTGTGAGGAGGCTGATGTCCAGCAGTGGAAGCACTGGAGAAGAGGGGAGATAAAGACAAGGGAGGAGAAGGCTGAGAGGTGGGAGGGGGAGAAAGCGGGCCTGGGGAGAGGACAGGAAGGAAGAGGGCCCAGTCCTTGCTGATGCCCAGAATCAGCCCCTACCTCTCAGCCCCACCCTGCTCCCCGAAGTCCTCTGACCCCTGGGCCTGGGGATGCTGGAGCTCTAGCCTGGGTGGGGGGAGGGCCAGCTGCAGAGTGGCCCCAAGCATCTGGGCCCTTCAGGAGGGACCCAGGACCCTGAGGCCCCCTTCTGAGAGCTGGCTGAATGTGAGGACTCCAGGGCCAGAGGTGTCTGGTGGCCTACCCGTTGGACACAGCCGGCATGGGCTTGCCTGTCCTGGAATTCAGGCTGAACGCTCCTATTCTGTGGAGAGAGAAAGAACACGCTGTGAGCTGAGTATCCCCGTCCGGAGAGGCCAGAGCTCTCAGCATCATCAAGATTCTTGGAGACAGGTTTCTGTTCTGGATCAAACATCAGAACAGGTCCAAGAGCCACAGGCCAGGGGAAGGAGAGGTATTCTTCCCAAACCTAACAAGGTGACGCTCTGGGCAACTTCACCTCAGAGGTTCTCAGAGTGTGGTTCCCAGACAAGCTGCATCACCTCCCCTGGGGCTGTGTTAGACATGGAAATTCTCGCGCCATCGCCTGGACCTGGGGTTGGAGCCCAGCGGTCTGTGCGAAATCCGCTCTCCAGGGGATGCTGATGCCTGCTTCAGTTTGAGAACCTCTGCGTGGCCTCTCTGAGGCTCAGTGTTTAGGCTGTGAAATGGGGAGACTGACCTCGTGAGGTCACAGAGACGAAACACTGTCTGGCCCAGAACAGACACCCCTTGAAAGGAAGCCATTCATAGGTCTAGCCAGAGGAGCAACTAAACTTGGATGTGGGAAAGCTTCAGTGGGGGAAGTAGGTCCCCTCCTTCACCAGCACCCTGCATCTCCACATTTTAGATCCTGTTTGACCTTTAAAACTCCTCCCACTGGCTCCTCCCCAATCCAAAGTCTTTCTCCAACCCCCCCGCCCCCCAGCCCCCGGAAGGTGTGCCCCTCCACCCCTGGAGGGCCAGGGGGCAACACAGGAAACAGACCCAAATAACTCATGAGCTTTTGACCCAGGCAGTTGGGAGCTAAGAGGGGCAGACACACACTCACTCCTGGGACCCAAATTCTATAAGCTTCAGAGCCCTTAAACATGGGATTACTCCCTAGGCTCAAGAAATGATAGCTATTTATAACTATATTCTGTGAAGCCAGGGGAGGAGACCATTTGGGGGACAGAAGAACTTTCTGGAGGCTCTGAAGTTTCCACACAGTTATTGGGGGTTAGAGACAGGACCTGGGAAAGAGACCAGTCCCCTCCCCGCAATAACACATTCTGCAGTTATTGATCATGGTGAGGGAACAGCGTCCAGTGTGAAATTGGTAGAAGCGGAGGTGGGGGTGCGCTTTTCTGCCCACCCTGCCCTGTGACATGGACACATGTCCCAGTTGGCAGGCCTTTCTTGCCTGGTCCCTGCTCCTGGGGCTTCCTGAGAGGGACAAGAGAGGTCACCCCATTGCCTGGCCAACCTGGCTGGTCCCTGAAGCCACCCCCAGGCTCCACTGTGAGAAGCCTTGGGACTCCTCATGGCGGAGCCTGTTCAGTGTAATAGTTTCCCCCTAAAGCACTGAAAACCCTGTGATGCAGGGGCAGGGTGGGACGGGGAGGGCCTTGCCATTGGAACAATCTGAAGACTACTCAATGTAAGCAGATCCCTAGGTTCAAATCCTAGCCCTTCTACTTCCTAGCTATGTGGCCTTGGGCAAATCACTTCCCTCTCTGGGCTTCAGTTTCTTCCCCTATATAATGATGGGGTCGGGGGATGGGAGAGGACTAGATAATGTCTCAGGTCATTCTAAAGAATGTGAGGCTCTAGTAAGTGAGCTGAGGTCCCTCCAAGATAATTGGGTTAAAAGTCCTGCAAGGGCAAAGCTCTTTCAGTCCCTGTATTTCCGACTGCCCACGATGACTGGCTGACGGCTTGCCCCTCCCCTGAGCCAACCCTCAGCAAAGATGAACAGGCAGTTGGACCATCGCTGAGGAAGCAACCCAGACAGGCTCCACTTCCCTGTATACTTACGTGAGGGACTTCTCCAGGCGGCTCCCAGGGGACCCCACAATCTCTCCAAGGGTGCAGAAGGCCTGGCCCAGGAAATCCTGCACATCCAGGGTGCAAAAAAGACCACTGTCAACCACTAGGCTCACAGTCACCATCACCTCCCCCATCACCCCACCCCTGGGTATACAAGGGTTCTGAATTAACAGGCTATAGCGTCAGACACACACTCTGTGTCACAGTGAAACCCAAGGCCAACTCAGAGTTTGGCATTTAGGAGACTTTCAGAATTGCTGGGCAGGCACTGGCAGAACTCACGTGTTTGGATAAATCAGGACTCTTGGAGTCAACATCATACCTGCAGGGAATACAGAGAGATGGTGAAGGCAGCTGGGGCAGCCTGCCCTGAACTGTCTGGCTTCTTGAGCTGAGCCAGAACCCATGCTCTCCCCAAACCAAGCACTAATGCAGTAGACATTCCTGGGAGTAATAGCAGGGAGATATAAATGGGAGCCTTCTAAAGTGCTAGACCTAGTGTGTCTTTTGATCTGGGTGATAAATGGATATCAGAATGCATCATGGGGTAGGGTTCTTAGGATTTGGGCACTTCACTATATATAAGTTATGTTGTTGTTGTTTATCCAATAAGTCATGTCCAACTCTTTGCGACCCCATGGACTGCAGTCCTCCAGGTTCCTCTGTCCGTGGGATTTCCCAGGCAAGAATGCTGGTGTGGGTTGGCATTTCCTTCTCCAGGGGATCTTCCCAACCCAGGGATCAAACCCACATCTCTTGCATTGGCAGGTGGATTCTTTACCACTGAGCAACCAGGGAAGCCCATATATAAGTTGTGTATGTGTTAGTCACTCAGTAGTGGCTGACTCTTTGCAACTCCATGGACTGTAGCCTGCCAGGCCTCCTCTGTCCATGGGATTCTCCGGGCAAGAATACTGGAATGGGGTACCATGCCCTCTTCCATAAGATCTTCCCAACCCAGGGATTGAACCCGTGTCTCTTGTGTCTCCTGCATCAGCAGGCAGGTTCTTTACCAGTAGTGTCATCTGGGAAGCTGACTTCCCTGCAATGGGTTGCATTGACTGCCCTGGCCCTCAAGTCCTCCTATTGCTCCCTCCACGTTCGTCTCCTTTTTACTGCATTTTTTCCCTTTGCTCCCTTTTTGCCAACCCCTTTTCCCCACTCCGTCCACAGTTCTCTGGGGGCACAGTCCTTTCTAACCACCCTACATCCTGAACAAAACAACAGAACACTCCTCTACCTACTCACCAGACTAAAACCCCACTGTCACCTTTAACCTCAGGAGAGGGGGGCATTCGGCATCCTTGTGATGAACACACAGATGCTTTGAGTCCGGTCAGCTGGGTAACCCCTGAAGGAGGGGAAACTGGTGGGGACACCGCCCCCAGAACCAGCTTTGACAGAGGGAAAGTTCACTGGGGACTTGGGCTCCCTGGGGGTAGAACTGGAGTTGCCCCCAAGATCTTCCTCAACCACCCGCCCCAGAATCAGGTAATTGCCCAGTGTGCTTCCACACTAGACCAAAGCGGGGTGTCTTTGTTCCCTCTCCCCACCTCTCTTCCATCTCCTGATGTGCGTGGGGCTGGACTTCAGCTAAGAGTCCCTTTTCTCCCAGGTCAACCCTTGGCTTCCTCTGATGTGACAGCTCTCCTACCTTCCCAAGTGAGTAAACCACTGCCCCAACAATAGGTCCTGGAGCCCTACCTCCCCACCGTGGTTCCCTCCCCAGCTCCAACCTCAGCACCATCTTCTACTTACAGGTCAAAACGGAGGTTCTGCTTCTCCTCGAAGAAGTAATCCACGATGAACTTGCGCACAAAGTCGGGATTGAGTGTGTTGTCAATGACCTCGGTGCGTCCAAACTGCAAGAGGAGAAGGGGCGTGGGTCTCGCATCCAGGCTGGAGGGACAGGGGAACACTGGACTCGGAGCCCCTCAGTCCTGAACCTGGTGGTAATGGAAACCACGCCTTGTCCAGCCCCTGATCCCCACACTTATCCCCCAGTCAAGGAGAGAGCTCCCTTATCTAACAGTGGAAGCCATCTACCTTTGGTTCTAATTGCCACTGCCATCCCTTTAACTCTCCCTTTCTTTACATAGGTTCCACTCAAGTGGGGTAGTGTTTTTTTGTTTTTTTGTGGGGTTTTTTTGGCTTGTGGGATCTTAGTTCCCCAATCAAGGATCGAACTGGGATCTTTAGCAATGAAATCACAGAGTCCTAACCACTGGATGGCCAGGGAATTCCCAAGTGAGATGGTTTTGATATCTGGACATCTGAGCAGGCCCTTCACTTGCCCACCTCCCTGCCTTTGCCTACACTGTATCCTTCACCTGGCTTCCCCTTCTTGGCCAATGGCATGTCCTTCACTCTTTCAAAGTCCATTGTTAATGCCGCCTTCTCCAGGAAACAGTCCTGATTCTTCCAACCAGACAACTCTCTGTGAGCCACCACTGAACCTGTGCTACCTCCATGATTACCTTCCTTCTTGGACTGATTTCGATTTAGGCGTACCGATTTGATGCCCCAATGGTAAACACAAGGCAGAGACAGGGGCTGTGGGATCTCTGAAGATCCCTTCTCCTGCTGTTCATGCCCTTGTGTAATCCTCTCCTCTTGAACGTGGGCTGGAGCCGATGGCGAGCTTCTAATGAAGATTGGACTAGAGCACAAGTCACTTCTGAGGTTACGTTATAAATGACTATGGTGGGACGTCCCTGATGGTCCAGTGGTTAGGATTCTGCCTTCCAATGCAGGGGACACAGGTTCGATCCTTAGTAGGGGAACTAAGATCCCACATGCTGGGGGGAAACTAAGCCTGTGATCCACAACCAGAGAAGCTCCCATGCCACAAGGACCACAACAAAGACATAGCACAGCCAGAAAAAAAAAAAAAAGACTTTGGCTTTGTCTGGGGCACCTTCCCTGTCTCTCTCGCTCACTGTGATGAAGCCAGATGCCATAGTGTGAGCTGACCTATGGGGAGGCCCATGTAGCAAGGGACCACCCCTGAGAACCTGAATCCTGCCAAAAACCACTGAGTGAAGTTAGAAGGGGATCCTGCCCCAGCCCAGCATTGAAGGAACGGAGGTCCTGGCCAACGCCTTGACCGAAGCCTTGTGAGAGACCTTGAGGCAAAGGACTCCGCAGAGCTGAACCCAGATTCATGACCCCGTTGTTTAAGTGGCTGAAGTGTGTTAGTCTTTCAGTTGTGTCTGCTTCTTTGCGATCCCATGGACTGTAGCCCGCCAGGCTTCTCTGTCCATGGGATTTTCCAGGCAAGAACACTGGAGTGGGTTGCCATTTCCTCCTCCAGGGGATCTTCCCAACCCAGAGATTGAAGACGAGTCCCCTGTGTCTCCTGCCTGGGCAGGTGGGTTCTTTACCACTCAGCCACGTGGGAAACCCCATGTGGTTTCCCATGCTAATGCTTAAGGACTCAGCTCCCCAGAAGTCCGGCTCTCCAACTCCGATAGTTTGCCTCATATCCCTATGACTGCACTCACCACATGCCCTAACTATGATCTACTGTTTTCATCCCAATAGAGCTTCTCAAGCAACGGGAGGATCCAAGTTTTCCTCATCTTTCACAGATGATTATAGCACCAGCAGCTGCTGTAAACACTTTGCACTGTATTCCCTTAATTAATCCTTTTATGGTAGGCGTCCCTATTTTTTTTGGAGAAGGAAGTGGCAACCCACTTCAGTACTCTTGCCTGGAAAATCCCATGGACTGAGGAGCCTAGTAGCTCCTAGCCTAGTAGGCTATAGTCCATGGGGTCGCAAAGAGTCGGACACGACTGAGCAACTTCACTTCACTTCACTTCCCTATTTTATGGATGAGGAAATGAAAGCACTGAAAAGCCAAGTAATTTGTCTAGAGTCGCAAGGCTAATAATTGCTGACTGCAGGCATTCTGGCTCACGTTCTCTAAGCGTGTTGCCCTACATGTAAGGTTCCGAGAGCAAGGATGGCAGAAGCCCACTGCTCCTAGTGACTGGTGCAGAGCAGCTACTCATTGTTGAATGAAGTAAGATAGAAGGAGGGAATGGATGACAGGGTTTGAGTTCCAACTTTATCACAAGCTGATTATGTGACAAGATCAGAGACTTTCAAGGCCTCAGCTTCCTCATCACGAGATGGAAAATAACATGACTTGTTCTGGGACTACCCTGGTGGCCCAGTGGTTGAAAATCAGCCTACCCAACCTGAATGGGAGGGGAGTTTGGGGGAGAATGCATACGTGTAGACGTATGGTTGAGTCGCTTTGCGATTCTCTTGAAACTATCACAGCACTGTTAAGTGGTTATAGCCCAGTAAAAGGTTTAAAATAAAATAAAAAAGAATCCGTCTGCCAACGCAGGGGACATGGGTTCGATTCTTGGTCTGGGTGAGGCAACTAAACCTATGAGCCAAGGTTACTGAGCCTACACTCTAGAGCCCACATGCCACGAGAGAAGACACCATAATGAGAAGCCCGCTCACTGCCGTTAGAGAAAGCCTGAGCACAGGAACCAAGACCCAGAGCAGCCAAAAATAAACAAACAAAAACACTACTTGTTCTGCTTGTTTCGTCAAGTTATCCAATTCAATTCAATTATGAATTCAACTGTTTTTAAGCACTTACAAAGCAGGCCAGGCAGTGTGGTGGGTCCTGGGCTACAAAGATAAATAGAATATGAATCCTATACTTCAGGACTCCTCTGTCATAGGTGAGACAGCTCAGACTCAAAATAACTACAAGACAGTGGGAGAACAGTCATCACAGAATTACATGCAAAGGTCTAAGGCAGGGTGCGCTCCTCTGGCTGGGGAAGCATGGGAGTCATTGACGTGTACCCAAAAACAGATCACTGGGTGTCCTGTTTCACATACTAGTCCAGGTATGTGATTTCATAGAGGTCTGCCTCTTTCACTACCTCTGAGCTTTTTTACAACTCTGTAAATTACAGAAAGCATAACGTAATGCAAATGATTCTTATCCACAGAAATGCAAATGAATTTCCCTCAGTGGAATGCAATTGATTATTTGATTATTACCCAGTGGATTTGCATCTATTTGTAAATTCATCTCAGCATTTGTGGTTGTGTATGTGTTTGTGTTGCTGGATTTGAACCAGTTATAACATCTTACTGGTTCCCTCATTAATGAATAAGTTGAATAAAATTTTACTATGTGTTCAATTTATATTTCTGTGGGAATCATTATTTTATCTTTAAAAAATGTGTCCTTTAACAAGAGATTATTTTCAAAATAACCCATGCTCAGAATTCCCTGGTAGTCCAGTGGTTAGGGCTCTGCGCTTTCACTGCCAATGGTGAGGGTTTGATCCCTGCCAGGGGAACTAAAAATCTCACAAGGCTTGAGGCAGGATCAAAAAAAACAAAAACAAAAACAAAACCCATACTCAAGCCCTACCACAGGCCAATTAAATCCAGGTGGGGTCTGAACAACTGTATTTTTAAAAAGTTCCCTACATAATTTTAAGCTGCAGATGGTTTTAAGAATCACAGATTCTCAGTAGGAACACAGGGTCTTCCCAGATCGCACTAGTGGTAAAGAACCTGTCTGACAATGCAGGAGACATAAGAGACGCAATTTCAGTCCCTGGGTGGGGAAGATCCCTGGAGGAGGGCATGGAAACCAACTCCAGTATTCTTGTCTGGAGAATCCCATGGACAGAGGAGCCTGGAGGGCTACAGTCTATAGGGACAGGACTCAAGCAACTTAGCATGCATGCAGGAGGAAGGAAGAAAACTAACATTTATTGAGCCCCTTACTGAATAGTCAGTAGATTAAGTGGATCTTTATAGTTGACTTATTTCAAATCCTAAAAGACGATGCTGTGAAAGTGCTGCACTCAGTATGCCAGCAAATATGGAAAGCTCAGCAGTGGCCACAGGACTAGAAAAGGTCAGTTTCCATTCCAATCCCAAAGAAAGGCAATGCCAAAGAATGTTCAAATTACCTCACAATTGTACTCATCTCACATGCTAGCAAAGTAATGCTCAAAATTCTCCAAGCCAGGCTGCAACAGTACATGAACAGTGAATTTCCAGATGTTTAAGCTGGATTTAGAAAAGAAAGAGGAACCAGAGATCAAATTGCCAACATCCGCTGGATCATCAAAAATGCAAGAGTTCCAGAAAAACATCTACTTCTGCTTTATTGACTACACCAAAGCCTTTGACTGTGTGAATCAAAACAAACTGTGGAAAACTCTTCAAAAGATAGGAATACCAGACTACCTTTGGTAGTCTACCTGCCTCCTGAGAAATCTGTATGCAGGTCAAGAAGCAACAGTTAGAACTGGACATGGAACAACAGACTGGTTCCAAATCAGGAAAGAAGTACGTCAAGGCTGTATGTTGTCATCCTGCTTATTTAACTTCTATGCAGAGTACATCATGTGAAATGCTGGGCTGGATGAAGCACAAGCTGAATCAAGATTGCAGGGAGAAATATCAATAACCTCAGACATGCAGATGACACCACCCTTATGGAAGGAAGCGAAGAAGAACTAATAAGCCTCTTGATGAAAGTGAAAGAGGGGAGTGAAAAAGCTGGCTTAAAACTCAACATTCAGAAAACTAAGATCATGGCATCCAGTCCCGTCACTTCATGGCTAATAGATGGGGAAACAATGGAAACAGTGACAGACTTTATTTTTGGGGGCTCCAAAATCCCTGCAGATGGTAACTGCAGCCATGAAATTAAAAAGACGCTTGCTCCTTGTAAGAAAAGCTGTGACCAACCTAGACAGCATATAAAAGAGCAGAGACATTACTCTGCCAATAAAAGTCCATCTAGTCAAAGCTATGGTTTTTCCAGTAGTCATGTATGGATGTGAGAGTTGGACTATAAAGAAAGCTGAGTGCCGAAGAATTGATGCTTTTGAACTGTGGTGTTGGAAAAGACTCTTGAGAGTCCCCTGGACTGCAAGGAGATCCAACCAGTCAATCCTAAAGGAAAGCAGTTCTGAATATTCATTGGAAGAACAGATGCTGAAGCTGAAACTCCAAGACTTTGGCCACATGATGTGAAGAGGTGACTCACTGGAAAAGACCCTGGGAAAGATAGAAGGCAGGAGGAAAAGGGGACGACAGAGGATGAGATGGTTGGATGGCATCACCAACTCGATGGATGTGAGTTTGAGCAAACTCCTGGAGATGGTGAAAAACAGGGAAGTCTGGCATGCTGTAGCGCATGTGGTCGCAGAGTCGGACATGACCGAGTGACTGAACTCATCGCTTTCAATTCTCACAAAAACTCCGTGAGTTGTTACCCATTTTGCAAGTGTGTGCTCAGTCACTCAGTCATGTCTGACTCTTTGTGACCCCATGGACTGTAGCCCACCAGTCTCCTCTGTCCGTGGGATTCTCCAGGCAAGAACATGGGAGTGGACTGCCATTTCCTTCTCCAGGGATTTTGCAAGTGAGCAAACTGAAAATCAGAGGTAAGTAACTTGCCCAAAGTCACAGAGCTAGGCAGAGCTGGGTCTAAATCTAAGTATGTGTAACTCCAAAGCTCCTTATGTTTTTTCCTTCATCTAACTGCCAAGAGTCCTCAAGCATTATGAAAGCCAAATAAATATGAGGTTTAGTTCATAATCATTTATAGAAGCCTCCCTATGTGCAAGTCCCTGGGGAGGACATTGAGTTGAATTAAGACTGGGTTCCTGCCCCACCCACCAAATTCCATAACAATCTTATAATGTATAACCTGGTTCCAAAAGAGTTCCCGAATTTTCCTCTCCTGGCTTTGCTAATTTTTAATACCTCTTGTCTTCAGATGCAAACAAAATTTCTCCTAATAGCTTTCTAGAATGTAGACTATTCCAGGAAAACACCCAGGTTCCAGAGAATCCTCTTTTAAGAGAGGGACCTACCTCCTCCTCAATACACTGCCTTCCTCTCTCAAACACATTAAAAAAAAAAAAAATCTCTCCGGCAGGATTTTATATAAAAATCCCAGCCCAGAAAGAGCAAGTATGCCTTTGTGCAGCCTGCCTCCTCCTTCCACTCCTGGCAGAGACTCCAAGGAAAACACCCATTAGGGAAGATGACAGCGCTGCTTTTGAAACGGCACTCGAGGCTTCAATAGAGGGGAATTCCCTAGAGATTGATCTCTGCCAGAGAAGAAAATGGAGTTCCCCTGGAAACAGGACAGGGAGGAGGACTCCAAGGGCACCTAGTATCTCCTAGAGCAAGAAGGAGGGCAAGCGAGCCTGGCTGGGCAGTGATGAATTACCAGGACGGGGAGTAATTAACATATGCATGTCACAAACTACCGCGTATGGAATCTTCAACCCAGGCACTTACTAAAGATGTTTTATAGCCTTCATTACTTGGGTTACTAACAAAGAAAAAGATGTGAAAACTTGGATTTAAAAAATCCAAGGAGCCACTGGGTCCCTGTCAGACCCAATTTACACTCCTATTCATGATGGTCAGAACACAGATGAACTGATAGTTAAAAAAAAAAAAAATCAATTTGGCTATATTTCATTCTACATAGAATTAGAGCACTTTCAAGCCTAAGGGACTTGGAGAGATGGCGTACTAGGGAACTAGCAGTGGGAAGGAAGCAGACAGAGGCAGGAGACCTGGCTCTGCTTGGGGGGCGGGATGGGGGGTGAGGGGGAGGGGTGAGTAGGTTAACCCCTCACCACCCAGAATCCGCAGCCAAGTCAGCCAGCTCCCAGAACATCCTTTTTCTAGCTCCCAGGAAGGATCTGTGCCTCTGAAGCCCATTCTGAAGCCCTTTGTCCATACCTGGTCTCTAAGGATGGGAGGGGGCCTGACATTGCTTATAGTCTGGGGAACAGACCACCAAACACTGGGGGCCACAGGAATTCTCTAACAAAGCTGCAGGGAAGCTCGAAATCTTCTCTGTTTTAACAAGTGATTCTCTAATACCCTAGAGAATTGTTGGGTAGGTGGCAAGTGCAGGACTGAGCAGGCTGGGGTGTGAAACTGGGGAAGAGGCTGAATGATTAGGTGGTGAGGGGACTTTGACCCCACTGATGGGGACAGCCTCCCAGAGGAAAGAAAGAGAAAGAACAAATGAGATATAAGCCTGGAAATTCAGGGTATTCACCCTCCGAAAAGCTTACTTCTTGTCCCTGGCAACCAAACCCAGTGGGAAAAGCTCCTGACATGTTACAAAAGATGCTCCCAAGGGGTCCTAAAACCCCTATGACTAAGCCCCAAGAAAATCAATTAAGCAGCATTAATTACATATCATAAGTTCCAGTGAGACCCTCAGAGGGGGGAGGCAGACTTGGAACTTCTCTGAGGACTAAATTAAGTGGTTCTCAAGGGTTGTGTTACACAGAGAAGTGCAGATTTTGGGGGGCGGGTGGGGAGCTGCGCCACCACACTGTCCTGGTGTTGCAGGAAGGGGCACCCCTTCCAGGGCCCGAAACTGGGCTCTTGTCTAACACTCGGAAATGAATTGTCCGAGGAGACACATGTGCTGACAAAGCAATAGATTTTATTGGGAAAGGGCGTCCGGGTGGAGAGCAGGAGGGTAAGGGGACCCAAGAGAACAGCTCTGCAGAGCTGGCTTGCAGTCTCGGGTTTTACGGTGATGGGATTAGTTTCCGGGTTGTCCTTAGCCAATCATTCTGACTCAGAGTCCTTCCTGGTGGTGCACGCCTTGTTCAGCCAAGATGGATGCCAGAGAGAAGGATTCTGGGAGGTGATCAGACAGGTGGTGTCTCCTTTTGACCTTTCCCGAACTCTTCCGGTTGGTGGACGCTTATTAGTTCCCTGTTCCTTACCAGGACCTCCTGTCCTAAAACAGCTCATGCAAATGGTTACTGCGGTGCCTGGCCAGGGTGGGCGGTTTCAATCAGTGAGCTTCCCCTAACAGTAACACTGTCTCCTCCCACTGCCCCTTCAAGCCTGGGTGGGAACAGCTCCCTGTCTTTGCCAGGCCTGGAGTGCTGCACCGTCCCTTGTGGGTGTCCTCAGCCTCACCTACACCTTTGAAAGAAATCCATTAAATCTCTTCAGTGAAACCAGTTGACTAGAATTCTCCTTCCTGCTGGGCCCCTGACTGACAAATTTTCTCTCTCACAAACACATTCATACACTCATACAATTTCCAAATTTAATGGACCATAAACCAAGAACAGTCCCCACCTCCACCCCATTCTTCTCAGACACTGTAACATTAATGTCACCAGTAAAGTCTGTGACTCCTGCCATGCAGCCTAGATACGCAAGGTCCGTGACAGCCCTCTGGGATGCAGGATCCCAGCACAGCCCATCCCAGATGGGATGCCATCCCACTTGTGAGACTCCGTGGGGACTCTCAGGGACCAAAGCTCCCATCACAGCCTTTACTCTGTAGAAAGTAGACATCCTGGCCCCATCCACACAGGTGCCTGAAAGCCCAGCAGGGAAGGGTAACTGACAGATTAGAACCAGCTCTGAGGGGGCTGTGATGCCCTGAAATTGAATGCAAATGTCTGTACATGTCCTCATTTTCTGGGGAGAGAACCCATGGTTTTCATCAATTTCTCAAAGGGAAGCATATCTTCAGAAAGCTTTAAAAACCACTGATTCAAGCTTTGAAGACAGATCTTAGGGTTTCCCACAGAAGGCAATAAAGTAGTTGATAAAGCAGTCTGAGGCCAGACTTCCTGGGTTCAAATCCTGGCTCAGCTACTCACTGGTTGTGTGACTTGGTCAAATTCCTTTGTTAGGGAACTGCTGACCAAAATTGATCACATTGGTCAGGCACAATGATAACCACTTGCATGAGCTGCCTCACAACAGGAGGTCCTGATAAGGAACAGGGAGCTGCAGCTGAAAAACTAATCGGGAGAATTTGGGAGAGGCCAAAAAGAGTAAGGAGATGCCAGCCTATAATATGTCCTACCAACCTCCCAGAATCCTTTGCACTGGGATCCTCCCAGAATATTGGCTGAGAGATGCGCGCATCACCAGGAAGGACCCTGAGTCAGACCAAACATGGGCCCAGCAAGATGACCGGTCAGAGAACCCAGAAATTAATCCCATCGCCATAGAACCTGGGCTTCCCTGGGGGCTCAGCTGGTAAAGAATCCACCTGCAGTGTATGAGACCTGGGTTCGATCCCTGGGTTAGGAAGATCCCCTGGAGAAGGGAACGGCTACCCACTCCAGTGTTCTGGTCTGGAGAATTCCACGGACTGTGTAGTCCATGGGGTCACAAAGAGTCGGACACAACTGGGCAACTTTCACTTTCCATAAAACCTAAGACTGTGAACACGTGGCAGAGTAGTTCTCCTGGGTTCCCTTAACCTGTTGTGCCCCTTCCCAATAAAGTCTTTTGCTTTGTCAGCACACGTGTTTTCTGGAACAATTCATTTCTGAGTGTTAGAGAAAAGCCCACTCTTAGGCCCTGAAAGGGGTCCCACCTCCTGCAACACCTTCACCTCTCTGAGCCTCAATTTCCTCTTCCATAAAATGGAAATGACCATTTATCCATACATTATAGGGTTGTTGGAGCATTATTAAATGATTTAGTGTATGTAATATACTTCAGGAGGAGAAGAGGGCGTCAGAGGATGAGATGGCTGGATGGCATCACCGATGCAATGGACATGAAGTTGGGCAAATTTTGGGAGATGGTGAGGTACAGAGAGGCCTGGCGTGTTGCAGTCCATGGGGTCACAAACAGTCAGACACAACGGGGCAACTGAACAACAACGACATACTTAGAAGAGAACCTGAGGCATAAAACATCCTCTGTAAATATATGAGTCCACGCTCTGGTTCTTTATAAATCCCAAATCCTGGTGGCCAAGCCACCCAGGTATATCTCCCAAGTCTCTGAACTCAGTCCTGTCTCTGAGACGCTCCTGGCCCTAACCACTAACATTTCCTACTCACCCTCCACACCTGAGAAGGTTTCGGTCCTCCATCTAAAGGGGTCCTCTATGCTTGAGTCCCCTGGAGGCCCCAGTTCTATGTGGTTTCTCTCCAAACATCTTCTACATACAGGGTGAGGCTGAGGGGAAAATGCAGTGCTGGCCCTTTGCTCTTACAAACCAGCTGCTCCATTAAGATCCAGCCTCTGCCTTCCGGTGGGCTTCCCTCAACACCTAGCAATGCCCCCAGGCCTCAATTAGAAAAAAAGGCAGTAGGATGTGTAAAATTTGCTTAGCCACCCAGGCCTAGAGAAGAAAATTCAGTCTGGGGACTTCCCTGGTGGTCCTATGGTCAATAATCTGCCTTCCAATGCAGGGGATTCGGGTCTGATTCCTGGTCAGGAACTAAGATCCCACAAGTTGCAGGACCAACAACCAGAGTGAATTTTCCTGCTGTAGCTAAGACCCAAGACTGCCAAAAATAAAGAAATATTTAAAAAAAAAAGAAAAGAAAATCCACTCTGCTCACTGATAGAAAAGGGAGGGCAGGAGGCTTGGGCAAGGAGGCTGCTAGTGGGTGTGGAGGGAGAGAGGGGTGTCCTTGACCCGTTCATCCCCAGCTCAGACACTAGAGATGCAGAAATAAGCCAGCCTGGGGAGAGGCTCTCTCTGTTGCTTCCAGATTTCTAAAACCTGGTCCCTTTCTTCTCCCTCACAACTCTCTACTGGGGCAGTGACAGTAAGCAGCTCAGGCTGCTGCTGCTGTTGCTAAGTCGCTTCAGTCGTGCCCGACTCTGTGCGACCCCATAGACAGCAGCCCACCAGGCTACCCGTCCCTGGGATTCTCCAGGCAAGAACACTGGAGTGGGTTGCCATTTCCTTCTCCAGTGCATGAAAGTGAAAAGTGAAAGTGAAGTCGCTCAGCCTTGCCTGACTCTTAGCGACCCCATGGACTGCAGCCTGCCAGGCTCCTCCGTCCATGGGATTTTCCAGGCAAGAGCACTGGAGTGGGGTGCCATTGCCTTCTCCGAAGCAGCTCAGGGATGTCTCCCAATTTCTCAGTCAGCTCCATGCAGATGACCCTGGTTGGGGGGCGGGGGAGAGGGCTCTGGAGACTATAGCCAGGGAGTGTGGAGGGGTAGCCAAACCAGTAGCCCAGGAGCCCCACACTGGCCAGGGTTCTGTTACTTATTATCTATGTGAGACCACCTGGGTAACCCCTCAGAGAGCACACTTCCCCATCGATAAAACAGCCTCCTTCCTTCTCCAGGGCAAGGCTAGAAGGAAATGTGCATGAAAGGCTTCCTGGAGTACCTGCCGCCCAGTTGGTTTCAATACTGATATCAACTGTCACCAAGCCCTACCAGGTGCCAGGTGCTAAGTGTTTTCCACATATTAACTCATCTAATGTTCATAATACTGGGCTTCCTCGGTGGCTCAGGGGTAAAGGATCCGCCTATAATGAATGTTCATAATAACTCTATGAGGCAGTACTATTATCACCTTCATTTTACACATAAGATAAGGTTCATAGAGACTAAGAGACTTGCCCAAGGTCACACAGCAAATGTCTGGAAGGAAGAGGATTCAAAACCAGGCAGTCTGGCTCCTAGTCAATTAGGAGTTGGTCCAAGCACTCACCAATAAGAGGTTAATAGCCTGTGAATGAGGCTAGGACTATGTCCTATCCAGTCTTTGCTCCAGCCCAACCACTGAACTGGCTTCCCAGTAGCGCTAGTGGTAAAGAACCTGCCTGCCAATGCAGGAGATATAAGAGATGCAGGTTCAATCCCTGGGTCGGGAAGATCTCCTGGAGGAGGGCATGGCAACCCACTCCAATATCCTTGCTTGGATAACCCCATGGACAGAGGAGCCTGGTGAGCTACAGTCGATAGAGTCACAAAGAGTTGAACACGACTGAAGCGACTTAGCATGCATGCAACCTCTGAACATCTTCAGTGCTTACTGTCCCTTCCATCTGGTTAACTCTTCTTGTGGGGCTGAGTAGTACAGGTGAATGCCCCCGAGCTATTCCTCTGGTCAACTCCAACCCTACCTCTAACCCCTACACACACACACACACACACACACACACACACCATAGTCCTGGTCCTTCCTGTGATTTCTGTAAACATTCACTGATTAACAGCTTGAACCAATGGTTTAGCAGGTAAAGAATCTGCCTGCAATGCAGGAGACGCAGGTTTGATCCCTGGGTGGGGAAGGTCCCCTGGAAGAGGAAATGGCAACCTACTCCAGTATTCTTGCCTGGAAAATTCCATGGACAGAGGAGCCTGGTAGGCTATACTCCATGGGGTTGCAAAGAGTCGGACACAACTGAGCACATGGCACGCACAACAAGTTGACTTAGAACTGAAGATTTTAGGGCCAGAAGGAGCCAAATCCTCTCAACCAACGAGAAGAGAGGCAGGGGAGGGGGCATGGGGTGCTCTGATGGAGGTCACACAGCTGATTAGGAAAAGGGCGGTGACAGGAGCCCAGGCCAGGTGGAGCTCTGGCTCTGAGCAATGCCCTTGTGTCCCGGAAGCCTGTGGACACCCCCTGTCCACCCCCCACCTCAGGTCTCTTCCTTCCATCAAATCTTTTCATCATGGCTTCTCATCTTCAAAAGACTTCCAGACATCCACGATCTCATTTCACACCCCCGCTGACCCCCAGGGAGATGACTTTATTATCACCCCCATTTTACAGATGAAGAAACTGAGCTCCAGGGGGTCGGAAGAGAGGGCCAGGGCCCCCAGGGGTGACCGAGGCACTGGGTCCTGCAGTGTTCACTCACCACCAGCCCTTGCCTCAGGAATGAGTGGGTGGCTCTGCAAGCCCGAACAACCTAATGACCCTGAATTTACACAGCTCTTGCCTTTTAACAAATTACAGCTGGATGAAGCTTCGGAGACCTCCCCTCAGCTGTGAGGCCCCCGGTGACTATGTTGGCCAGGACAGAGGGAGGTGGGAGCTGACAGACTGCTCTCTACCACCAAGCTGCCCACCCTTCACCAGCTGGAGTCCCCCTATAATTCTCATATATGACTGATGTCTCCTTAATGGGGGATTCTAAAAGTTTCACTGCAGGGCCCAACCCCTGGACCCTCATGAATCATGTTCACCGGGATTAAAATTAGAGGCCAGAAAGCCATCTGATTCAAACAGAAATGGGACAAGGGAACCTGCTTGGCACTGCAAACACAGGACTGGGTGGGCACCCAGGGCTGGGGAGAATGGCCGGAGGTCTGGGCATCAGGAAGGAGGGCATGGGCTGAGGGATGGGGCACACAGCCCCTGGTCCCCAGCCAGGTCTGCCACCATCTCGGGCCTAGAAATTTCTCTCAGGTTTTCTCATGGGAGGGGTCCAAGATTCTGTGGCCACCTCTGCCTTGGAGAGTGAGGAGAACCAGGCCCAGAGAAAGCAAGAGTCATACCTAAAGTCACCCAGAGCCAACCGCGACTTCTATGGCCTCCCAGACCACTTCCTGCTTTGGCAAGGCCTCTAGGTGAGAAAGGTCAAGGGCAGAGACAGGGGACCTGGGGCTCCAACGGCCTTCCTGGTGATCAGGCCTGAACGAAGAAGGTTCCCCGTTCTGGCCCCAGACACTGGCAGTGGCCTATGAAATTTTACCAAGCTTTATAATAAAAGACATCCTGCCAAAAAGCTTAGTTCCTAATTAGTCATTGTTCCAGATAATCTGTTAAATTGTCCCAGCTCCTGGCGGAATGGCCCTTTCACCAATAAGCCTGGCTGCCAAGCTGCTGGTGAAACACCCTCCACTGGCTTGTCCTCTGGGTCCTGCCTGGGCCGCTGGCTCTTGGGTCTGGCTATAGCACTTTGGGGGGAGTGGGGGAGCCTGAGAAAGCCTGCCATAACAGCACCTGTTTCTTAGCACACCCCAAAATGTCTATGGTTCCTATCAAATGACATCAAGACCCCTGCATGACTGCGGCAGTGGTTTTTCCTGATCCGCTGTCAGTGAAATGATATCATCAGTGGTGTCTCACTTACAGCTTCTTATAGGAAGGGCCGTTACTGAGCATTTTCTATGTGCTAGGCACTTTATATGAATCAACTCCTTTAATCCCCACAGCAGGCTTATGAGCCTAAGCAGTGGCCTAAGAGCCCCCGCTGGGAAGGTGGTGGCCTCGATTTGGACCCGGTTACCTTGACTTCAGAGCCCACGCTCTCAGCAGCTCAGCCACAGCGCTGTAAAGTGTGCCTGGATGCTAACGTCAAAGAGTAAATAGATTTCTCAGCTACCAAGGGACCTGGCCTAGATCCTCGGGGTTTACTAGAAAGGCTGACTCCTTTCTCTAAATGGAAGCTTAGGCTCCTGTCTAATGTGTAACACAGAACTAACAAACACCTCTGGCTGAACGGGGGAAGGGGCGGCAGGAACCACTCACAAATTTCACAGTCGGCCTCAGAGGCGCCACATCAAAGCCTAGAGCTAGAAAAGCCCGTTTTGAAAGTTGGTGGCCTGGGCAGATGAGAGGAGCAGGGCCTCGGACTCAGAAGACCACAGCATGCCCCAGCGCTGCCAATTTCTAGCAGTCTCTGGGCGAAGCAGGGGCCCCCTCCATGCCTCGGCTTTCTCATCAGGGATGTGGTGAGGGCCACGGGGGATAACGGGGTGCGGTGATGTGGGGACTGCACAAGGCAGTAGGAATGTCAGTCATCCTCCTGTTGAGGATCAGCAGGACCGGGGACAGAGCCACCCCACAGCTTAGCCTGACTGTGGTGCGTCATCATCATCATCATACTTAAAGTGTTGAGCATGGGACTTCCCTGGTGGTACAGTGGATAAGAATCCGCCTGCCAATGCAGAGGACACGGGTTTAATCACGGGTTTGGGAAGATCCCACAAGCCACGGAGCAACTAAGCCCGTGCGCCGCACTACTGAAGCCCAGACGCCTAGAGCAGGTGCTCTCCAACAAGAGAAGCCACTGCAATGAGAAGCCCGAGCACTGCAATGAAGAATAGCCCCTGTTCTCCGCAACCAGAGAAAGCCCGTGCACAACATGAAGACCCAGTGCAGTCAAAAATAAAATGGATTCATTCAAAAACTAAAGCATTGAGCACAACAAGGCACTGAGCTGAGTGATTCTGTCATTTCATCCCATCAAAGCCAAATGAGCAGGCATCGGGGTCCCAGAGTCCCATTCTGCTGATGAAAAAAACTAAGGCTCAGAGAGGTTAGAAGTGGAAAAGTCAGGATTTCAAGGGACACGGTAATAAAGCAGGTTCTAAAGCCTAAGACTGGAAGCAGGCACCTAAGACTGGGAGAAGGTATTTGTGGCTCCACCTGGTCCCTCCCAGAAGCAAGGCCTAGGTCCTGGACTGCCTGCTCCTAATGGCAGGGGGTCAAGGCCCTCGAAATTCAGCTGGAAATTCAAGAACAAAAACCACCAAAGACTGCCCAAGGATCCCAAGGCTCAGGAGTGACCTTTATTTATTTATTTGACTGCATCGGGTCTCAGCTGTGGCACGTGGGATCTAGTTCCCTGACCAGGGATGGAATCCAGGCCCCCTGTATTGGGAGTGTGGAGTCCTAACCACTGGACCAACCAGGGAAGTTCCCAAGAGCAAACTTTCCTTGCAGAGGCAGATTGCAAAAAGGGGAGAGTCTGGAAAACCAACCCCATGCTGGCCTGGTAGTCCACCTCCTTGAGAGGCTTGTCTCTTGCTCTGGGCTTTAGCAATAATAATGGTCCATTGTCACTTTCCATCTTTTGATAAAGGTCTACGTTTTATGATGAGGGCCAGGTCCTGTGTTGGTCAGCAGGGATCCCAAACTGGGCTCACAGCCTAGTGGGTGGAGCGTCATTTCATTTCACTTTTAAACTCTTGGCCATGAATCAACCTGATCCCTGCTGCTGGTGCCCACCCCTCTCATTCCAGGAGTTCCACAGCACTGCAAACTGTCTTCCTGCTTCTGTCCTTTCCCCTGCAATCATCCTGCACACCAGGGACACAGCTGTCCTTCTGAAACACAAACCAGACTACATCACTCTCCTGCTCAAAACCCTCAAATAGCTTCCCACTGCACTAACAGCAGTGTCTGAACTCCTACATGGCCTACAAAGCCCTACAGAATCTGACCCTTCAAGCTCTATGACCATATGGCCCATTGCCTTTATTGTTCATGCCACTCAAACGGTACCGGCTTTTTTTGTCCTTTGAGTAGAGAGAGACTGTTCCCACCTTAGGGCCTCTGCACTTGTTTTTCCCTCTGTCTGGAACCTCCCACCCCCAGACCTAGGCATGGCACCACTCAATGCTCAACTCAGCAGGGCCTTGCCTGATACCCCTCTAACTAAAGCAGCTTCCTTCTTCCGGTCACTCTCTATCTCATTACATTGTCTTACCTTTTTCACAGCACTTATCAATCAGTACCTGAAATCAATTTCTTTGCTGACCATCCTAATCCTCTCCAGTGCAGGGACTCTGCCTGTCTTGCCCTCCACTACGTGCCTGGACTAGTGTGTGGGATATAGGAGGTGCTCCATAAATGCCTGTTCCCTGACTGCTCACTCTGGAAACCGTGATTACATTTAAGACTGCAGACCCCCAACAGGACTCCCAGCAGGTGCCACCCTTCCGTCCCAAGCTCCTTTCCTCTTGAGCTGATTGCTAACCTCTTTCCAGCACACCCTGGGCCTCAGTCAGACTGAGTCACAGCCATCATGTGAATTCATGCAGGCAATTCACAGCCCCAGGCTTTGCTTTTGTCAGACCCCATTCCTGGAATGCCCTTTCTTCCTCCCTCCATCCTCTGAGTCCCAGGTATGGTGTCCTCTCTCCCTGGAAGCCCCCCTGGGTCTCTCCCTGCTGTGAAGTGCTGAGAATTCCTGTCTAAAATCCTTGGGAGACTCTTGGACTAGTTGTAGTCTGAAACCTGGGGCCTTGAGAGGATCTGATCCAACACCCTCATCAAGATCAATAAAAGGAGGCTTTTCAATCTTTCTGTGGACATGTCAGTTCTCCACCCCCTCTCAGTCCAGGAGTTCCACAACACTGCAAACTGTCTTCCTGCTTCTGTCCTTTCCCCTGCAATCATCCAGCACACCAGGGACAGAGCTTCCTGTAAGGCCTCTGAGAGTAGGGACCTCCCTGCTACCCTCTGCACCCTGGAGGTTACCACAGTATCTTATGTGAGTGACTTCCCTTCTCTTGGCTTCCACACTGCTCTCTTTAGAAAGGATCACCTGAGAGAACGTACTCTGCCTGGTACATTGCCCGGCACCCAGAGCCCATCAATGATCTATGATCAAGAGCTATCTTTTACCAAGTGCCTACTTGGCTTCTCCACTTACCCTATGCTGTACTATGTAGGGCTTAGTCAGCTATGTCTCACTCTTTGTGACCCCAGGGACTGCAGCCCGCCAGGATCCTCTATCCACGGGGATTCTCCAGGCAAGAATACTGGAGGGGGTAGCCTATCCCTTCTTCGGGGGACCTTCCCGACCCAGGAATCAAACTGGGGTCTCCGGCACTGCAGGTGGAATCTTTACCAGCTGAGCTATCAGAGAAGCCCCCAACTTACCCTGTGTTATCTCAAATCCTTAGACAATTAAGCAGGTGAGTATTGCTAGTTGCCCATTTTACATGTGAGTAATCTGAGGTTCGGAGAAGGCAATGGCAACCCACTCCAGTACTCTTGTCTGGGAAATCCCATGGATGGAGGAGGATGGTGGGCTATAGTTCATGGGCTCGCGAAGAGTGGGACACGACTGAGCGACTTCACTTTCACTTATCACTTTCATGCACTGGAGAAGGAAATGGCAGCCCACTCTAGTGTTCTTGCCTGGAGAGTCCCAGGGATGGGAGCCTGGTGGGCTGCCATCTGTGGGGTCACACAGGGTCGGACACGACTGACGTGACTTAGCAGCAGCAGCAGCAATCTGAGGTTCAGAGAGGATGAGTGTCTGGTTCAGTCCACAGAGCTCTAAGTATCGGGGTCCTGAAACAACCCCAGGTTTGTCTGGCTCCTAGAACTGCCCAGGACCCTACCCCCACTACACGGCCTGGGCATACTCTGTACCTGCCTGCAAAGTTGTTACAAGGATTAGAGATGATGAGTCTGAGATGCGGGGTGCACGGCAGGCACCCAATAAAGGAGGCCTGTTGTTACACAGACTTTCTGTACTTCTTGATTGATTCTTTGAGTAGCTTAAATCATCAGTTGTTAGGGAGCAATCTTGGCTGCTAGGATAAGGGTGTCTAGGGAGCTCAGAGAGAGCTGAAGGTGGATCAGAGTTGGATAAAGGCAAGGGCATGGTGGAAAATTACCTCTGGAGGAACAGAGTGACAGTGGGCAGTACACCAGACTGGGGGCTCTGAATGCTGGCTGCAGAGAGAGGGTCAGAGCAAAGGACAGTTTCTTCCCTAAGAAAGTGTGTACCAGGCCCTGAGGTAGGAGGGAAAAGCTTGGAGTCATACAGCATAGGGTTTTTTCTATTGTCTATATCACATGATTTTAAATTATTTTTTAATGAGTTTCATCCATCTTACAAGTGAGAGTTACATTGGAAAGACCCTTATTAGGAGGTTTCACCTTTAATACACTATCTCCTGGGCACTGGAGAGCCATATTTACAGAGGGGTGTTAGCAATGATTTTTCACAGCCAACGGGAAGGTGTAGAGAGACAACTGGATGGTCAGAAGGTCTGTACAAGCATTTAAGTGCTTGAACGAGCAGGGAGCAAAACTCGACAGAGACCAGTGTGATCTTATGCCTTGGAAGTGGGTCCGGGATACCCTAGGTTCTCCCTCAGATGGAGGCTGCCATGGCCTGATCATCACCAACCCTGGAGCATCCCCTCGGCCTGCCTCGAGAAGCCTCTCAGGTTAGAAGAGGCAGGCCCTGGGACTTCTCTGAGCTTGTAAGGACAGGTGTGTGACTAGGTGTGTGCTAATATTAGGTTAGAGCCTAACCTTAACTGTCAGACCATGTGAAGCTGCCAATATTTTCAAATTGCAAATCCGAATGATTCAATCTGGGCTTCCCAGGTGGCGCGTGGTAAAAGAACTCACCTGACAATGCAGGAGACGTTAAGAGTCGCAGGTTGGATCCCTGGATCAGGAAGATCCCCGGGAGGAGGACGTGGCAACCAACTCCAGTATTCTTGCTTGGGAAATTCCTTGCACAGAGAGGCGGGCTACAGTCCATAGTGTAGCAGAGAGTTGGACATGACTGAAGTGACCTAGCATGCATGCATGGTTCAATCTAACACACGGTGCCCATGGAGAAATCAGCCTGGGTCCTGATTTCATGGTTACATAGGCCCAGCGTCAAGGCTGAGCAGAAACAGAGATGTGTCTGACCCAGCCCTGACCGTGGGGACAGGTATCTCCCCCAAAGGCCTGGTGGCTGTGGACGGCCAACCAAAGTTATGCGGCTTCATAACAGATTGAGTCCCAGCCCAACACCGATGAAGTGCATGGCCGCGCACAAGTTGCTTCCCCTTGCCCCGCCTCAGTTCCTCTCTGTGATCTGGGCCAACCATGTCTCTCGGTGGCTGCAGCGTTAGGGATGAGCGAGCAGAGCACACAGCAAGGGCTGAATCCATGGTAGCTCCTATCTTATGGCCATTTTTAGGGGCGTCCAAGTGGAAGAGGCTCCAACCTCAGGCTAAGAGGTTGATGTCTTGTCTCAGGGCCTTGGGAAATGGGTGAATTCCTGAGTTGTGATTCAGAGAGCCTTTGGAGGCCAGAAGAAAGCCTATTCTGTTCAGGAGGAGCAAAAAAGGAGACTTTGGGGATGAACCTGGGGGTAACCTTTGGGGCCAGAGCCAGGGAGGATGATCAAGGTCTGGAAGGGGGGATGAGGCATACAGAGAGGCAGGGTTTCAGGAGCAGGCTGAAAAGACACCCTGGCTAAACACCAGCCGGGGACAAAGGCACCCTCGAGGCTGGGAGCGGAGCTCCTGTGCCACCAGCAGTCCCCATCCTGGTGGCTGGTACGCCATGCTGCAGTACTCTGCACGTGACACAGGGATGACATCCCGGTGTCTGGCCTTCCCTCAAAGAGCCCCTCCTGATGAGGGACCCTCACTCACAGGGTTGGGAAGCCCCCTCCCCCAGGAAACCCTCATCCCTTGGAGCCAGTGAGGTCCCAGAGCCTCTGAGGTGGGGACTTGAGTTTCCCAGGAAGCTTGCATATTATAGAATGTTGGCTGTCACTTGTGAGTTCTAGGTGCTGGGGGGGGGGCACGTTGGTTTGATTCCCATGGTCTCCAAGTGTGGCCGTTTCCACTATGAAGGGCCAGGTGCCCAAGCTGGGCACTGATATTCTACCATTGATATTTCACAAGCATTATCTTAGTCCTCCCAAGAAGATCTCCCCCATTCTACACATGAGTAAGATGAGACTCAGAGAAGACAAATACCTCACCCAGGTCACATAGCAAATCTCAGAGTTGGGATGGGAATGTAGGGTTTTGGACATCAAGTTCAGGGTGTCATCTGACAAGCTATTTGACTGTTATTCATGATGTCCTGATCATGACCAGATCAGGGACCACATCAATCTGGGAAATGGTCTCGAGCAGAGGGGCACAGCACTCCGTTTCACTCAACCCCTATCACTTACATGGACAAATGACTGCAGCTGATGCAGGACCAGAAGGCAGAATCAAGATGCTGAACGCACAACCATAATTCAACGTGATCGTCAAAGACCATAACAACAGATTGGATCTGCCAAATGACACATAACAGAGATAACTGTAAAACCTCACATCTAGATTCAAAAACACATTTGCCAAATCTGAGCTAGAGGAATTCTGTTCGGATAGCAGCCCATGTGAGAAAGATACAAGAGCCCCAAAACTCAATATGAAATAAGTCAAAGACATCTGTCAAAGAGGCCAGTGGAATTCTAGACAATGTTGACAGACACGTAAACCGTGGACACAGACCCACAGAATGCATGATCGTCTAGTCCAAGACCCAGTGAGGAGAGAGCCCACCCACGGTGCTCTGAGCTAGAGAAGGGAACAGGGCAGGACACACACTTTGGAAAGAACACTGACAAACAGACATGTGTTCCAGAAAGTGTGCCCAGATTGGCAAAGGGACAAGAGACATAAAGAACAACTTTGAGAGAAAGGGTCACATTCTAAGTCTGCCCCAAAGCTGACCAACAGGGCCCTGTGAGCTGTCCTCAAACACTGAAAGAACACGTGGAAGAGGAAAACCAACTTATTTTGCACAACGAGTATGGAATTAGGAACGAGTGGAATTTTGCCCTTTATATATAATTCTATTATAGTTCTGACGTCATGTTCAGAAACTCCTTTCACATTAATCTCTCTGTGCTTCAGTTTCCTCCTCTGTTAAATGGGGCCAATAATAATAATAACAATGATGCTGCAGCTACGTCTATCATGGGGTTGTTGTGAGGATTAAATGAGTTACTACGGTAAATGCTTAGATCAATGCCAGGGTCCCTCTCTGTTAGCTAAGTGTTTGCTATTAGCGTTACTACTGCTGTTATTGTGGGGTTTTGTTACCTCCCTGAATTGAAAGGGAGCTCTGGCCGTAGACAGTGTCTGGTTCCCTTTCTGTGTCCCCAGCATCCATCCCCCAGCACACAGCAGGTTGAGTCAAAGTTTATGTGGAGGCTCATGTCAAGATGCTCTGAAGAAGATCATCCTGAACATTCAGAGATGAACTGTCATTCCTAGCTGGCGTTAAGATGTTTAACAGGCTGAGGTTGCTCAAAAATAGACTGAGCACTCAGGCAGGGCCGCGTGGGCGTGCAGGCCGCATGCCCTGCAGGTGGTGCGGGTCAATCATCGGGGGACACCCTCAGATTCCATGATACCCATCTCCTCCTTTCCCAGGGACCCCAACCTGGGCAGCCACCTGGCAAGGGAGGGGCAGGGATCACCCCTACACTTTTCAAATGCGGACCTGCACACAGCCCCCTCTTCCTGAGTGAGAGCGTTTCTGGGACTCCTCCTGCCTGGCCATCCTGCCCCTCCTGGGACATGCAGAAGGCCCCAGCAAGCCTTGATGCAAATAGTGCTCAATTTCCTGGGCTAAAATTACATCTTGAGTCAATTTTCATAAAGTGCAGTGACAGATTTAGGTGCTGGGAAGATGGAGCTTTCTCAGAAGGCATTAAAATGACCCAAACAGTTAAAATCAGCTGGAACTCAACAGCCAGGGGCTGTGAGAGCAGCTTTCATCCTTCTGCGGCCTTATGCAAACAGGGAGGTCTGGACCCTGCCTGGAGAAACTGCTGTGCCCGCACTTGACACCCTCCAGCCATGAGACGAGTATCTCTCGGCCAAGATCCAAGCTCAGGCAGGGACATTTGGCACTGAAATGTGGAGCCATGGGAATGGGTTTGTGTGTACCAGGGAAAGCAGTCTTCCATAGCAGGGGCTGCTCCATAGCGGTGGGTCTGGATTATTCTTTAACCTCTCCATTCCCGATATTTTCCTCTGCAGGTCACACAAAGAATCAGGCAAAGCAGTCGGGCCTTTGATGTGTTTGAGGGGAACGTCCCTTCTCTAGAAGTGGCTTGAAGCCTGTGTCCCAGCGTAGCCCATGCAACAGAGCTCTACCACCATCGCCCCTGAAGGCTGGACATGGGGCTGATGGATCTCGTAAACAGCATCAGCCTCCTCTCTGACATTCTGACCCTATGAGCCCAGCAGTCCTCAGTCTGAGGGTCATGAGCTGCCTTCAGCTGTCTCTTCCTGTATCTCACCCCCAACACCCTCTTCGCTCGCTCTGTCCGGACAGTCTGTCCCTCTGGATGCACTTCCAGCCCTTCCCCACCCTGCTCTGTGCCTGGGAGGCCAACCTATCTGGACTGGATCAGCAGCCCCAAGTCTCCCAGGAGGTTCCACCAAAGGGAGGTGAAGGCAGGAGCGCAGAGGGTGGGGAGAGCGAGTGTGGCCGGGCTGACCTCGCACCTCCACTGAGGGCCCGGCCCCTGCAGAGAAGCTCCCCTGGGGTTCCAGGAGCCACCCCCACCCTCCCCTTACCACCTCAGGCCTGGAGAGGTCCCACTGTTGCCAGCCTCTGCGATTCACCAGCCCTCCTTGGTTTCCTTGAGCCCCGCACACTCCTTTATAAATAGCTTTTTATCATATGTCTCAACTACCCAAGACCGAGACTGGCCTGCTTCCTCCCATCCCCTCCAAGCCTCCACCTTTGTTGTTGGGCCCTTGCAAGCACCATGTCTCCCGGCTTCACTGAAACCCAGCTTGACTCAGCTCCCCCAAGTGGACGCTCCCGCTGCACTGGGGTCGAGCATCCCGATTCCAACAGCCGAGGCCAGTCCCCCTCCGTTACAGGACAAGGAGGGTGAACCCGCTGAGTCCCAAAGTTCCTTCCAACCCACAGTCTCCTCTGCTCCCCGTCAAGCACCCCTTAGATAGGTGACTGGTGTTTAGGTTCCAATTCCATCAAAAACCCGAATGACAGCCTGGCTGTAACATTCTCTCCTCTGAGCTCCCGTTCTGTTCTCATCAATACCTCGCATCACATCCTCCTTCCACATTATTCTCGCACGGGGATCTCCCCTTCCAGGCTGAAAACTCCCTGTTCCATCTGTGTTTTCGGTGAAACTCTTCTTTTGGCCTGTCTCCCTCTTTCCCTCAGCACCTCATGGATGCTTCCTATTGTAAATATTGACTGAAGAGGGACCAGTAAGGCCCAACAATCTGGCCGATGCTGTAGAATAATATTTACCGAATGAAGACTACAGAGCAGGCGCGTTATATCCACTTTGCCCTCCCCTCATCACAGGCCTGTGAGCTCGGTGTTATCCCTGTATTATCTCCATGTGTGGAAACAGAGGCTAAGAAATTTGTTCCAGAAAGGGCTGGAGCCAGGAGTGAATGCACAGGTGTATCTGACTCCAAGGCCTGTCTCCTTTCCTCCGTTTCACCCTGTGGTGTGTGTGATAACAAGATGCAATGTGGGCACTTCCCTATCGGTTCAATCCTGTCGGTCCAATGGTTAAGACTCCATGCTTCCAGTGCACGGGCTCAGTCCCTGGCTGGGGAATTACTATCCTGCATGCCCCAGGCATGGCCAAAAATTAAAAAAAATGCAACGTGGACAACTGGGGACCCTGACCCAAATGAGACAAGCCTCATTAAGGGTTCATGGAGCAGCGCCCTTCTGAAGAGGCCCTTCCGGACTTGAATGAATCACCGAGATGTTAGGACACTCCTGCTCTCTGTGAAGCTCTGCCAAAAGGCCTCAAAAGTAATGAGTTCATTTAGGCTAAACATTTCCCCTGCAAACTGGTTTAGAGTCTTGGAGAGGGCGAAAAAGTCAACAATAGCCCAGTCCCTGGGGAAATATTGCCCATACATTTTATGGATAAAATTTACCCGCTTCGGCCACTTGCTTCTGCCAAATCTGAAGGAGGGAGTAGCAGGGAGGAGGACAGGTGATGTTCTGGCCAGTCCACCAACGAGGAAGCAGTTCATGACTTCCTCCAAAGTTCAGGACTTCCACCAAAGGTTCATGACTAAGAGTCTGAATTACTGAAGTTTTACGGGCCTGGCAGTCCCTCATTCTCACCAAGTCACCAGGGACCTCCTACCCCTGCGGGCTCTTGGCTTTTTGACTTTTTCTTCTCATGCACCATTCCCTTCCTCCCCTCTTGGCAGGCCCCGGGGGCTAGACCTGTGTCCCTCTGCTCTTTGAAGCTGCCTCTGTCCCGTTAGATAGAGCGCCTGCCTCTCTCAGTGGAGACTCCAAGTGGAGTCTCTATTCAGAGCCCCGGGCCTCCTCCCTCCCTGTCGCGTGAAGGGCACAGGTGGAGCTGCCAAGGTCAAACTCCATCTCACGCCATCCTGGATCCTCTTCTGATCACCAGGAGCGAGCTCAGGGTGCACAATGCAAAGACCACGGAAAACTACCTCCAGATAAATTCACCCCCACCTCCTCAACCATGGCAGAAAACATTCTTCACCTCCCAGACTTTCACATCATCCTTGTTTGGCCAGATCCTCTTCTCCAAGAGTAAGGAGGTCTGCCCCTTCTTTGTTCAGACAGGAGCCAGGGGCTACCAGGACCCTTCCCTTGACCCCGTTCCCCCTTTTATTCTCTGCACTTGAAAACCAGCTGGCATGGAAGGTGCAAGGGAAGAAGGAAGCAGAGTTAGGAATGGGACAAAAGCTGCCACATCCTTGCTGGCCTCTGTCACCCGCCTCTTTTTCCTAATCCAGTCACTCATCCAACAACCATTTGTTAACACCTACTAGTGGTGGCTCAGATGGTAAAGTATCTGCCTACAATGCAGGAGACCCGGGTTTGATCCCTGGGTCGGGAAGATCTCCTGGAGAAGGAATCCCATGGACAGAGGAGCCTGGTAGGCTGCAGTCCATGATGGGGTCACAAAGAGTTGGACATGACTGAGTGACTTCACTTTCACTGGTTTTATGGTTTAGAGTGAAAAATGATTGGGAGGCAGGACTTCCCTGGGGGTCCAGAAGTTAAGACCCTGAGCTTCCAATGCAGGAGGTGTGGGTTTGATCCCTGTTCGGAGAACTGAGATCACACATGCTGTGGGGTGTTGGGCGGGGAGGAAAGTGGCAGGGAGGCAAAATTAAGCAGGAAAGGGCATATGTGCTAGAGAGGTTGAAATGTTAGAGTGGGTAGCCAAGGGAAGGCCTTGATGGGGTGATGTCTGAGTCAAGATTTGAGGGAATTGTGAAGGGGCCACAGGAACATCTGGGAAAAGAGCATCCCGAGAGAAGGAACGGCAAGTGCAAAGACCCTGAGGCAGGAGGAGGCAGGCGGGGCTGGAGTGGAGTGATGGAGGGGATGGGCAGCAGGGGATGGGTCAGACAGCTGAAGGAAGTCAGACCCCACGGGGCTTGGTGGGCCACCACAGGGATTGCGGTTTTGCAAGAGCTGCTGGAGGGCTCCGACTGAAGGAGGGACAGGGTTTGTCTTGGGTTTTAATAGGATTCCTCTGGCTTTTGGGTGAGGAGTAGACTAAAGGTATCTAGCACCCACCCACTAAAAGTCTCTGTGATTCTTGACAGTAAGCCCTTCAAGTCTGCCCTCTCCTTAGACCCCCTGTCACCAGGGGCAGAAGACATATGGACTCTGGTGGGACAATGGAATTGAAACAAGGCTGGAAACGTGGTCATCCTGAGTTATGGCAGAGCTTGGAAGCCAGACTAAGGAGTTGGGAGTTGATTCAAAGCAGAGGGGAGTCACCTAATTAGAGCCACGCTCAATCACATTAGTCAAAAAACCACAGGAAAGCCGCTGTGACGGTGACATGGTGCTAGATACTGTACTCACGCCTCAGGCCACGACCCTGGTGGGCCAGGACTCCCTGTCTCCCTGCTCAGACCGGGGCTCCCTGAGGACTGGAACTTTCTCACCCCTTTCAGTCTCTGCTTGCATCAGCAGGGATAAGACTCTGCATGCCTTACTATCCTCGGGAGCTGAGACGCTGGAGTTGGTAATCAACATCAGGTGGGAGGACTCCAGAGTTAGATGAACAGACAGACAGACCATCAGGGACAGGCTGGCGTTTCCAGGGTGGGAGAGGGGCTGTACCTACCTCCCGCCACTGCTTGTTCTCCATCCCTTGAGTATACATGACGCAGACTGTGAGGAGAGCAGAGAAAAGAGGGTTAACGCTCCAGGCCAAGAGGAAGATGTGCGCCCCAGGCAGGGAGGGCTCTGGGGGGTCAAGCATCTCAGGACACTCCGTCTTGGTTAGCCTTGTTGGGTCTGGCTGGGGATGAGGTCAGCTTGGAGTAGAGGGCCTAGAATATAGGAGTCTGGGAGGAGGGTCAGGGCCACTCGAGTCGAGGCCAGAGCAAGTGTGAAGTGTGAGGCAGGTGGACAGGTGGGCCTGAAGGAGGACTGAGCGGCAGAGATGTGGCAGGAGGGAGCATCTGAGACTTGTCTGTCCCTTTAGAGCCCAAGGTCACCTCATGAGGCCTATTGTTACCATCAGCCCCACTTTTCTGATGGGGAAACTGAGGATCAGAGGAGGCCAATGACCTGTCTGAGGTCATATACTTGAGCAGCATTGCTTAGAGCTAGAACCCTGGGCTCCAAAACCAGTGCTCATGCCCCTAGGCCACAGACACTTGGGGCTCTTAAATGCACAGGTTTCCCTGGGACTGAGACTTTCTGGCCCCAAACACCCTGAGTCCTCCCCACCCGCTTGGTTGTGTTGAGGCTTCACACCCTCCCGCCCCATCAATTCTCTTTCTGTAGACAGTGTAGATGAAACATCAGACAGCCTTGATGTACGGGAAAAGTGCCTCGTAGAGAGTAAGCACTCAGTACTGGCTCCCTTGTCGGCCACTGTAGTAGTCTTAATGCCATTGTTCACAAAGGAAACCATAAACAAAACAGAAAGGCAACCTATGGACTGGGAGAAAATACTTGCAAACAATGTGACCCAACAGGGCTTAATTTCCAAAATATACAGACAGCTCATGCAGTTCAATAACAAAACAAACAAGCAACCCAATCAAAAACTGAGCAGAAGGTCTAGATAGACATTTCTCCACAGAAGACATACAGATGGCCAATAGGAAGGACGCTCAACATTGCTTATTATCAGAGAAATGCAAATCAAAACTACAGTGAGGTGTCACCTCACACCAGTCAGAATGGACATCACAAAGAAGTCTACAAGTACCAAGTGCTGGAGTTGTGGAGACAAGGGAACCTTCCCACACTGTTGGTAGGAATGTAAATTGGTGCAGCCACCATGGAAAACAGTATGGAGGTTTCTTAAAAAACTGAAAACAGAGTTGATGTAAGATCCTGCAATCCCACTCCTGGGAATATATCTGGAGAAATTACTCTAATTTGAAAAGGTACATGCTCCCCAGTACATGTACTATAGCACTATTTACAATAGCCAAGACATGGATACAACCTAAATGTTCATGGACAGGGGAATGGGTACAGAAGATGTGGTACATATATTCAATGGTCTATGACTCAGCCATTAAAAAGAATGAAATTTTGCCATCTGCAGCAACACAGAGATGGTCCTACTGACTGAAGTAAGCCAAACAGAGAAAGACATATATCATATGATAATATTTATACGTGGAATCTAAAAAATTATACAAATGAATTTATTTACAAAACAGAAATAGACTTACAGACACAGAAAACAAATTTATGGTTACCAAAGGGGAAAGGTAAATCAGGGGAGGGATAAATCAGGACTTTGGGATTACTACTATAAATAAAAGAGATGAATAACAAGGTCTTACTGTAGGGCACAGGGAAGTATATTCACTATCTTATAATAAAATATCATGGAAAAGAACAAAATAAACCAAACATAATGCAGTTGTTATTGTTGCTACTGTTACTACTGTCAGAGCAGGACTTACGTGGGTCAGACTTGGAGAACATGTCTTTGTCCAAAAGGTTCCTGAAAGAGGGGGAGAGAGCAGGAGTTAGCACAGCCCCAGGATCTCAGGGGATTCAGGCTGTTACTGAGACCCAGAGGCAGCCTCGGGCTTGGCTTCAGGCAAACAGGAAGCAGGAGGCTGCCCCTGCATGGTTTAGTAGGGCTCATTAGAGCTGGGTGGGCCCACGAGGTTGCTCAGCTCAGCCTTTGTAGGGTGCCTGATGCTCCCTACCTCTCACCCCCACCCCCACGCACTCCTGTGGACCCTGGTACCCTAGCTTGCACAGCACCTTGCTCTTGGGCCAAATCCCAATTTGCCCAATGTTCTAAAAATTCTGTTCTAGAAATTCTCCTTTTACCACTTCTCTGTCTCTGAAAAAATAAAATGAGATCAAGCCATCAAAACTTCTCCATTCACTGTTCCATTGTCCCAGGCTCTACTTAGAGCCAGTTGACTCAATCATCTCCCCTGTGCCTAAGGATTAATGACACCTCCCAGGAGATGCAGACTCATTTGAACAGGGTCCTTACATGGCCCTAACAATCAGACTTGAAGTCATGCAGTAAGATGATGGACACAACAGGGAATTCCATGGTGCTCTCATTGCCAGGGTTCAGTCCCTGGCTGGGGAACGAGGCTCCTTCCAGCAACGTGGCATGGTCAACAACAAAAAAAGATGACATAGCATCGAAACATGTATATTATCAAGTGTGAAACAGACCGCCAGTCCAGGTTGGATGCATGAGACAAGTGCTCAGGGCTGGTACACTCGGATGACCCAGAGGGATGGGATGGGGAGGGAGGCGGGAGGGGGGTTCAGGATGGGGAACACATGTAAATCCATGGCTGATTCATGTCAATGTATAGCAAAAGCCACTATAATATTATAAAGTAATTAGCCTCCAACTAATAAAAATAAATGAAAAAAAAAAAAAGGACACAGTGTTTGGGGGCAGAGAGACAGGTGTGGATCCCCCTCCCACCCTGCCTCTGTGCCATCACAGCTCCCACTCACTGAGCCCCAGGCACTGTGCTCAGTGCTGGGTAAATATTAGCTCCCAGTCCTCTCAGGGTCCTGCAAGGTCAGTGCCAGGGCGGCAGGATCTCATCTAACAGGGGCAACTGGGCAAGCCTGCACGTCCGTATCCCTCACTGCACAGTGACCTGCTGCTGTCCTTGCGCAGGGAACAACATGGCCCGACGGAAACTTGGTCTCTGGCTGGGAAGTGACTCCACCTCTTTGGGCCGGTTTCCTCATCTGTGCAACAGAGAGTACCAGCTTTGAAGGTTGCTGATGCTCGGCCTTCCCGCCCTCCTCAACCCTCAGAGTCCCCATCCACATCCAGTTTCCTCCTGCTTCTCTTCCAAGGTCTCTCCCAGGTGGACAGGGTTGCAAATAACCAGGGAGTTGACACTCCCCGGGGCAGCCTTCAGCCAATGATGGGCAGGAATTGGGGCATCAATGCCCAGTTTCCTCACTCCCCGCCACGCCCCGGGGATCGCTCTGTGTCCCACACAGCCCCCCAGAGGGGCCCGCCAGGAGACCTGCTCCTTGAAGATGCTTGTTGACTCCAGCAAGGGTTTCATTGTTGAAGGGGCGTCCTGTGAGCTGCCCCCCACCCCCGCTGCCACCCACATGTTGGTGCTATTGACTCCTTCCTACATTGCCCTAGAGTCACGCTCTGCCCTTGCCAACCACCTCATCCATGTCCCACCTCCCTCTCAGATGTCCCCGGGGGTCTTGTCATCCCCCTTCTCCACTCCCATGCCCCACTCCCCCCAACAGGCCCCTTGTACCCTTTCCCCAGAGAGGAGAAACCAGACACTGGGCTATGTGGCTTCCTGCCAGCCAACTCCCAGTATCAGAACTGGATTATCTGTTATCAGTTTATCTGTTATCTGTGATCAGATAACAGATAAACCTTCAGGATTATCTTCTCCCTGAGGAGGGGGAGACTGAGACCCAGGGAGGGACAGGGCGTGGCCAGCAGTGGTAGAGCCAGAGAGGTCTAGAAGCAGACCTTCCCCCAAGTCACCAACACTGAAATCATCAGCAGAGACATCCTGTCTGGACACCTTGACCCACAGCCAGCCCCACCCCCCACTCTGAGGTGGGACACCAACACCAACCCACAGACAGACAGACAGACACAGCAGCCTCCTGGTGACAGCACACAGCATGCTCTGCTTCCAGGGAGGCCCCAGACTGTGCTGGCCCATCATTCCAGCTCTGGTTCCCGACAGATTTCCATCCTCTGCTCCAGTCTCCTCACTCAGGGGCCTCTCCCCAAAGGTAGCTACCCTGCTAGCCCTCCGGGACCCCAAAGGCACAGAACCCCTCCATTGGCCCCCACTGCCCCTCTACCAGCCCTGCTCCCAGCAGCGGTCACCTTGGAAACCATCTGATAAACCTCCCAGCCGTCTGCAGTGAGCATCAGCTGAAACGACACATACAGGTGGCTCTGAAAAGCAGGCAGCAGAAGCCACAGGTAAGACACCACCTGTATACATAGTGCTCATCCACACACTGAGGTGGGCTGGTCTCTTCCCAGGGGGACACTACCCTTCTCCATGTGCTAGATTCAGAGCAGGAGCATTGGTCTGGAATTATACAAAATGCCTAAAGTCCAAAGATGACTCTGCAGCGGTGGAACTGAGGCATGGTGAGAAGCCGGAAAGTCATAAAGAAGGTTGAGGGGTGGGGGAGTAGGGGGACTCTTCTTCTCAAGCAAGTGCAGAGGTTTATCTTTGAATTATATAATGAAGTTCTGTAATTACATAAAGTCCTAGAATGTCCAAGCTAGAAGGGACCTCAGAGGTCACCTTTTCTAATTCCTTTATAAATCAGGAATGTGAGACTCAGAGAGAAGGCAGCTGACTTCTAGGTATCCTTCAAGTTTAGTTCTGGAACTCAGGTTCAGTCATGTCTAGGTGAGAGAGAGAGTGAAACTCTGGATTCCAGCCTAGATATGGGCGTGTGTGTGTGTGTGTGTGCGCGCGCGCACATGAAAGAAAGAGAAAGTGAGAGAAAGAGACACAGATATGGAGTTTTATCTTCCAAGAGAAGCAGATGGGGCCTGCCTGGGTGATGGGGATTCTCCTGGTGAGTGCACCCGGTTGGACTAAGAAATAGAAGCCAGCCACCTAGCTTCGGTGGCTCACTGAGACTCAAGGTCATCCTGGCCATGGTCCTGAGGGTAATGCACACCTGCTTCCCTCTGTTCTGTTGAGATTATCCTCACCCTCCTTCCAGAAGCATTCCTATTCGTTCTAAACTCTGCCTTCCGTGGACAGACACTGACTGACAACTATTTCCTCGGAACTTTCTCTGGCCTGTACTGTGCCACTCTCTGGCTTGTAGGACCCATGACCATACTCTGCACACCCTGGACTGCAAAATCAGGGTGCCTCTGTCTCCCACGCTCCGAAGGGTCGCTGAGAGTTGGACACGACTGAAGCCACTTGGCACACACACACACTGTCTCTCACATGGGCAGGGACCCCAGCTCTGCTCCAGGCCAACCCAGCACTGCACCCAGAGTAGGGCCCTGGCAAGTCGGGTGGGTGAAGGAAAACCAAAAGGAATGGCCAGACGGGTGAGCGAGGCTCTTGTCTCCCCACAGGGTCACGCTCAGGGCCGGCCCTTGTACTTCCACGTAGCTGCAGAGCCTGAGGGTTAAGTGTGTGGGCTGCAGTCACACGAGCTGGGTTCACATCCCCCCTCTGAACAAGTCACTTGCCTTCCTTGTGCCTCTGTTTCCCCATCTGTAAAATGGAGTTATAAATAGCTCCGCCTTTAGAACCGCTGTGAAGCCCTGGGACACGGTGAGGCTCATCAGACAGTTGAGTCATCGTCGGCCTGGTGCTGAGCACAGCGGTCACTGTCCTGGTGCGCGCTCAGGTTCACGTGATGACGAAGGAGGGGCAGGAGGGGCAACACTTCTACACTCAGAGGTCCAAGGAAGCCCATCCCATCACATACACTCCCGGTTTCCCAAGGGGCTGATGCACTGAGAGCCCAAGGCTCAGACACGGTGACTGACTTGCGCACAGGCGCAGGGGAAGCAAGAAGCCATGGGGTAAAAAAACCAGATCTTCTACCATGAAGCAGGCTTCAAACTGCAAGAACATAAAGACACCAGACCACAAGTGCTTTTTTCCAGTCATTGGAGAACTCACAGAGATTTGCTTTCCAACAGGCAAAATCTGTGTTTTTTCCCCCAAAGCATAAAATACTTCAGCTGTCCAAGCTGCAACCTAAAGCTTGGCTTCTTTTGTTCCTTAAATCAAGGTCAGGGAGCCGAGGCCAACGCTCTTTTCCTCACTGCTCTCCCCTCAGAATAATTTCTGAAACAGTTGCAGGAAGAATGGCCATGCACTGGGCAGTGAGGGGAGAAGACCCCAGCAAAGACAGAAAACACTGGAAAGGCCAAAATGAGAATTCCCGCCAAGTACTAAAGGATAGAGCCTGAGGGGGACACCTTCCCGAGGAGGGGCTTAAAAGAGTCAGAACAGAAGCTGAGGCTCTCTAGTCAGAAAGAGGAAGAGACACAGGGAGTCTCAGTCTGAGGAAAAACAGCAATGCAATCTGAGAGGGGGACACAGCCCTGCCCTCAGGAAGCCCCATTGGAGGGGAAACAGTCTTGCCCCAACCAGCCTGAATTTGAGAGGAAGCACAGCCTCAGGCAGATCAGATCTGAGAGGATACAGAGCCAGATCCTCAGGGAGCCCCAGTCTGAGGGAGACACAGCCCTCCCTCAGGGAGCCCTAGTCTGAGGGGAGACACAGCCCTGCCTCAGGGAGCCCCAGTCTGAGGGGAGACACAGACCAGCCCTCAGGGAGCCCCAGTCTGAGGGGAGACACGGCCCTCCCTCAGGGAGCCCCAGTCTGAGGGGAGACACAGACCAGCCCTCAGGGAGCCCCAGTCTGAGGGGAGACACGGCCCCACCTCAGGGAGCCCCAGTCTGAGGGGAGACACAGCCCTGCCTCAGGGAGCCCCAGTCTGAGCGGCTGGTCACATTTCCTCTGAGCTAAATTGCTGGGTGAACTGATTATCACATCTTCAGTCTTTAAACAAAGTCTACTACGGGCTTCCCAGGTGTCTCAGTGATAAAGAATCGGCCTGCCAATGCAAGAGACCCAGGAGATGTAGGTTTGATCCCTGGATCAGGAAGCTCTACTGGAGGAGGAAATGGTAACCCACTCCAGTATTCTTGCTTGGAGAATCCCCATGGACAGAGGAGCCTGGCAGGCTACAGTCCATAGGGTCACAAAGAGTCAGACACAACTGAGCGACTGAGCATGCATGCAAACAAAGCCCATACATGCTCCATGGATTTACTAGCAATAACTCTTGATACAGAATAGAAGGAAACACTCCAAGAGGATGTATCTCAGCTTTTCTTGACTGTAGATCCCTAATTGAGGTCCATGAATCCCTTTAAACTATTAGCAAAATGTGGCATATTGATCTGTATGGACACATCCTTCTTTTGGAGAGTTTTCATCACATTCCCAAAGAGGTTCATGAGGTTCAAAAGGCCAAGGAAATATGGTTTAGCTTTTTTCCAACAGCTTCCCTAAGCATCCCTGCAACGTCTGGCAAAAAGTTGGTGGTGATGAGCGCATAACTTGCATCTTCATTCTGGGTCCAGAACCCAGCTCTTTCTGTGTTATCTAGGACCTCATTTAGTCTGTATCCCCATCTGTAAAGTGGGAGAAATCACAGTCCCTCTCTCCTACGAGTTTTCTGAGAATTAATAGAGTTCATATATGCAACACAGAACAGTGTCCGGCACACAGTAATTTGCAATTCAGTGCCTGGCATACATGTTATTGTTGTTCAGTCACTCAGTCATGTCTGACTCTTTATAACCCCACGGACAGCAGCACATCAGGCTCCCCTGATCTTCACCATCTCCTGGAGTTTGCTCAAACTCATGTCCATCCAACCATCTCATCCTCTGTCGTCCCCTTCTCCTCATGCCCTCAATCTTTCCCAGCATCAGGGTATTTTCTAATGAGTTGGCTCTTTGCATCAGGTGGCTGAAGCATTGGACCTTCAGCTTCAGCATCAGTCCTTCCAATGAACACCCAGGACTGATTTCCTTTAGGATGGACTGGTTGGATCTCCTTGCAGTCCAAGGGACTCTCAAGAGTCTTCTCCAACATCACAATTTGAAAGCACCAATTCTTCTGTGTTCAGCCTTCTTTATGGTCCAACTCACATCCACACATGACTACTGGAACCTTTGACCACATGGACCTTTGTGGGCAAAGTGATGTCTGTGCTGTTTAATACGTAGGCATACAGTAAGTGCTCACAAAAGCCCTGTGGAGGATAAGGTGTCTTGTAGGGATTCCCTGTGTTCTCCCCTCTCTGTTCCCTAAATGCTGGGCTTGATCAGGACCGTGAGCACCTGCATGTCCTCGGCCCATCACTGCCCATCTCCTTCACGGAGGAGAGCAGACTGGGGCAAGTGAGTCACTATCAGGGAGAAACAGAAATCCTAAAGAGGCTGGAGAGATCCCAGAGCTGGAGGGGCCTGCTAGAAGCACCCTATTTCTCTATGGAACAATTCAACACCAAACATCTGGTCAACCCCCAGTAGGCAGCGGGTGTGAGAGGGCCACATTATCCATGGATGTGTGTGCGTGCTTAGTCTCTCAGTTGTATCTGACTCTGCAACCCCGTGAACTGTAGCCCGCTAGGCTCCTCTGTCCATGGGGATTCTCCAGACAAGAATGCTGGAGTGGCCATGCCCTCCTCCAGGGGGCCTTCCCAACCCAGAGATCGAACCCAAGTCTCCCACACTGCAGGCAGCTTCTTTACCATCTGAGCCACCAGGAAAGACCAAGAACACTGGAGTGTGTAGCCTATCCCTTCTCCAGGGGATCTTTCCGATCCAGGTACCGAACCAGGGTCTCCTGCATTGCAGGCAGATTCTTTACCAGTTGAGCTACCAGGGAAGCCCAGCCATGGATATAATCTGCACCAAATCCTTTGCTGGGTACTTAACCTGTGACACCCTATTCACTCTACGTAGCAATGCAGGGAGGCAGACATTGTCTTCTTTTATAGGGAAGGTAGCTGGGGCTGAGGTGTGCCAGTGTCCCCCAGCTTAGCTGGAGCACTGAGATTGAACTCTGAAGCTGGAGCCCATTCAGAGGTGCTATGGGGAGGCGGGGGTGCCTGTGTTACCAAAACCCAGGGTCTCCCAAATCCCCACCCCAGCCAGCAGTGACCCTCACAGCCACACTCCCCAATTTCCCGTCCCCCTAGCTTCATCGGGGCTGCTCGCAAAGGAACAGCTGAAGAGAAGTGGAGGGCTTTCCATCCCTCCCTGCTCTGTTCCCTGTCCTAACAGGCAGAAGTAATCTCAGGAAAGGCAAGGAGGGAGCTGGGGAGGAGAGGGACCTTGGCACCCAGCCCCTGGCACTCGCCCATCTCCCCTTTCAGATCCTGTTCCACACGCCCGTGCACTGTCTCCGTGCCAAGCAACCTCGCCAAGGTCTAAAAAGCAATTTTCACATGGCTTAAAGAGCTCTCCTTCCTGGAGCTATTTGCATTTTTGTTATTATTAATTATTGTAATAATTGTCCCTCCTAAGCTGCGTGACCGAGGAAAAGAGCCTGAGCTCTGCCTCAGATCCATTCAAACTAGAATCTCCACACTGCCACATGGTAATTCTGTGACCCTGAACAAGCTACTTACTTAACCTCAGTTTCCTCATCAGTGCATGCAGTCACATACCTGTCCTGTGAAGTTGTGAAGCCAGTAGCTTACAATAGAAATGTAGGCAGTACTTCCTTATGCCCCCTCCTATCCCATTCATCAAGTCTTAAAATTTCTCCTATTGGGAGCTTCAGGAACTGTGCAAGGCCAGCAGAGGGGACTGTGGGGAGACTGAGGAGATATTAGGGGACAGAGGCACCTTGCAATGTTTTGGAATCACCCTAAGGTCTTTTAGTCTTGACCAGGAAACTGGCAGAAAAAGACGTCGTCAAGAGTCCAGCCAAGCTATGCTTGGAAAATCAGTCCCCAGTCACTTAACACTGGCTGTCTACTAAATGCAGGAAAATCTGAGGACCCCAAACTCTAGGCCCCTTTTAGCCTCAGGGATCTCAGGGAACCTATGGGTCACCTGGAAAGCCTCCTCCTTGTTGCAGAGGCCACGGCTGTCCAATCTACAAATATTCCTCACTTCCTTCCTAACAGAATCCACACCGGTTCAGGTATCTGATGCAGCTGCCCTGAAGTCAGAGAAGGTAGGCTCCTGTCCCTTGTTGCTGTTGACTGATTGTGTAACCCCAAAAAGCTGTACACTGAAACACCACCCCTCAATGTGCTGGTATTTGGGGAGGAGGTCTTAGGAGGTAATTAGTGTCGTTTGAGGTCATGAGGGTGGGTCCTTCATGATGGGATTAGTGCCCTTATAAGAAGAGCTTGCTCTAGCTCTCGCTTTCTCTTTCTGCCATGTGAGAAGTGAGAAGGTGGCCATCTGAAGCCAGGAAGAGAGTCCTCACCAGAATGTGACAACCTGATCTTGGACTTCTATCCTTGAAAACTGTGAGAAACAAATTTCTCTTGTTTAAGCCACCCAGTCTATGGTATTTTGTCACGCCAGCCCAAACTGACTAATATACTGGTCTAGGGGTGGACATGAAACCTGGCTCTGGCCACTGAGATAGAAGGGAAAGTCTGCGGAGACATTTTTGAGAAGGATTGTGCTTTCTAGATTAAAAAAGAACTTTTCAAAGAGAGGTCTTTGACCCTGTGTCTTGCTTCCTGTCTTTGGATGCTGTTGTGATGCCTAGAACAGAGACAATTATTCCGTGACAACGAGGTCCACCTTTTGGATGACGACAAGGTAGAAGGGCAGTTGGGTGCTTAGGCAAAGTGAGCAGACAAACCAGAACTGAGAAGACCTTCCTACAGATTCCTTGTGATTTGAGAAAAATAAAGGTATTTTGGGTTTGATCCACTATCAGAATTCCTGTTACTTACAGCCAAAGCATTCCTAACTAAACCTGAATCCTCTGTGCCCCAAAGCTTGTTCCACCTATTCCCCTCACCTCCTCTCCACTCTCTCTCCCCAGTGGTAGGTCATCTCTAGCGATGGCCTTAAGTCTGAGCAGAGAGAACAGCCCCTGGGAGAGGACAGATGATAAGTTGCTACTTTATGGTCTGGATGCCTTGGAAAGCCAGCTGCCATTCTGTGACTCTCTCTGGCCTCTGCTCCCTAGAGATTCCTCTGGGTTTGCCTCTTAGAATCAAAGGCATCACTGAGCAAGAACGCCTCTTTCATCTCTGGAGATAGAGTACCTACATCTTGGTTGCATCTACCATGATTGGAACCTGGGCCCTACTGCAATCCTCATCACTGGACACTCTAGTCCTCAACGTGAAGAAGCTCTCAAGGTTTTGAAGTCTGAGGAAACTGGATTTGGATCCCTTTTTCTAAAACACACTAACCGCACAGCCTTGGGCTGGTTCCTGAACCTGAGCCCTGATCTCCTAATCAGCGAAAAGGGAAAATACTACTATGTAGTTCACAGGATAGTTGTTAAAAAAGATGCAGTCATTGTGGTAGGTAGAAATTCAAGATGGTCCCCAAGATTCCCACGCCCGCTATAAAAGCCTACACAATCCCTTCCCCTTGAGTGTGAGGGGGAATATGATAGGATACTCACTCCTGTTACTTTACATTAGGTCACAGACTCTGGGGAGATTTATCCCACTGGTTTTGAAGAAGCAGGCTGCCATGCTGTGAGAGGCCGACATGGCTAGGACCCGAGGGTGGCCTATAGGAGCTAAGAGCCCCAATCCGATAACCAAAATGTACACAGGACTTTCGTCTTACAGCTGCAAGGAATTAAACTCTGCCAACAACTTAAAAGAGCTTGGCTTGGACCCCAAGTCTCAGATGAGATCACAGCCCCTGCACACACCTCAATCTCAGCCTGGGGAGACCCAGAGCAGAGAAGCCAGCTGTGCTGTATCTGAGCTGCTGACCCTACAGAAACGGTAAGATAATAAATGGCCGTTGTTTTAAGCCCTAGGATTGTGGTGATTTGTTATGCAGCAATTGAAAACTAATAAAAATCATCTGAGTTTGGACCAAATTGCTATTTGGGTAGGTTAAAAACAGTTGAGTCTAGGCAACTGCATGTGGTTCAGCTTAATACAGATGTTAAGTGACTAGCATGTAGTAAGCACTCAATAAATCCCACCGTTATTATTCCCCTGGCTCCCCTAAATGGTATCTTGACATGTTCAGTGGCTGGTTACGTCTCTTCTCCCAGCACTGGCTCTGACAGCTCCCACACTGCCCCCAGGCCCCCTCCTTCCCCAAACCACCCTCACCCTGCCTGTCAGAAGACAGCGTTCTGAGCCCATTCACACCCCTTCTGAGAGGCTGAGGGCACCGCTCTGGAGCTAGGCTGCCTCTCTAGCCCTAGGGCAGCAAAACGCCAACCTGAACAGACAGCAGAAAACAACATCTCTGGGGCAGAGGCAACAGCTGCCCACCAGCCCCACGTCTGCTGCAGGGGCGTGGGCAGCCGCTTGGGCAACCCCAGCAGGGCTAAGCCACCAGCCGCCTCTGGGCTGTCCCCTCTTTGCCTCCCCGTGTCAGGAACCCCGCCATGTAGAACCGTGCATTGCTTCTGCCAGCAAGACCCCGGGGAAGTGCACAGGTTTCTGTTACATAAAAAATGCAAATTGCCCTTTCTAACCAACATGCTGGTCCGGATCCCTGCATCAGGCATAGAGCAATAGTGGGGGCCTCGGGAACAGGGCACTGGACAGATGAGGTTTTTATGTTTTTTTTGACAGGTAAGTTTTGATTGGGTCTGCAGGGAGACTACTAAAGTCAGGGAAGGTCTGAAACAGATCATCAGAAGAGGAAGAAGCTCGTGGCTCACACTTTCTACAATGTCTGCTGGAATCCGGTTTCACAAACCATTATTCCCAAAACAACTCCTCAGAGTCTCTAAATGCACACTGTTTGTCAAATATATGTCAATAAAGCTGGGAGTGTGGGAAATAGAACTTCCTAGATGGATCAGATCTCCAAGAGCCACGCAAACTAGCTATAGAGACAGATTTTTATTTATTTTCAGGTGTCAAATAATAGGCACATAAATTACTATTCCTGGATTAATCCATTGAATCCTTCTACTGTGATAAGGATTATTACACTTCCTTTACAGATGAGGAGACCATGGCCCAAATTAAGTACTTCACCCAGGATCACAGGGATTGAACCCAGGAAGACAGACCCCACAGACTCATGGTCTTAAGCACTGAGCCAGATAAAAAGAGGCTTTAAAATCTTTGACCCTGAGTTTACCAAAGGAGGAGAAGGGAGTGACAGAGGATGAAATGGTTAGATGGCATCACTGACTTAGTGGACATGAGTTTGAGCAAGCTCCGAGAGATGGTGATGGACAGGGAAGCCTGGGACCATGCTGCAGTCCATCGGGTCACAAAGGGTCGACGTGAATGAACAACTGAACAACAACATTTCCAAAATCGGTCAAAACAGTTATTTGGGAGTAGACAGTAAAGAACCTGCCTGCAATGTAGGAGAACTGGGTTCAATCCCTGGGTAGGAAAGATGCCCTGGAGAAGAGAAGGGTAACCCACTCCAGTATTCTTGCCTGGAGAATTCCACGGCCAGAGGGGCCTGGTGGGCTACAGTCCATGGGGTCACAAACAGTTGGACAAGACTGAGTGACTAACAACAACACACATATACAGACTATAGATTAGCCCAGGAAATACCAACATGAAGAATCAGGGGCCGAAACATGTCCAACCCACAGTGTCATCTGCCTTCAGCAGAGGCTTGGGTGGGCATCCACTGTGGTCCCGGGCTGGGGCTTACACGTGTCCCTGTGCCAAGCAGTGTGGCTCAGCTAGCAGTGTCCTAGGATAGGCATTGTGCAGGTCAGTTCCTCCCTCAGGCAACAGCAGAGACCTCCGAGGGCTGCAGGGGTGGCAGGGGCCTTCCTAAGAAGCAGAGAGGGAAAGGAACTAGCTCCCAGGACAGTTTCCAGTTCCTCTGAAACACTGGCCCCCTCATCCTGAGATGCCTGCTCTGAAGCCCTCTGGAACTCAGTCCATCAACACCTTTGCCTGCCCTACTATTCCCTGCCCACAGCAGCTGTCACCTAGATGCTCAGGGCAGGGGCGTCCCATAACCTCCTCCTCCCCTGGGGCTCAGTCAACGCTGACCATGGAATGCAACGGGAGAGGCCAGGACTTCCAGTAATTGGTGGCCATGGGGTATAGAATATGCTGGAGAAAGCCATTCAGTGTAGCTCTCCCTTCTCCCCCTCCTCCTCCTTTTCCTTCTCTCTCCCTCTCTCAATCTGTTCTAGAAACTGGATGGTTGGACTTGGTTGAGGCAAAGAGATGGATTGACGATTTCAAGCCCACCCACATTGTGCTCTTGCCTCCTCTCTGCTCCAGGTGACTCCTCCCTTCACCCCTTCCTACCAGAACCCCATTTTCCCCATCCTCTGGCTTCTGGGAGGGTGGCAGAGCAGGGCCTGGGTCATGCCCTCCCCAGCCTGATATCCCATGAAAAGGAATAAGCATCAGGGTTGATCCCAGAACCACATCCCCCAGGAACTCAACTGCATCCCTGGGTACCACTTAGGCCAAAGGTTTGAGTCTTTGGATACCTTGACTTTCAGAGAGTAAACAGGAGGGGCCAAGTGCTACTGCCTTACAGTAATCATTGTAGCTATTTAATGAGCACCTACTGTATGTGAAGCAAATGGAAAGCAGCATGCTGGATCCTTCATGATCCTCTACTCCCGTAAGTTAATTCCTCCAACAGGATTTATTGAAGATCTGCTACGTGCCAGCCATGCTTCCAAGCATGTGAGCTACCTTGGCAAGTAAGGTTTCTCAATGAATATGGGACCTCCTAGGGCTGCAGGTGGTTTGCACTTGACCAATGGGAGAAATCGAGGCTAAAAGTTTGCCCCAGGTGGCGTAGCAGATTCCATCTTAAGGTGTCTGATCCAAAGCCACGGTGCCCTGTGCCCTCTGCCTCCTCTCCCTGCCCTGGAAGTAGAGGGTTCATGAATCAGAGTCAGAGTGGGGGCTCCCACTTCCACAAAGAAAAAAAGAGAGAGAAAGAAAGAAAAAAACAGTTACTTTAGGGGAAGAGGAATGAAGTCTATACACCCGAGATGTGTATTTTGGGCTCAGTATGTGAGAGACCCCCTGGGCCAGGCTGAGTGCTCAGGACTCAGTGGACGCCTGAGGCAGTGATTTGGGTTGGGTGTCCCATGGGTGAGAAGGATGGCTGGAAGTGGGGAGCATGAGGCCATGCTTTCCAGGATGGTGGGGCGGGGACATAAACTGGCAGAGATGAAAACCGGGTGAGATCTGATGGAGAAGGTGCCGTTCAGAGGTTCTGGGGTGAAAAGGACCCTGAGACAGCTCTGACACAGGCATGATTGAAGGCTGGGCTGGGAAGGAGCGTCAGGCTGTGTGCCCACAGGGGAGGCGAGCGTGGGCTGGGGCAGCTGCGGACGGCTGAGGAGCTGAGACCCAAGCTAACGGGCCATCAGGAGTCTCCAGCAGAGTAATGACAAGATGCAAATGGCCTTGGGAGATGATTCTGACAAAACTGTGTGGGACTGTGGGGCAGAAATGTGGGAGTTATCACAGGAGCCCCCAGAAGGGCCTTAACACTAGGGGACAGCAATGTTCGACCACATTAGCTCTTACTCCTACTCCCCTAACCCCCATTCCCGCTCCCCGAATCCTTCCTCTTTCACACCCCAGCCCAGCTCCTCTGGTTCATCTACACACACCTCCCTAGGGCCACAACCTGGGAATATAGGGTTGGGGGGGGGGGGTGCCACAAAAATGGGTGAAACATCCGACCAAAGAGAGGCCTGGAAGAGGATGGGGCAGGCGATTTGGGACAAGTGCACACCCGGGACCCCAAGATGCTGTTGGTCACTCTGGGCAGGGGAATGGCATCTCCTGCAGAGGTGGGGTCTGCATCGACCACAGTGCTCCTCACAGTCCCCGAAAGGCAGTGACCCTAGGCCAGCCTCAGGGTGACTGCACTAGGCGAGACATCCCCCCAGCCCACCTGTGCCCTCACTGCTTGGGGCAGCCTTCCAGCTCCGATGGTGGCCCACCCCCCCCCACCCCCCCCCACCCCCCCCCACCCCGTGACTCCCAAAGCCTGTGTGACCTGGCTGAGGATTTAGGGGTGGGAGCCCACAAAAACTCTCCTCTCCCTCCCCTGCTGGACTCTAAACTTCCACACTCAGTATCCTGGTCCTTTGGCTTAAGATTTTGTACCCCAGTTATTGTTTTTTTAATGGTGCCACTTCGAGTTGTTATCAGTCATCCACAGCTCAGCATGAGTGAGCCAATCTGATCCTTTCCAAAGAGTCGGTTTTGCTGTTGGAGGTGAAGAAAGGCTTTAGGATCCTGGGGTCTAGAAGCGGGGGTGGGGGGTGGGCGGTGGGGAGGAAGGGAGGGAGGAGAGGGTGGGGGTGTTGGGACAAAGGAGCGGGGAGAAGACAGGGAGGGAGGGCGCAGAAGGCAGCGGCTGGGCACGCCTGGGAGGGATGAGGCAAATCCTCTCTTCCCCTCTTGGGGAGGGGACGATCAGAAATAGACGGCGTGAAGACCCTGCTGTGTTCGTTCACTACCTCTCTCTCCACCCTCAGGCTCCCGGATCCCTACCCCCGTGTCTTCTTATCTCCTCGCAACATCAGCCCGGAGTGCAAACTTTCCCGGATAAGACCCCGAACCTGGCTTCCCATTCCGCCTTCGCCACCCGTGGCTGGGCAGGGGCTCTCGCCCGACAGGCAGAGGGGCGTCCTGGAGACGAGCACGCTCTGGAAGGGGGCGCACGGAGGTAGACACGGCTCCGGCTCCAGGGGCGGGGCAGGGGGACCCGGACAGTGGGCGGCTCACCTGCAGGACACGGTGATCTCCACCTTGGTGGCCGGGATGCTGCCCGCCAAGGAGTCGAACTCGCTCAGCGACGCCATGTCCTCGGGCTGTTCCATAGCCCACCGCGCCCCCCACCCCAAATTAGTCAATCCCTGCGCGATTCACGCCTCCTCCGGAGCAACGGAAACCCAGGGCTCTCCCCCCAACTCCGGAGCCGGGGCTGGGCGGCAAAGGGAGGGGAGAGGAGAGCGAAGAGGGGGCGTGGGAAGTGAGAGAGGGAAGGGGGCGGAGGGAGCGGGGGCCGAGGAGAGAGGAGGGGGTGCGGGTGACGCCGTGAGGAGGCTGGGGACCCACTGTTGAGGGGCAAAGCGCTCAGGGAGCTGGGGCGCAGCGGAGAGAGGCGGAGGGGCGCGAGGCGAGGGCTCCGGGAGGGACGCGCGGAGTGGTGGAGAGAGCACCGGGAAAGGGGCGGGGAGCTCGGGGTGGGGGCAGAAGGGGTGCAGGAGAGGGAGAGGGGGTGTGTGTGGGGGGGTCGAGTGGAGCTCGGGCTGCGGGGGCGGCGGGACTCAGGCAGCGCGGAGCGAGCCCGGAGCGCCCAGGCTGCGGCGCCACTCGCTGGGTCTCCGCGCGGGCGGCGGCGAGGCTGGGGACGCGGCTCCGAGCGCCACCTCCTCGGCTCGGGCTCTGGCTCCGGGGCGCCCGGGCTGCGGGAAAATCAAATCTGCCCGAAGCCGCCGCCTCCCGTCACCCGGGGCGGGCCGCTTGCGGGGTCCGCTAGCGCCGGAGGGGGCGCCCGCAGGGGCCGGGGCGGGGCCGCGGGCGGGGTCTGCGCGCGAGTGTGTGTGCGAGCGTGTGAATCTGTGTGTGTGTGTGCGTGTGGCGGGCGTGGGGACGCGGTTCCAGATGCTGGGAGCCTGGGGGGTGACGGCTAGAGATGGTCTCGGCCGTGCGCGTCTTCGTCTGCGCCCGCGCTCCACTCCCCACCTCCCGGAGGGTCTCGGTATCCGGGGAGCCAGAAGGTGTCTGAACCTAGGAACATCTGTTTGGGAAGGGTCTCTGCGGGGCGGGGGTGGGGAGAGACCTGTGCCCAGAGACAGCATCTCCCCCGGAGGTTTGGGGGGGGGTCTCTGTTGAAGGTGCGCCCCAACACGGGGGAGGGGGCGGGTCTCAGTACAGAAACAGATTTTACATCTCCTGGGGAAGCGTGTGGGGCCGCCTCAGTGAGGGTCCCTAGGCTTAGGCAGCGTGGGTACCCGGGCGCTCCCCCGTCCGCCTCTGCCCCCGCCGGGCCTGGCCACGCGAAGTTGGCCACCTAAGCCACGCGACAGCGCCCTCCCCATCCTCGGCCCGTCGTGACCACAAGGCTTAGCCAGCCCCCGGGTCTAGAAGCTTCCTCCAAGCAGGCAGAGGGCGGCCCGAGCTCCCCAGGCTTCTCTGCAACCTGCACCAAGTAGGCGCCTGCTGTGTGCCGGGCTTTGATCGCAGTCAGGGGAGCGAGGAGAGAGTTGAGACCTCTCTCTGGCGGCCCCGCTCCCAGCCTGGCCCGTTGCGGCTCCACTCTGCCCCGGTTTAGCCCTCCTGGGTGGGCCTGGGTTTGCAGCGCTGTGGCGTCTCTCCAGGGCTTCTCAGAGAGACTCTTCCCTAGGAAATCTCCCGCGGCCCCTCCTCAGCCTGAATCTCAGCTTTACTGAGCTAGAACCTCCTCTTCCCCATCGCCCCGGCATTTGGAGCGACGCTCCTCTCTGCCAGGGAAGGGTCCTGGGGGGATGAGAGCCTAAGATCGGCCCTGGGAAAGCCGCGCCCTCCGGGCCTGGCTTTGGCAGCTGGGCCTTAACCCACGCTCGGAGATTCTGTTTGAAGTCAATTCCCAGAACCTCGGATACAGCCAGAGTCAAAGATAAATATAAGAACACATTTGTCAGCCTGGGTTAAGTGTTTTCGGTTTACCCATGGCTCAGAATCAGCGGGGCTAGGTTCTGTGACCTGGGACCCTACAGCAAGAACAAAGAGGAGATGCCCAGGGTGGTGGGTCGCTGCGGGATGGAAAGGTCCTTTTCTCTGGTTTGGGCTTAAGACCCTGTCTCCACCAAGAATAAGTTGGGCCTCCTTTCCCAAGGGATGCAGAACTGGGCTTGCAATCTCTGTGTCCTCCACTCCCCACTTTCCCCCACATAGCTGTCCTAGACATGCTCCAAACATACTTGTGAAATATGTTATCCATTGGTTCTAACAGTGTTTACAGAGTACCCACTCTGTGTCTGACCAGGTGCTAGGTTCCCTTGGAAAACTACCTTGGTAACAATAATAACCACCATTTTGTTTTCAAAGAGCCTACCCTGGGCCAGACACCATGATTAATTTTTTTTAAATACTATTTGTGTACTATAAAATTCCACCATTATAAAGTATACAATTCAATGGTTTTAATATACTTACAAGGACTGTGCATGATTATAAATTCTCAAAATAAGTATAGGTGTGAGGTATTATTATTTCAGGGGAGCTAAGTAACTTTCCTACAATCACCCAGCTGGGAACTGGCAGAGTGAGAATTTGTACCCTTGCCGTTGAGACCAAAGCCTGACTCTGAGCAGAAGTCTTGATTGTCTTTTAGGATGGAGCCAGGTGCTGAAGGGTCTTAAAAACCATCCATAGGAATTCCCTGGTGGTTTAGCAGCTAAGATTCCATGCTCCCAATGTAAGGGACCCAGGGTTCAATCCTTGGTCAGGGAGCTAGATTCCACATGCCACAACTAAAGAGTTCTCATGCTGCAACTAAGACCCAGTGCAGCCAAATAAATAAAAAAAAAATTTTTTTAAAACAGCCATCCAAATGTTCATTGCAGCAGTGTTTATAATATCCAGGACATGAAAGCAATCTAGATGCCCATCAGCAAACGAATGGATAAGGAAGCTATGGTACATATACACAGTGGAATATTACTCAGTCATTAAAAAGAATTCATTTGAATCAATTCTAATGAGATAGATGAAACTGGAGCCAATTATACAGAGTGAAGTAAGCCAGAAAGATGAAGGCCAATACAGTATACTAATGCATATATATGGAATTTAAAAAGATGGTAACGATAACCCTATATGCAAAACAGAAAAAGAGACACAGATGTACAGAATGGACTTCTGGACTCAGTGGGAGAAGGCGAGGGTGGGATGTTTTGAGAGAACAGCATTGAAACATGTATATTATCAAGGGTGAAACAGATCACCAGCCCAGGTTGGATGCATGAGACAAGTGCTCAGGGTTTGTGCACTGGGAAGACCCAAAGGGATGGGATGGGGAGGGAGGTAGGAGGGGAGATCAGGATGGGGAACACATGTAAATCCATGGCTGATCCATGTCAATGTAGGGCAAAAATTCACTACAATATTGTAAAGTAATTAGCCTCCAACTAATAAAAATAAATGAAAAAAACAAAACACAAAACAGCCATCCAGGAGATTAGGTCCAGTTGAGGAGGACAACAGTGGGTGTCACTGCAGCTTGTTGAGCAGGTGAATGGTGAGACTGAAGTTCTACCATGTAACCTTGTAATGTTACAGCATTGGGCATAGCGGCCCCTGTGTCTCATTCTAGAAAGATTCTGGAATTTGTTTCTCTCCATTCCCTCTTTTTGTTTTTTTTTTTTTTGTTTTATTCACTGATTTATTTCTTTCTAAAATACTTTTTAAAAATTGGAATATAACTGCTTTACACTGATGTGTTACTTTCTGCTGTGCGTGCATGCGTGCTCAGTCATGTCCGACTCTGCGACCCAGTGAAATGTAGCCTCCAGCCTCCTCTGTCCATGGGATTCTCCAGGCAAGAATACTAGAGTGGGTTGTCATGCCCTTCTCCAGGGGATCTTCCTGACCCAGGGATCGAACCCGTGTCTTCCATGTCTTCTGCATCAGAGGCAGATTCTTTACCACTTAGCCACCCGGGAAGCCCTAGTTTCTGCTGTACATCGAAATGAATCATTTTTATGTGTACATATATCCCCTCCTTCTTGGGCCTCCCTCCCACCCCACCACCCCATCCTATCCCTCTAGGTCATCACAGAGCACTGAGCTGAGCTCTCTGCTATTCAGCAGCTTCCCACTAGCGATCTGTTTTATACACGGCAGTCTGTGTTTGTCAATCCCAATCTCCCAGTTCATCCCACCCTCCCTTCCCCCACTGTGTCCACATGCCTGTTCTCTGCATCTATGTCTCTGTTCCTGCCCCGAAGATAGTTTCATCTGTACCATTTTTCTAGATTTCTCATATATGCATTAATATATGGTGTTTATTTTTCTTTTACTCTCTCTTAGTTATTGCATTTCCATCGTGGCTCTTTGGGGGAAAAAATTATATTAGGCAACTTTGTGCTAGGCACCATCTCAGGCTCAGAGAATAAAAAGGTGATGAAAAGGACATAGTATTTGTCCCCAGAAAGTTCCCAGGCCAGTGGGGACCCCAAGACATGCAGAAAATAAATCACGGTGCAGCAAGAGCAGTGCTGATGAGGTAGACATAGAGGGCCAGGGCCACAAAGAAGAGTGGCCACTAGTTCTTCCCCAGGAGTGGGTGCAAGGGAGGCTCAGAAGAAATTGCAAAAAGGAGGTGATACTGAGATGGACATTGAAGATGATGTCTGTTTGCTTCCCTTAGAAGCTGACCCTGAGAGAAAGCTTTAAATGTGAGTAGTTTATTTGGGAGATGAAGGAAATGCCATGTGGGGAGTGTGGAGGTGAGGCGGGGCAGGCAGCCAATAAGGGTGGTTTATCAAACCGGTTATCCCTGCGGGCAACTAGGCTCACTCCCACCGAGGCGCTCTGGGAGACCACGCAGCACACACCTCACACTCAGCCCACCACAGGGGTGAGGGAGCAGGGGTGGGTGTGTGGACACACCAGCTTTCATCAGTCACAGGCTCAGTGGCTGAGTGCGGCCTCTGGAGAGTGCTCATTTCCTGGCACGTCTAACCTGACCAGCAGAGAGCGGCAGTGCAGGTTCCAGAAGCCAGAGAAAGCTGCAGGCAGAGTAGGCCAGGTACCGACAGCAGGAGGTGGGGCTGGCGCGCGCTTAAATGGTAAAGGTGAGGGTACAGACAGGAAGGCAGCTGCTACAGAAGATGAAATTCTGCCTGCAGGACAAGGCTGAGCAGGTGCTTCTGGCAGGGGACCAGCAAGATTAAGGGCCAGAGAGCTGTGTTTGGAGACCCTGGAGTGCAGGATGAAGGTGGCAGAGATAGAATGTGAGGCCAGGAGGTGAGGGGCCAAGATGCAAGGCCATGGGCCTTGGCCTCCTCTGGGCACTGAGGCTTTTCAGGAGGGGACCCTGGAGGAGGGGAGTCTGAAAGACACCCCTTAGCTCCATGGTTAACCAGTGACCCCAGAATACAAAACTCGCTGATCAGGCCTGGGGCAAAATGCTCACAGTCCTTGCACAAATGAAACTGCTGATGGTTCAAAAGCAGCCTCTGGGCGTTGCCACTGGAGAGGTCATTTCTCCTTTGAGGGCTATGATAGTGGTGGCAAGTAATTGAAGTCACCTGTGGAGTTCAGAGAAGCCAGCTGGCGGGACAGAAGGGGCTGCAGTCTTGCTGTCTGGGCCTGGCAGCCAGATTAGAGCCAACCACCACCCTGCCCACCCCACCACATAACCAGCCCTTGTCCCTCTGATTACAGACTGTGAGCACGGAATGGGCCATGCCCAGAAGATGTGGAATAATCAGCATCAGCGTTTTGCCTTTGCCATCCAAGACTGCAAACACTCTCTCATCTGACCTAATCCGCGGTGTTAATGACGGCAGAGCAATTTCGAGAGGCAACCCGCAGCATTGATAAGAAGAGGAAAAGCACCATGGGGCTTAGGAGGCAGGGCTTGCAGATGAGGCAGCTGCTGCCCGTCTGCCTACCCCCCCCTCCCCCGCACCCCATCATGTAAACACTGCCCTCAGATCTGCCCTGTACAAGGCTGGGGATGATAAGAGGAAAATAACACAAAGGAGCAGAAGAAGGCGCATGCATGGGACAGGGAGTGAGGGCTGTGCATACTGCATCTTAGAACAAGCTGGACAAAGGCCTCTGGGTAAATGCCGTCCTGAGCCAGCCAGGGCATATGGCTCGTGGAACAGAGTGTGGACTGGATTTGAGCCTCTGCTTACTGCCTTGGCTGGGTGCCCTTGGGAAGTGAAGACCCAGCACCACGGTGCATGGGAGTCCCGGGGAGACAGGGAAAGACAGAGGGCGTGGCGTGAACTTGAAACCACCATGGCAGCAAAGAGGTAAGAGAGATGCAGTGTCTGATTCCATCCATTCCTAGAAATGCTAGAAGGGGCTTGGTTGGAGATCATCTAGATTAAACCCCTTCTTTCACTAAAACGTATAGAGAAGGATTCAAGGACTTGAGTCTAAAGGACTAAAGGAGTCAAGATCACCCGCCTCTTCCCTCAATAAGACACTCCAGTAGGAACAGTGAGGTCAGACGCCCAAGTGCAAGGCAGACCTGCCTGAGAACGTCTGGGAGCAGCCCTGTTCTGTGGGGCTGAAGGCAGGGGTGCAATCTGGCCACGGAGCTCTCTGCACCTCCAGCCCCCATTCCTCCTGGAGCTGCCCCACCATCCCAGCCAGAGCCCCACCCGGCCCCTCCTTTCTGCCTCTCCTCACACCACTAGCTCAGTCATCTGGGCAATGGGAAGCCCCAGGGTGCTCCTGCTGCTGGTTCAGCTGCCTTTCCTAGCCCCTCGGATCCCAGCTGTGCCCCCACCCCCACCCCTGGGGTGCCTCTCGAGTCTCTTGTACTCTTCCTTCCAGCCCCTCCTGCTTTTCTAAGTGAGGAAGGCCTCCCTGTCTAGCTACTAGAATCTTCACAGCAGCAGGGAATCCACTTGACACCAGAGTCAGGCTGTGTCACTCCTATTTGAGACCTTGCCCTGGGCTCCATCTCCCTCTGCAGTAAGAGGACTTGATGGGCTGTGGGCTGTGGACCAAAAGGCCTGTGATCTCTCTGACATCAGCTCATCTTTCTTTCCCCATCACAGTCTTCACTCCAGCCATACTGGCCTCCTTATTGACCCGCAGGCTCCTGTCTCAGGGCCTTTATACTGCTGTTCCCTCAGGCTAGAATACTTTAAAAAGAAAAAAAATTATGTTTGACTGCCCTGGGTCTCAGTTGCAGCATGTGGGACCTAGTACCCTGACCAGGGATTGAACCTAGGCCCCCTGCATTGAGAGCACGGAGTCTTAGTCACTGGGCCACCAGGGAAGTCCCCAGCTTAGAACACTTGGCCCTGGAGCCCTCAGGTCTCTGCCCAAATGCCCTGTCTGCAGGGGGATTTCCTGGCCATTATACCTAACACAGTGCCTTGTTTCTCTTTGCCCCCAATCTTCCTTTATTTTTCCTCAGAGCAGTATCCTTGTCTGTTTTCCCCACTAAAATACAAGTTTTATACCAGCAAGAACCTTGCCTTGTTTGTGGTTACACTCCCAGCTCCTAAATAGTGCCTAGCACATAACAGGTGCTTAGTTGATCATACTGATCTCAGCTGGACTTGGCCTGCAGGAGCTTGAAGTAGGGTTTTGGTTCCCAGCCAGATATGGGGGTTGGGTAGCGGCAGTGAGAGGCTATATCCTAGCTGCTTGACCAGTGGCCAGTGGCAAGGCCTTGGCCCATCAGCTGTGCAGAAAGGAATTTCCACCTGGAGACAGAAAGTAGTGAAACAAGTAAAGCATTTATTAGGAGGAAAAGAGTCTATGTGGATAGACAGGTGGGCAGGCTCAGACAGTGTCGTGACCTCACGGTAGTTTGAATCACTTCCATGGGGCATTTCTTCTGGGTTTCCTTTGACCGATCATTTTGACTTGCCTGGTTCTGAGTCCATATTTGGTAAATCTCAGAAACTTCCCATGTGTACGTGGGCATGTCTTAGTCAAGATGGATTCCACTGAAGAGGCCTATGGGTAGCTGATATCACTTCCCTTTTGACCTCCAACGAGCTTTATAGTCAGGAAGGTCTCCTTGATTTCGAGAATGAGAGATACGTGGTCTCTTATCCTTTACTGGGGCAGGACCTAGCCTCCTCTTGCTCCTGCTGTTGTGGAGTTTTTGTCCACAGGGAACGAACCCTAGTTGCTCACCCTGGGGCCCATCTATCCGCTCCTCAATATGACTATATGAAAAGTTCGTAAGTTCATCTCTCCCCTCTGAAACACTGACTCCTTCAATGAGGACCCTTGGCTTCTACTGAGTAGTCCCAAACAGAGCTACCACCACATACCTCTCACACCTAGCCTTCACCCATCCCACATTTATCGAGCATCTATTATGAATTCAGTTGTTGCATTGACAACTATCAGACTGAGACTCTCTGGGCTCCGTGACCACTAGCACAGAGAACTGAGAACCTACCACGTAATAAGCACAGCAATAGGAATTTAACACCCATCACACACTGAATCCTCACAGTAACTCTACAACGCTGTTGTCCCACTTGATAAACTCTGTGCCACGAGCTGGGCTAGTTCACTACCCAGGAGAGAGATAGGAGGGAGACCCAGTCTCCTCAGAAGCTCTGTCCAGTAGGGCCGGAGTGCTTGTTTTTGAGTTACGTTCTAGGAATCTATAGAATATGGGTCTTAACCTGCCCAAGTTCACGCGACAAGCGGCAGAGGACAGGATGCAAACCCAGCCCCGTCTTCGCCTGACACCAGGCCGACTCCTTCCAGCCTTCACTCGGGGCTTGTCGAGGGGTCTCGGTGTCTGCGACGTGGCCCCCCGTGTGGCCGTGGGGCCTAATCTGGCGCGACGTGATCTGTGCTCAGAGCCTTGTCCCTTCCACTTTCCACCCTGTTCAGCACAGACATCACGGCACGTCACTAGCTCTCCTCCTTGATCCTCCCCTCCAACACATAACCCAGTACTTAGCTCTTTATTGTGGTATTGGAAACCTCAGTGCTACAAAGGACTTGAAAGATAAGGCAACTCACTTTGATTTTACAGATTTGGAGTCTTGAGTCCTAGAGAGGGAAAGAAATTGGCCGAGGTTGTTTTGCCAACAAGTGGCAACTGGAGGTAAAAACTAACAGGAGTTCAGATTAGAATGAACTCCTAGATCTTTTCTTCTCTTACCTTAGTTCAAGAAAGGATGGGTCCCCTTGACTTTATAAATGCAATTGTGCCATCTCTGGGCCTTTTGTGATAAGGGCCAAGGTAAACTTCATCTCCTACCACCACCATCAGCTTTTTACACCCAACCAGAACCAGCCACGTGGTTGGCCCTGGCCTTTCTTCCTGCCATTTCCTCTCCACCAGGCCCATATTCTACCCATCTGTCAGGTACCATCACTTCCAGGAAGCCAGCCTGGATTCACCCAAGGTCACCAAGTTTCTCCTTCCATTGAACCTCCAAAACATTTCTCTTAGGTAGATTTTTCTCCTCCACTTAACAGGGGGTGTACCCTGAAGGCCTTAGTCCTTGGATCTTGGTCCTCCATAGCCTGGCCTTTCCCAGCCTCAGCCTCCCTCTCTTCTTTTTTGCTGGATTTAATTACACTTGAACATATTACTTCTGAGTCAGCCAGTCTGCTCTTGGGCCTCCTGAACTCTCTCTTCATTTGATCTCAGCCATTTCCTCTTATTTGTGCATCTTGGGAAATGGAGAATGAATCCTCGCATTTGAATCTTCAGAAGCTTAAAAGCAGCCTATGTCACTTTCTGAAGTCCCAGCCTCCCAACAACACACTTGAAGGGCCTGATTGGCCCGGGGGGTGGGAGAAAACAGCTGGATTGAAAGCCTTGATTGAGTCTATTCCCCAACCCGCCTCCCATTTCTCCCCCTGGCGTGGTTGCTTGAGGGTCTGCATAGGCCTCAGGACTCAGGCAGATGGGTAGGGAGGGGGGCTGTCATTCCAACCCCACCCTCGGATTTTTCCCCACCCTGCTGCTCTTTCAGCACGTCCCCTGGCTGGACCTGCACTGGGGCAGTCTGAAAAGCCAAGGGTGAAACTTTTTTTTTTAAAAAAAGCTCTAAATTCATTTTCATGCCAAACTGCTTGTATCTGCCTGCCTGGCTGTGGAAGAAAAAGGAAACGTGCACACGAGCTAGGCTTTGTGTGGAAGCTGAAGTCCCAGAGGCCCTGCCCCGGGGGGCGCGCCTGCTTGCGCCTCCAGCTGCCTGCTACGATTTCCCCTCCCCGAGTTCTATTAACTCTGGGCCCTGCTCATCAGACACACTTCGCATCTTGCCTCCTCCTCCACCCCTGGCTAAGAAAATTTGCCCTGATTACGGGAAGTATGTGTCCCCTGTTCTCCGATAAGCCTATCAGGAGCCGGGCTGAGGCTCAGGCGTCAGGCTTTGGAAGCGGCTGCTGATGGCCTCTCAGGGCCCGCCTGGCCGCCTGCCTGGGGGCAAGGGGGCACACAGGGCTGTCTCCACTCCAACCATTCACGTCGTGACCTTGAACCCCTGATCGTATCTCTGCTTCTCGGGTTCTCCCAGCTTAAAAAAATGGGGATAATAATACCCATTCCGCCCATCCCCTCCAAACTGGTATGAGATTCCAATTAGATGAGGATGTGCTAGAAGGAAGTACCATCATAAAACTGCCCAAGTTCAGACCACAGCATGGTGAGAATCCAAGTCTGGCTCTCTCCTACGGATGGAAGACGCTTGTCAAGGTCACGCAACAACCTGGCTTGAAATGACCAGCTTCCATGTTGTCTGAACTGGAGAGAAGACAGGGGCACAGAACAGTAAGGAAACCATTCCTGGGGGAGTTTCGGGTATGACCAAGGGAGAGAGCAGACCCAAAGCCCGAAGCTCAGCCCTGCCAAGACCCAGTCAATCAACACGGAGCCTTCATCTACAAAATGGATTCGTCTCTGAAGCGGACATCGTGATGTCTTGTTCACAGGACTTTGGAGGGGATTAAGTGGAGTTATACGTGTAAAGCAGGTGGCACGTTCCCCAAACACGAATTCCTCACTGTCTTCTGTCTTACACAGCTACCACAAGTGCTTTTGAGAAGGGGAGGCACAAGGAGAACGTTTTCTCTTAGAGCTGAGTATTGCCAAAAGGACAACTGTGAGTCTTGGATTTCCTTTTCTTCAGGGGTTTTCCTTACACAGTGGCTGTGAAATGGCCATTTTCCCCATCAGCCTAAGGAGGAAGGAGAAATATTGCTTCTCCCTCCTTCCCCACTGCCTCTGCTGTAGGAGAGCTCCCTTGCAGGTACTCGGGCCAGCAGCTTTTAATGGAGCTGTGGCCAGATCCTCACAGAGAGGAAAGTGATTTCTATGAGATTAGCTGAGTGGTGAGGTTAATACAGTTATGATCCAATAAACACACTGATTAGGGTCATTTGTGCTCCTTCCCTCCCTCCCTCGCCTCCTCCTGCTGAACCTCGGCAGGACTGCGGCAGGCTCTGCTCGGAAGGGCCTTCGAGAAGATGGCTAAGGCTAGGGCTTCCCGGCCAGCTTGACCTGAGGATGCTCTAGGATGGAGCAGCTGGACAGGACAGCCTGCAAGGCAGGAGATTCAAGTCCTCACCTGTGCCATGAACCTAGATCGTTCTCTTTTTCTGCACCTCATGTTCCTCCTCTGTATGTCAAACGTAGAGATAAAAGGGCTGAACTTCACATCAGAAGTTCTCAAATTCAAGACCTAGCCCTGCCCTTCACTAACCATGCCACCCTGGGTCCATTATTCTATACATCCTTTCATTCTGTCCAAGGTTTCTATCTGTCTTTGGTTCTCAGTTGGCTTATCTGCAAATGGGCATCCTGAATGCCAACCTCAGAGGCTGGTTTGGGGGATTAAGAGAAAAATACACATAAGCAGCTTCCACAGACCATGGAACAGAGAAAGGGCAACAATAACCTCTCCTTTTCTTCTAAGGTTCCTTCTGGTTGCCTCTATGAAAACATTTGCTATTGCTGGGCCTAAAAGAGGGCTCCAAAGCTACTTGCTGAGGGATATTAAGTGGCTAAGAAGGACCTGGCTCTTTACCATGAGGCGTATCACAGAACCAGGCCCTGGCCACCGGGGTTCATTCCCCATTCCTATGCATGGTGGACTTCTCCTCCATCTAGTCCTGTAGACAGGAGAGAGAGCCTTCCCAGGCCTGTTAGTGCCAGGCTGACATCTCAATTCTGGCCCCACGCAGTCCCAGCAGTCGCTGGTTTTCCGCATCGAAGGGGTGGCTGGCCTGGCTTAGAATCAATCCTGAAAGCCATTGGTAGGCTTCTGCCTTCTAAAGAGACTGTAAGGCTAAATTGTATTCACACTGGCCTCTAGTGGCAAATTTCCAAAACAGCATGCTCAATGGAAAGTTGGCAGTGGAAGGAATCTTCTCAGAATGACCTAGATTTAGAAACTTAGGGTTAATAGGGGCCTCATTCTGATCTTCACCTGATGAATGAGAAAACAGTCTCAGAGGTAAAGTGATTTGTCCAATGGTCACACAAAAGCCTTACAGCTCACTGTCCATAAACTGGCTCTCTGTGGTTTTAGGGATGCAGTTAGGAATCATGAATTACTTACTTGAACAAATAAGGGCCCATTTTTCAAAATCAGACCAAGTCAGCCTTAGCGTGAGACCCTGTTTTCTTCCCCTACACATTTTGCTTCTTTTTTCCCCTCCTCTCTTTTATCTGTTAAAAAAATTAAAAATGTTGCTGGACAATCTCCTGTCCTGGTAGCGACATGAAGAATAGTAATCTACTCTATAGGCAACAGGGCTCTAAGGCCATGAAGTGCTTTGTAGGCAGTAAACCCTGCCACTTACACAAATGTGCTTCCCAATGCCTCCTCCTCCACACGTTGCAAGAATGTAGTGCCAGAAGGGCCACAGTGACAGCTCGGATTGGCTCGAGGATCTGGGGGTAGGAATCGTTTCCCGTGTGCAGGGAAAGCTATTTTGACATATTCTGGAGACGCAATCCAAAAATAAATCAAGCTGAGGACTTCCACAGGGCTTAGTGGAAAGGCTTTGCTGCTGTACCAGCTAAAGCTTGGGTTGGTAAAGCTATTTCTGCAAATGGATCTCAATCTTTTCCTGACAGAGAACAATTTTTAATTTGATTTATTCAGTAATAACCTCTCAAAGAATTGCATAAGGTGCTGAGGGGGCTTCCAGAGAGGAATAAGACAAGGGCTTTTGCTCTCGGAGTTTAGCCCGGTGGAGGGAGCGATGTGCAACTTGAGGCTGCTGAAATGTTGGGGTGAAGAGGCAGGAGAGGTGTGCAGGGGCTTCAAGGACCGCCGGTGCGAAGGACAGCTGCTTCCTAAAGGCCCGTCCCTGTTCTAAATACTTGCTCCGGCTCATTTGATCTTCACAACAGCCTTATGAGGTAAGGCCCATTGCCCTCATTCTGAGGAAACTGAGGCACAGAGACACTAAGGAACAAGCTCATCATACTGCTGCTAAGTGCTGAAGCTGGGCTCCGAGGCCTGGCAGTCTGCTTTCAGAGCCCTTTACCCTCAGTGTCATGACCGATGACAACATATCCCTGCCTTTCTGTGATGTCTACTAAATCATACCATCTTGGTCATTCTGGTTCCCACACAGGATCTCAGGGTCACACGTGGTCTGATGTTCATGGTACACTAAATGGGAATGTAAGGTGGAAGGGCACTGGTTCTTAAAGCTCCACCTTAGCAGCCAAAGCCAAGAGCTGGTAAAGCTCAGCCTGTGCTCTGAATCCCTTCAATTGTCTTAATCTTCTAAGAGGCAGAAGAAAAGGTTAATGTCCTGACTGCTCATGCTCTTAAGAACCACCCCCTTGCCCCAGTTTCATGTTGGGCAAACGTGAGCATTAGACTCTCACTATTCATAGTCTCTGGACCAGCAATCACCACCACCTGGGAGCTGGTCACAGATGCAGAAATCTCTGGCCAGATGCTGAATCTGGATCTGCTTTCTAAGAGGAGGCTCCCCAGTGCTTCTTATGTGTGGCAAAGTGTGAGAAGCTTGGGCTACTCCCCGTGGGGGCCATGCACTTTTCAGTCTGGGTACATGATCTATTTCATTAATCCCCATCTAAGTTACAAACTCATCCTGTGTTCTCCACATAACCTACCCTCATCTTGATCTCTTTGAGCTGTGACTGAAATGAGCTGTGTCCCAGCACATCCCACTTCCATGAGACTTGTCCTAACTGTACTTTTCCAGAGAGGATGTGAACATTCATATGACAAAAGGGTCAACCAGGATTCCTTTTACACAAGCTCCCTTTACATAGAATCAGGAATTTCTACATCTCTGGCCACCTGGCAGAATCACTAGAAACTGTGATTCAAGTTTTACTCTTTGAGGTCACCTCCTTTATGAAACCTGGCATGTACTTGCATGTATGATCACCATGGCACACGTGTGGTATGCTTATCCAGAAACAAGGAACTGTGCCTATGTGGCTCTCTTACCAGTGTAATCACAGTCTTGTTTACTTCTCAAAGTAGCCGTAATACATTTCCACCACTCCCATGACCTGGGTGAAAACAGGGATTTTCAGGATTATAATTCTGGAAGGTGAGTGATTGAGTATCTTATTCCTTGCTCTCAGAGGAGGATCCAATTATGTCCACCCAGTCCAAGCTGAAAGAAATGTATTTCTACTTTCCCACAATAGAACTCTGCGCCCTAAAACCATCTCTGGGAGGTTAGAGAGTCATATATATAGTTTGTTGTTGGGTTTTGCTTTCTTGTTGAGATAAAAGGCAACGATGCACATGGGGAAAGCTTGGGGAACAGAATCTTGTTCAGCCATTCCATAAAGTAAATCACCATTTCCAAAATTAGAGAGTGATAAGGAGGAACATTTAAGCTATAATCCTCTTTCAGTCAAGGAGCTATCCATTTAAGAAAGCAAATACCACAACACGTATTACCCCTGGGTTCATGATGACATGCGGGTGTATCTCCTGCAAGTTCACGTAACAGTTTGGGTATCTCAGCACATCCATTTGGTTAATCCACAGGGGTGTCCCCCTCGCTCAGAAACACTGGTCAACAGCACTTAACTTCTTTCTCTGGTACTACCTTTTAAAGTCAAACCTACTCTTGGATGGGAGAAATCTACTAGAGATCCCAAATCCTAAAATGATATGAAAACCTAAAGATCAGTCCTACAGTAAGTAATACTTGAGATTCAGATGTCCCAATGGCTGTTAGAACCTCGTAAAATATTTAAGATCAGACTACAGCAGTGATTTCAACCATCAATGGCATTTTATTTTGGAAGTTTCTATGCATTCCATAGGTATTAACTTCCTTTCCCTCACCACTCCCTCCTTAAAAAAATTTAGAAAGATTAAAAAAATATATATAAACTCTCTTACCTAATTTCTCTTAAGTTTTAGTTTAAAAAAACTTAAGTGGTGCTTCTCCTTTATGAGAATACTGCTTTTTTAAGGAGAACTCACAGTCTGCCTTTATGCTCACTACAGATTTCTACTCCTTCCTGGAGAAAAAATGGTCAATGCTTCTGCTTCTTTTTAATAAATTCATTTCTCGATTATTACACATTATCATTCCCCACTTGACACCTTCTTAGAAACTTGATTGTTGGATGCGTTTTTCATTTGGCAAAAATTCAATGTGGCTTTGCGTGGGATGTCTAAGTGTCAGAAACAGCAGTGTTGATGTTCTGAGAGGAAAAATATATACAGAGATGCATACAATCCCTAGAAGAACAAATGCAAGAGACTGAAATAGGGGGCGCACACAGTTAAGAAGGCTGATAGACACTACTTGGTTTTGAATTCTATGGCTGTCAGCCACTAAAGACTGCAATGTAGGCCGGAATATAAATTTCCACAAGAGGTTGGTTAGGCACTGCGAAATGACAGAGTTGGCTTCACTCTGAAGTACATAAAGCAGAGACACACAGGAAGGAGCAGTCTGGGTCACGTGCAGTGAGAAGATCATGAAGAGCATTTCTGCAAATGTTCAGTCAACACAGGCACTGGGGAAGAAAAAGAAGCATCTGACTAAAATACACTTCCATCTCTAACTCACCCAAGACCCCAGGCCTCCTCAGCGCCTCAGATCTGCAAGGCCAAAATGAAGTTTAGAGTTATGTGTCATTCTAGGTCATCTGCAAACTGGTTTGTTGGGGCCATCTCAGAAGACCTGGGTGTGTCCGAGAGGGCAGCAAGTCTACCCGGAAGGGTATGCCTTAATGATCTTCACATCATCCACGGGGCGGTCCTGGGAGTTTGTTTCCACCATTCCAACTCGATTCACCATGCCTATACCCTGACACACACGGCCAAAAATGGTGTGTTTGCCATCAAGCCACTGGGTGGGAGCCAGGGTCACAAAGAACTGGCTGCCGTTGGTGTCAGGCCCTGCATTGGCCATCGCGAGAATTCCAGCCCCTGGTGGCAAAAAGGAAGAGGAAAGAGTATGAGTAACCCTGACACTCCAGCCTGGACCTGCTACACCAGCCGAGGGATAGAAAGAAGCCACACCAAGCACCCAACCGGACAACCTTGCCCTCAGGGCAGGCTCTTTGCTCCCGCACACAGGCTGACAGCTGGACTACCCCAGCGGCCTCATCTTCCTCGTCTTCACCAGAAGTGAAGCTGCTCAGTCACGTGTGACTCTTTGCAATCCCATGGACTGTTACCGACCAGACTCCTCCATCCATGGCATTTTTCAGGCAAGAGTACTACAGTCGGTTGTCATTTTCTTCTCCAGGGGATCTTCCTGACCCGAGGATCAAACCCAGGTCTCCCGCACTGCAGGCAGACACTTTAACCTCTGAGACCCCAGGGAAGCCCTGTCTTCACCTATTCCTCAGCTTACATCCATCATGATCCCTGCTAACTGCTGGACCAGGTTCTCAATTCCCCTCAAAAAGCCAGGAAGGTTTCCTGCTTCTTTGCAAAAGTTTTTGCTTTTTTGCAACATTCAACAAGCAGGGAGAATTGAGATCATTCAGACCAGCACTCTGAAACACTCAGGACTCCGAGAGGCGCCGCTTTCCCTAATCAGCCAGAGCTCTTTGGGCGCTGCAGCTGGGCAGCTACATGGCACCACGCCACGGTGTCAGGCAGTCACCCTGAATCACTGCCAAAAGAGTGAGCTTTTAAAACCCACTGCCTCTTCCTACCCAGTCCAGCCAGATCATATACTTACCTGTGAATTTCAAGTCTGGATGAAGTTCATCTTCAAACTGCTTGCCATAGATAGATGCACCACCTCGACCTGCCAGTTAGAAGATGGGAAACCAGTCAGTCAGTCCCATGTTCTACCACACAACAAGAACTATGGTCCAGGGCCAAAAGACTGGAGTAGAGGAAAGGAAAATCAGTGAGCACACCCAGCTGCCCGCGAAGTACACTGCAACTACACAGCCCAGCAGCAGAATCAAGCACTGACGCAGCACATTCAGATCACCAGTTTCATTTAGGTAGGACGTTTCTCTTCAAAATAACACTGTTTTTTTTTTCCTGCTTATTAAAGTAATACATGTTCACTGTCAAAATGCAGAAAACATAGATCATTATCAAAGGAATAGCAAATTCTCCTGAATCTAACAATCTACAATAACCACCAATCATGATTTGACGTGTTAAGAGCTTTCTTAATTTTTTACACTTTTATGAGTACTTCAGATAGGAGTGGTCCAAGCCCTAACCCTATGCTAATCAATCAGCATTCTTCCCTGCAGAGCTCAGATTGGCCTCTGAATCTGTACCCACCCACAACTCCAGACAGCTGTTTTCAATGGCTCAGAGATGGCATAAGAATTAAAACCTATTCACTATCCTTAACCTAGATGAAGGGGAAAAAAAAATCATTTAAGTCAAAGACAACTAGCTTAAGGAGAAAAAGGGACAGTGCTAAGTGGCAATGTGGCAGAAAATAATAATATTACAGTAAAAATTCATTAGAAGGACAGGCCACATACTGTAAGGACAATATGAAGAAACATAGCACTGGGAACGATTTGCTGGTAACCACACCACCACATTATTTATATTATTGATATGTCCATAAGAGTCCATACTCTTGCTATGCTGGGCACCCAGGTTTATTGCTAGAAAAAAATGATATGTTAAATAAGAATTTACCATAGGAAAAAATGTCCTAATAGGAGATAACTCTCAATCAATTATTTAGTCAACCATATGCCTTGTTGAACTATTTTGGCTTCTCGGGGCTTTCTTGATAGCTTAGCTGGTAAAGAATCCACCTGCAATGCAGGAAACCTTGGTCCAATTCCTGGGTCGGGAAGATCTGATGGAGAAGCGATAGGCTACCCACTCCAGTACTGCTAGGCTTCCCTTGTGGCTCAGCTGGTAAATAATCCACCTGCAATGTGGGAGACCTGGGTTCAGTCCCTGGATTGGGAAGATCTCCTGGAGAAGGGAAAGGCTCCCCACTCCAGTGTTCTTGCCTGGGGAATCCCACAGACTGTACACAGTGCTGGGGTCACAGAAAGTCTCACGTGACTGAGTGACTTTCACTTTCACGTTGGCCAGTCAAGACAAAACAGCCTGAAAACAAAGTGAACAGTGGATTTTACCAGCTTATTCTGCTTGCCTGGCTGCCAGGAAACTGGTCAGAGTCAGGGAGCTCACTTTCTTTTACAGCCTGCTGTGAAAGTAGCATGTTAAAGCACCATGTCCACCCCCAGAGGGCCCTGGGCCCTGCTAAGATGTTTCCATGGTAAAAAAAATCCTTTGCTTTATCTTTTAGGATGCTCCACCACAGGGAGCCTGTCACAGCCCCCGGTTCAGGAAGGAAACACTGTTCTCCTGTAAAGAGGCATGGGGGTGAATCCTAACAGAGTTGGGGAAACCTCCCACCTGGCCCAGGCTACCTAAGCTTCTGGAAAATTACAGAACTACCAAACTATGTAAAAATTCATTCCAAAAATTCCAACTTGCCAGTATACCTTCAAACAGCACTTATATAACCAATACATTCCCTCTGACTACAGGGTCAAGGTTCCTGCTTGAGCCTGGGGTGAAGGTAGGGGGGTCAGCTGCAGAGCTAGGGCTGAAGATGAAAGAGGAGAAAGAGGGCTATGGGGACAAATCCAGGTCAAGCCCTACCCCCAGGGCTTGAATGAGCAAGCTGAGGGTGAATTTCAGCAGCTCGGAAGCATGATCTCTGCAAGTCAAGGACTGCCAGAGCCTCGTGGATGAAGCCTGGAGTTTTAAGCAATCAGGAGATGGGAAGAAAGGGCCTAGAGACTCCTTTTTACTCACTAGGCATAGTTTGACCAACCACAAGTACTTCAGGCCATGAAGACAGTTTACTCATAATGTTATCTTTTCATAACTTAATTCAGTTCAGTAGGGTTTGCAGCAAAATGTCAGAAAGACAGATAATTCCAATCAAAGCATTCCTTTGGGCATGTGGAATAGGGGAGAGATGGTAGGAGGACTGGAGTGATTAAAGAGTTCTCTGGGGAAAAAAAAGAGTTCTCTGGTGCAGAGCGGGCAACAGGTCAATGATCACATACAAAGTCAACATTAGGAAGCTCTGCGGTCAAAATCGGAGAAGGCAATGGCACCCCAATCCAGTACTCTTGCCTGGAAGATCCCATGGACGGAGGAGCCCGGTGGGCTACAGTCCATGGGGTCGCGAAGAGTCAGACATGACTGAGCGACTTCACTTTCACTTTTCGCTTTCATGCATCGGAGAACCCACTCCAGTGTTCTTGCCTGGAGAATCCCAGGGACGGGGGAGCCTGGTGGGCTGCCGTCTATGGGGTCGCACAGAGTCGGACACGACTGAAGTGACTTGGGAGCAGCAGCAGCAGCAGTCAAAATGCACTGTGTGCCTCCTCTGGTACAAGCACAGGCCCGTTTTCCACACTGTACTCTCAAAGTTCTTCACTCTTCAGTCCTCTCTTTCAAACATTTACTCAAAGTATTTAATGTTCCAGACATAAAATAATACAAAGAATAATATGGCAAACAACTGTGTATCCTCCTCTCAAGGAATGAAAGTGTGCAGGGACTCCCCTGGTGGTCCAGCGGCTAGACACCTCACTCCCAAGGCAGGAGGCACAGGTTCAAATCCCTCTTCAGGGAACTAGATCCCCACATTTGAGAATTTGCAATTGAGAGCTTGCATGCTGCAACTAAGACCTGGTGTAGCCAAATAAATAAAAAGAAAAAAAAAGAAAGAAAATATGGCCAGTCTGACAGGAACAGAGTAAAGGGACAAAGTAGGTGATTAAATACTTAACCCCACTAGGGGGACTGTAAGTAGAAAGAACACGCGAGACCCCGTAAGTTAATGATAAAGAGAAGGCTTGCTTAGCAATAGAAGCATGAGACCTGCCCCCCATCAAACAGTGGTGGCATTAGCCCCACATCCTGCCCAATGTGCTCGGTAAGTCAATGATCCCCAGGACATGCTCTCTGCACACATAAAAAACAATAATTTGTGGACCTAACTTGACCATATAGGGATGAAAAACTTCCCTACGCAACCTGGAGGAGGAACTGATGATGGAAACATAATGTCTAGTCAGAAAAGACAAAAAAAGTTCTTCCCCTGCTCCCCGCTTTTCCTTTGATTATAAAACTGTAGCCCAGTTCTCAGCACATGGCAATCCCCCGCCTGCCCACTTGTAAACCGCACAAGCAACCTATTCTAATAAATCACTTATCTATATCTCTTTGCCTCTCACTGAATTCTTTCCATGCTGAGACGTAAAGAACTGTGGTACTGGGAACTCTTTGAAGCCTCCTGAAATCACACCAGACAGTTTCAAATCCAGTCAAAGACCCCAAGCACACATCCCCCACCCCCACCCCATTTCCCTCCCTCAACTCCACCATTCCCCCAAGAACTAACAAGGGCTCTCATTTTCCTCTCAGGTAACCACTATTCTGACCAGGAATTTGACATTTCTGTGCATTTTCTTTTCTACTGCATATTGTATGCATCCCTAAACAATCCTTGTTGTTTGCATGCTTTTAAGTTTATATAAATGGTACTATATGCTATATGTGCTATGCTAAGTTGCTCAGTCACGTCCGACTCTGTGCGACCCCATGGACTGTAGCCCACCAAGCTCCTCTGTCCATGGGATTCTCCGGGCAAGAATACTGGAGTGGGTTGCCATTTCCTTCTCTAATACTCTATATATTCTTCTGCAATTAGCTTTTTTTGGCTCACACTGTAAGTGATATTTATCCATTTTGTTCCAGGTAGCTTTCCGTAGTAGTCATTCTATTGTCTGATTACACTGCAATCTTATCTCTTCTCATGGCGATGGATATTTAGGATCTTGCCCATGTTACTGCTATCATAAACTATGCTGCAATAACCATTCTTCTACTGTCTCCCGAACACAAGTGCAGGAGCGCTCAGGGACTATATCTCACTGGGGGAAGTGCAGGCTCACAGGTTATGAGCGTTTCACCATTACTACCTTTCCCCAACTATCTTGTCAGATGTGGCCCCCATCTGCATCCCCAACCAAGTGCTCTCTCACTGCCTGAGGTCCTTTTGCCAGGCTTTCTAACGTGTGTCAGTTTTAGAGGTGTCTGCTCTCTTGTGCTTTAAATTGTGTTTCCCTGGAGCCGTGCATAATTTCATGTTTAGTGGTTATTTAGCTTTCCTCCTCTGTCAATAGCCAACTGAGTGGTCTGACATTTTACAATGTGTGTGTGTATATATACATACATACACATATAAGTATATTTTATTAGTAGGATTATTCTAGATACTAATCCTTTGTCAGTTAATGCTTTTGCAAGTATTTTTTTTCCAGTTTACTTTTTTCACTCTTTTAATGGGATCTTCTGGCACAAAGTATTTTTTTGCAATTGAAATTCCTTAAACTGTTTCCGTATGACCTGTGCTTTCTCTTTCTTAAAACAAACAAAATAAAAATCCTTTCTTATTCCCGAGAGTCCTCTGATGTCTCTTCCTCCTGCTCCTGCTCACCGCCTACAGAAACCTCACAAGATGAAATTAGGTGGCATCTGAGACACGCAGAGTGGTCTCCCACACAGAGATCGCTAAACCTGGTGCTACTTGTCCCCACCACTCTCACAGCTGATGGGATCATGGATCAATATCCAGCCCTAAAGCAGCCAGAGGTCAGCCAGTTTACCCATCAGGAGGCCCATGTGAAAGCTCTGCTTCAGGCATTTGACACGAGAAGGTGACTAACCAATCCAATCAAAGCCTCTCTTCAGCAAGAAAGCCTCTAACAGATACTGAAGCTGTCTTCTGAGCATTTCCAACCCCTCCTCCACAGCCTGCCTCAACCTCAGAGACAAAAAAGGCAGGTACTGACCAGTCCCTTTTGCAGCTGGGGTGACCAGATGACCCAGTTCTGACTTACTAACGTAAACAGAAGCCAGTGAGTAGAGATTCTAGGAAAACTACAGCTTTCCTGACAAAAAGGGACAGACTCCGCTGTCTCTCATCTCCTCCTTGGAAAGCAGACGTGATGTCAGCAGCAACAGCAGCCATCTTGCAACCATAAGACAAGTTTGATATCAAAGGCCGAAGCACTAATGATGGTGGAGTGGAAAGACACAGCAAGCCTAGATCCCTGACAACTGGGCAGAGGAACCGACGCCTGCAATTGCTTAACTCCAGACATCTGTCACATGGAAAAAAACAAAGCCTCTGTGGTTTTCTGTTACTTGCAGCCAAAAGGATCTGAAACTGATACAACCACTTTGTTAGTTAACAGTAGGAAAGGGAAACTAACTAGTGGGGCTGCTAGTGGATTACCAGGGCAGATGCCATATACCAGATCTAACACAGCAAATGACACTACAGTTCTCCAAGAAGCTTTACAGTTAAGAGTCCTCTCATGCTCACTTGCCTTTGGGGGCAAAGAGATCTGGATTTTGGTTCCCACCTTACCACGTACTAGTTGTGCAACCTTAAGCAAGACACTTACCCTCTCTAAGCCTCAGTTTCCTTATCTGTAAAATAGGAATAGTAGTAGTACTTATATTTCATAGGACTGTTATAAGGATTAAATGAGACAATACAAGAAACCATGTGACATATAACACGAAGCACACACAGAGGTATCAGTGATGATGAGCCCCCTTTGAGATAATCTGAACATTTTCTGTGAGAGGTGACTGTAGGTCATGATCCACCTTGGGAGTCAGTCTGCCCGAGATTATTCTAGTTCTCCTTCAAACCTCTACCACTCCCCCGCTGCTCCTTGCTCTTTGTGGGTAACTTTGCTTCTTATTTCACTGAGAAAAAGATGAGAACTTTCACATGTCTTCACCACCAAATCCTCTTTCCTTCCTACATCTCTACCCATTTACTTTCCTTCCGTTATTAATACACTCAAACTGTTCCATTGACTATCCTACCACCATACTAATCAAGCCCATTCACCTTTAAAAAACTTTGCAACTACCATTTTCCACTCTCCTATATCAACTTTCTTTCCAGTACATCATTCCTATCAGTACATCATTCCTATCAGCATAAAAACATGGTATTACTATTTCCCATTTTGGAAAAACAGCAAGAATAACAAACACTGTCTCTAAGTTTCCCCCTACATCTCTGCATCAATTCCCAGAAAAACTCCATCCCACTTCTCCGGCCTCTTGAATGATCTCCATCCAGATGTCTGACCTCACCACTCCATTGAAACGGCTCTTGTCAAGGTCATCGGTCCTACTACGTTGTCATTAAATCCAACAGCCAGTCCTCAGGCTTCACCCTGCCTGTTCTACGAGCGTCTCGTAGCTGATGTCACGTTTCCTGAAACCCCACCTTTACTGCAGCTCTTCATTTTCCTCTGCTGGCCCCTTCGCTGCTTCCTTCTCTTCTATCACACACGTTAGACCTGCATTGTTACGTGAAGACTTCTCTTTCCAATCCTTGCTCCCTCACCCCTTTATCTTTCACAGGTGTTACCCCATTAAATCTCTTGAATTCCTAACTCTATCTAGGCATGCGCTTCCCAGAGGACCAGCACCAAAAGAACCACTATCACCATAGTCTAAACTACAAGCTTTGGCTTTGACAACAATAAACCTTCTACCTGGTCTCCCTGCTTCTGGCCTTGCCTCCAGCTTTCCTTACTAGTCTATTCTCCATGTGGAAGTCAGGGGGATCCTTTTAAAACAAGTCTTATCATGGCAGACCTCTGCTCAAAATCCTCCAGTGACATTTCTTCACACTTAGGACAAAATCCAAAGTCTTCACGACAACTTACAACACTTTCCACGACCCCCTGCCACTCTCCCCGCTCACTCACCTGCTCCAGCCACACTGGCCTCTGCTGTTTCTCACAGAACACACTCTGCCCCGAGACCTCTGATTGCCGTACCCTCTGGACTGTCCTTGGCCCTGACAGTCTCATGGCCTACTACTTTTCTTCATCCAGCGCTCCGCTCAAATAACTTACCAGAGGTCCTCCTTAATCATACTATCTACAATACCACCTCTCCCCATATCCCAGTGGTTGTCAACCAGGGGAGACTCTGCCCCCTGGGGACACTGAACAATAGGTGGAGATATTTTTGGTTATCACATTGAGGGATTCTACTGGCATCTGGGGGTAGAGGTCAAGGAAGCAGCTAAACATCCTGCAAGGCATAGGACACTCCCACAACAAAGAACTGTCCTGCCCAACATGTCAGTAATGCCAAGACTGAGAATCCCTGCTCTATCCCCTTTTCCATCGTTTTTTCTGTATCATTTGTCACCCATATTATGTACTTATTTGTTCACTCTCTCCCACTAGAATGAGTTTCACAAGGGCTTTCTTAGTCATTATTGTATCCCCAGGTCATAAAATAATGCCTGGAATCCAACAGACATTTGTTAAATGAATTAATAACCAAAATGAATAATAAAACCCGTACTTTTCTGCACTCGTATTTTGTAACAAGTCTGTGCTAACCATTTTAAAAACATCTGCTCATTTACTACTCACAATAACCTGAGGTACATATAACCACACTCCCCATTTACAGAGAAGAAGCTCAGCAAGGTTACCTAACTTGTCTACATTTAAGAAGTGTTCATGTGAAGCTAAGATTCAACCCCAAGCCCACCAGGCTCTACAACCCTCTGTTCACCCCAACACTACCTTACCTTGCCATGTACCACGGGTGGATTCAATGTCCTCAGATATTTTCCTTACAAAGAATCCCAAATGGTCCCCGAATGATGCTAGACCAAATCTGAACTTCTGTCTGTGAATCTCCACGAACTGGAGATTCTAAACCCCCACTCTCATCTCCTACTGCTCTGTGAGGTCTGTCCCTCAGTGGTCCTCCCTTACTGTCCCTTAAACATGCAGTTCAGAGGCCTCAGAAATCACATTTCCTGCATCTGTCCTGGGTGTGGAGAGGCAGCTGGGTTACGTCACCGCCAGTCTGGCGTGAGACACGACGCCTGGGGTGGTGGCTCTCCCTTGCATCCTAGAGGCCTCTGTTCCTTGTGCCTCCTCTTTGCATTCATTCCGAAATCTAAAATGCCCTTCCCTGTCCTCTCAAGTTATAATTCTACATTTCCTTTAAGGCTCACCTCAAAATATGCTTCCATCCCATTCCAGTCCCACTTCCACTGTACTTTTCTCTTATTATGAATTATTCCAACCTAGGTTCTATAGATAACCAAAAGTGTATAACCAGGAGTATGCATATTTATTGTACCATTACTTTCTGAAAGTGAGTCACTCAGCTGTGTCTGACTCTGCGATCCCTTGGACTATACAGTCCATGGAATTCTCCAGGCCAGAATAATGGAGTGAATAGTCATTCCCTTCTCCAGGGGATCTTCCTAACTCAGGGACAGAACCCAGGTCTCCCGCATTGCAGGTGGATTCTTTACCAGCTGAGCCACAAGAGAGGCCAAAGAATACTGGAGTGGGTAGCCTATCCCTTCTCCAGCGGATCTTCCCAACCCAGGATTTGAACCGGGGTCTCCTGCATTGCAGGCAGATTCTTTACCAACTGAGCTACGAGGGAAGCCCCCATGTTATTACTTTCTAGTTGTTTCTTATAATGAGTACCTTGTCCTCCTGGCAGGGCAGGGAGCTCTGCAAGGAAGAGAAAAATGCCTTGGCTTCTGTTTAAATACGCCTCACAGGCCTTGGAATAGTACAGGATACCCCGCAGACTCTTAGCAAACATTCATCAAATGAATAAAATTAACAAGGAGCTTGCTGTTGAGCACTTTACATGTCAGGTGTTCCTGGAGCTACTAAGAGGTGAGATGAAATCAGCGTGAGGGCAATGCACAGCATAATCAGCATGTAGTTAATCAGTGCAATCACGGCAGCCGGTGAGCGCCATGAGGCTAAGTGCAGAGCAGGAGGAGTGAAAGGAGAGCTTGACAGGATGCCAGGCCGCATAGGGAGGGGAGAGAGGGAAGTTAGCAGAAAAGACACAGAAGACATCCAGAGGGCTAAGGACTCTTTCAACATAGCATTATTACAATAAGGGGGATTTAAAAGAAGAAAAATGGTTTAAAATGAACAGCAGGTCAAAGATACTGAACTGAGAAAACATCTGGCAAAGGTGTATCAGAAAGATCATGGAAAGTATAGTTACAGAGAAGCCAGACTGAGGGATGGTTGGGGATGGAAATGATACAGGATGCCACACGCAGCATAGCTTGTGTTACCTAATCAGCTAGCAGTCCACACTCGGGACCCAGGAGGGCCCAATTCCTGCTTGCCTTCCATCATAGGCCTGCCAACAGGCTTAGCTCAACCACTCACTATGCTTGAGGTTGGATGCAATTATTTGGAAATCTTTTGAGTGATTCAATTTCATTAAAATTACATCAGGGAAATGTGACATTATGAAGGATTGAGAACCAATTATAGAAATATTGGGAAGCTCTGATATGAGCACTCACATCTGAGTCACTTCCAATTCTTGTACACTAATCAAGGACACTCTCAGTTCTACTGCTGTTATAAATTAAAATTTTATCTCATAACAAGGGAGAGGAGGAAGACAGGAAAAAGTACATCAAAGTGTTGACAGGACATTTTCAAACTAAGAAAGTGGAATGAAGCAGAATTAGACTCTGCCCCCTCCAATAACTGATGAAGCAAACCCCCCAAATTAAATCTCTTTCAAAGTAAAAAATTCGTCAGCAAAAACCAAATTGGAAAAGAGAGACAATCTTATTCCAAAGATTCTGAAAAGTTAGTCAAGGAAAGAATTAAGAGATTCTTTTTCCTGCATTCCCTAAAAGTAGAAATCAGGAAAGGAGGCAGGTCACCCAGAGAATTATTACACATACCCTCCACTTTTATGAAGCCAACAAGGGGAGCAGGTGAACAGCCCTGAAGAAGTTAAGGAGAAGCTCTTGAAGGCAGAAGCCCACACACCACAGGCATTCAGTGGTGGCGGTCAGGCTACCAGCAATGGCCACCTTAGTGGGCAGGAGGAACACAGGGCCACAATGGAGGATGAGGATACACTACTCCAAAATAAGGTTCCATACTGAATATTTCAAGTGGAAGGAATCAGAAACAGCAGGTGAAGAAAGGACTTTCTGACCTTCCCCTGAAGTGGGCATAAAGACCCTCAAGTGAGAGACACCCTTCGTACACCCAGGGGAAAGGAACATTCCAACCTTCAAGAAAGAAGGACATCAAGAGAAATCTGAATGAAAAAACCTTGCTAAGTCTCCCCTAGTTTACCACACTGAGCTCATACTCATACCCACTTTTGTCCGATCACATCTTCCCACAACTTTCCACTCTACCAACCCTACCACAGAAACGCTCAGACCTTTTCAGGTCTCCATTTCCTTGTAAAGGAAACATCATGCACAACTTATATGAAATGAATTTGTATGCTATTCTCTTGCTAATTTATCTCCTGTTATGGAAACACAGCTGAGAACAATAAATGGTATGAGGCTTCTTCCTATGCTCCAGCTACACTCAAGGGCTGCCCAGGACCCCGGGTGGCAGAAGGACACCGCTAGCATGGAGTCTGGGAAGGCAGAGCAGAAGTTGGCAACAGAGTATTTGGGATGGGAAAGGTGACTGGTCCCACAGAGGTGGGGACAGTGACAAAGAGAATCCACTTACACTGCACCCAAGCAAATAAAAGGTAAGCTCTATGCAGGTTCCCACACTAAGCATGGATAAGACGACAAGAAATGGCACAGAGACTGTGCAAACATACACAACAAATGGAAGGAGAAAAAGAAGGGAGAAAATACAATCCAAGAAGGGCTTCTCCATGGCTGTCTCAGCTACAGATGCTTCAATAAGAAAAATTCAACAAAACAAGAGCTGAAAGACAAGATAATATAAATCAACAGGATAAGGTGAAAAGATGGCAGAGTTGAGGAAAGTTTGAGAGCCAAATGACACGAAGACAGCACTAATAAATATGTCAGAGCAGTAAAGAACAGAATAGACATGACTCAAAATTGAATAAGGCAGAGAGTAAAGGTCTGAGATTACTTCAGCGGATGCAGGAAAAAATAGAAAAACATCATCTCACTTACTCAGAAGAAATGCGACAGATATGGAAGGTAAAGGTGATGAAACAAAGAATAACTAGTTCCCTGAAATAGAAAATCCAGTAAGTATAAAAGAGAAAAATATTCAGGAATACAAAAAAATTTTTTCCCCTGTATTGAAGGAAGGAGCAAATCTGGCCTCAGTATGTTCCACAGCCACATTCAAAACCAGAAGGCAATGGAGTAGGGTCGTCTGAAAAGATCTGAGGGAATTTGTCTGGTCCGAGTACACAGTCATGGTCTTTTTTTAACTGGAAGAAATTCTCAAGCACAATTGAGTTAAAAAATATAACACCTTCCAGCCCTTGCATTTCTGCCTTCTAGTACTTATGAATAAAGAAGCCTAGTGGTGAGTGCCGAACCCTCTGAAAATGTAAACCCACTCTGTAACTGAGGGACTCATGAGTGCAGTATAGAAAATGCTCTAAACTCTGATAAGGAAAAACAAAACTAACAAAAAATTGGGAGCAAAGGAGGGAGGACAGGTGTGAGACAATAGCAAAAAATATAAATAGATACCTGCCCCTGGTTCCTGGCACAGAGCTTCTAAACCCCTTGTAATTTCCCAAGTGATAAGAACACTAACAGTACTTCTTGTTCTAATATTTGGTCTTTGACCCTGTCCCTAACAGACGACTCTCGAAACGTTTATAAATTCCTAAGTGATAAGAGCATGAGGACCATCCTGTGTTTCAATGAGGTGACTCTGGGGGGCTCCTGGATGGGGGCTGGTCGCCAGAAAGACCAAGTCATAATTAGAAGTCAGAATTTTCAGTGCCTGCCCCACCCCCTTCTCCAGAGAGGGAAGGAGAGGAGAAAGCCTAGAAATGGAGCTAATAATTGACCATGCCCACATGAGGAAGCCTCCATAAAATCCCAGTAGTACAGGCTTTAGAGAGCTTCAAAGAAGACGAACACATCCACATTGGGAGGGTGATGCACCCCAACTCCACAGGGACAGAAGTTCCAATCTCCAGCACCCTTCCAGATCTCACCTGAAGCATCTCTGTTCGTCTCTATTCTTTGTCATATCCTTTAATAAACTGGTAAGTAAGCACTTATGTTTCCCCGAGTTCCGTGACCTGCTCTAGCAAATTAATCAAACACAGCTGGTGTCCAAGGAATTGCTTGATGTGGGGAGAAAAACTCCATATATTTGGTGACCAGAAGTGTAAGAAGTAAAGTGTTCTGTGTGAGCACATAAAAGTAAAGGAGAAGCCCAGGACAGTAGAACTGAGTTTTTCCCAACACAGGAGGGAGACAAAACTAAGTTTTTCCTAAACAATAGGAATGGGTAGAAATTTAAGTAAAATTGCCTCATCTTTCAGAGCAGGAAGTCTATTTTTCTGTTAAATAGATACAAAATTAAATACTTTTTCTTTAAAAAACAACAGTATTCATGACATAGCCTAAAGCTCTTGAAATTATTTCCATCTAGCTGGCGATCCATCCTTTTAACTAGGTATCTGAAACGCAAGATGTCTATAATAATGGTCACCAAAAGTTAATGTTCATTATTTCTGAGAGGTGGGATACTGGGGGAAATAGCTAACGGTGGTTAGGAATCCTTAGGAGGTATCCTTATGAGTGATTTTTCTTGTTTTGACCACATTGTGCAGCTTGCAGGATCTTAGCTCCCCAACCAGGGATCAAATCCAAGCCCCTACAATGGAAGCATGGAGTCCAAACCACTGTAACCAGCAGGAAATTCCCTCTTCACTGATTTTTTGGTTCTCTTTTCTACTTTCCTCTATATCCTGTATTTTGAAATGTGTCCACATATATGAAAAAAATAAAATGCCTCTTAGTCATAAAGGATAAACAAAGGACAATTGAGAATGACAAAGAAGAAAAAGATGGAAAAAAAGTTGCCACAGAGAGACCCAAGCTTACTTAAAGGGAAAAGAGCAGGGGTAGGAATCAGCAGAGAGAAAAATGCAGACTGAGAGGCAAGCGCCCTTTAAAGTTATAAATGTTGGCATCTACCAATTTCAGTAATAAATTCCACCTAAATGATGATAACTCCCAATTCATACCTCCATCCTAGACCTTACCATGAACTCTACGTTCATATCCCATTACTTATCCTACTGAAGATCTGACAAGTCTTTCAAATATAGTGTCCAAAATCCAAACCAAATTCTTGGTTTGCATCCAAACATGCTGCTCTCTCAGCCTTCTCATTTTACTAAATTCGAGTTAAGAACCTTGAAGTCATCCCTAACCATCTCTTTCTCTCACCCAACTGCCCCTCCCCATTTCCAACCTCAGCAAATTCCACTGGCTCTATCTCTATCAAAACATAACCTGAATCCAGTCATTTCTCACCACCATCTCTACCATCACCACAGTCCCAACCGCGTCCAGACTGGCTGACGACAGCAGCTTTCTAACTGGTCCCCAGCTCTCACTCTTGCCCCATCTCTATTCTCCAAACAGAATTCAGTGATCTTTTTAAAGAATAAATCAGATCACATCACTCTTTTGCTCAAAACCTTCTAATGGCTCCCATCTTATTCAGAAGAAAACCCGAAGTCTCTATGACTATGCCCTAAAAGGTCCTATTTGATCTCCCACCTCACAGTCTCTGGGCCTACTCTTCCCTCCAAGGGAATGTTCTTCTCTCAGTAACAAGGCTCATTCCTTCACTTCCTTCAGATCCCTGCTCCAACCACATCTTCTCAGACAGGACTTCCCTGACTTTTCCACGAAAATCCCATCACCAAATCTTTTTCCTGCTTTACTGGGAGCAGAAGGGTTATTTTCCTCTGTTCAGAGCCATGCCCCTAGAACTCAGAAAAATATCTGACACAAGGCAGGTGCTCAATATTTGTTAAATGAGTGAATCAAAGAATCCACTATTTTCTTTTCCTCAAAACGCGGCAAATATCTTTCCTCTGATTATCGAGACCGTGTGCTTAGTCGCTCAGTCGTGTCCGACTCTGCAACCCCATGGATTGCAGCCTGCCAGGCCCTTCTGTCCATGGGGATTCTTCAAGCAAGAATACTGGAGTGGGTAGCCTATCCCTTCTCCAGGGGATCTTCCCGACCCAGGAATGGAACTGGGGTCTCCTGCATTGCAGGCAGATTCTTTACCACATGAACTACTTACTACAATTCAGGCAGATGTCATTTGCTCTTAGTAAGCAATACATAGAAGTTATGAGAAACTCTGTATAGCTCAAGAGTCAAGACTGGTTTCTGGTCATATGCATGTGTTTGGGGAAGGGTGCGTGGTAACAAGGGCAGGAGTGGTCGCCAGAATCAACTAACCCAGGCCCTGATACCTGGAAGAAAGCTCTGGCTGCCACATACCCAGTTATAAACAGGATGAGACTTCAGAAGCTATCACTGACTTAACTGTACCTGTCCCTGTTGGGTCACCTCCCTGGATCATAAAGTCTTTGATGATTCTGTGGAATTTGGTGCCATTGTAGTAACCTCGACGAGCCAATTCAGCGAAGTTCTTACAGGTCTTCGGAGCATGCTTCCAGTACAGCTCCAGCACGATGATCCCCATGCTGCAGGGGGAGAGGACAGTAGAACTCCAGTCAAGAACAAGGTCACAGCACACAGGAGCATTACGGGACCGCTCCACAACTCTCCATTTGCAAGCTTATTGAGTCGCGAAATGATGATAAAGGTCAGATTGCATGCTCAGCGAAGGAAACAATAACATAAACACAGACACCTCCTTTGAGGAAAACATGCTGGGGCTTCTGGTTCTTCTTTCAAGCAAAGCAACCACGGACAACTAAAAATCCTAAAGCCATATATACAACAAATCACTGATCATTGGAAACCAATATAACCAACCCCTAAATTAGGGAGAAAAATCTTACACCTAGTTTATAACTTTAAGTTGGCTATTAAAATATTGGGAATTCACATTTATTTACATATACATAAATTTCTAGGGGCTTCCCTGGCAGCTCAGCTGGTAAAGAATCCACCTGCAATGCAGGAGACCCCAGTTCCATTCCTGGGTGGGGAAGATCCCCTGGAGAAGGGATAGGCTACCCACTCCAGTATTCATGGGCTTCCCGTGGCTCAGATGGTAAAGAATCTGCTTGTAATGTGGGAGACCTGGGTTTGATTCTTGGGTTGGGAAGTTCCCCCGGAGGAGGGCATAACAACCCACTCCAGTACTCTTGCCAGGAGAATTCCCAGGGACAGAGGGGCTTGGCAGGCTATAGTCCATGGGGTCACACAGAGTCAGACACGACTGAGCGACTAAGCATAGCACACAGCCTAAGTTTCTGGGGATGGGGTGGAAACTGTGTAAATGAGAGACAGAAAGGCTTTCAGTGATTTTTGAGCCATATAAATTTGGAAAAAAATTAATGGAAAAAAAAAAGTACAATTTGTGTGTATTGAGGAAGGGTGCAACAAAGGCAAAACCTGATTACTTCAAACCTTGCCCCAAACCTGAGCAAACTCCGAGAGCCAGTGAAGGACAGGGAGGCCTGGCATGCTGCAGTCCATGGGATTGCAAAGACTCAGACATGACTGAGCAACAACAATGTGATGAGCGCTTCCCCCCCCGAAATGCGGCTAAGAAAAAGGAACAAATAAGATTCAAAATAGGTGCCTTCCTATCTTAATTTCATTCATCTACCTCCATTTCATCACTCACTTAGACTTTAAGCTCCAAGAATTTAAGAATTGTGTCAACTTTGTATAGCCTGAATACCCAGTGTGAAGCACAGTGTAAGGACTCTATAAATAAATGTAGTATGTGCTAGAACACAGCTTTCTAAAAGCCTTCCGAGTGGCAATTCATCTATTACACACCTAACATTTAACACAGATTAACAGTTACTCTGTGTAAGACACAATTCTAAGTGCTTTTCCTCTTACAGAGGAACATTCTGGTGGATACTTTTAAAATACAGGGAATAACTTTTTGGAATGGCAATCAGAAAATAACCTATAGAAATCTGGAATGAGCATACCTTTTGACAGCAATTTCAACTTCTAAAGTTTCTACTCTATGTGAAAACTTACAAAAGTGCTTGAGGATATAATAGGTGCAAGGATGTTTATTCTAGTAATTGTCCTAAGAAAAAAAATGAGAAGCAATTTAAATGTCCTTCATAGAGGGAATGACTAAAATATGAAATATCCATACAGAAGGCTGCATGTATTACATGCAAATTACAGAAAAAAACATACAGCATGATCATACAATCTTATTACTGTTTAAATAAAGAACATGAAAGAAATGTCTTTATGTACAGAGAAACAGATCTGCAGATCATCCAACATCGGTTCAGTTCAGTCACTCAGTCGTGTCCGACTCTGCGACTCCATGGTCTGCAGCATGCCAGGCCTCCCTGTCCATCATCAACTCCATGTCCACAGAGTCGGTGATGCCATCCAACCATCTCATCCTCTGTCATCCCCTTCTTCTCCTGCCCTCAATCCTTCCCAGCATCAGGGTCTTTTCAAACTATTAGTGGTGTGTTTACAGACAGGAGTGGCTGTCACTTCTTACTGTATACACTTCTACTACTGCTTGAATTTAAATTTTCATTTATTTTGTAATTAGAAAAAAAAAAAAACAAAACAGGTAGTTGAGAAATTACATACTTTCAAGTAGACCAGAAAAAGTAGAATTTTCTCTTGCAAGAAGATGGGGAAGATGGCCAGGGGGCAAAAGCAGCATCTCAGAGAACTGTGCTCTGAAGGAAAGCAGCAGGAGCAAGAGGAAGACAGAAAGACAATGGCTGGACTTTGGCTATTGATGTGCAAATGACAGATTGTAAGCAGAGAGGCAGGCAAAGATCAGGTGAAAAAAATCACCTTTGAAGGTGAGATCACAAAATTTCAATTTTATATTGCTGGAGCAGTAAGAAATTACTTAAGGTTATTTGTCCTACTTTGGAAAGATCACTTTTAACTTTTTCCAAAGAGGCAATGGAACGAATGGGGCTAAAGAACCTAGCTAGGTAGGCAGACAGACCAGGCTCCAAATGAGATTCCCCTACTTACTACCTACAAAACTTTAATCAAACAATGTACTCTGTAAATTTTGACATTTCCTCTGCTAAAACTGGAGAGAAGGTGGAACAGTACCTACATGATCTGAGTTGCTAAGAGGATTAAACTAAATGTGACGCTACACATAGGGGACATGGCACTAGCTGTTTGGTGCTCAATACTATAACTCCTTGACAGGAGGGAATGAATGCGCTTCTTCCTGTGTTCTCCTAAAAATCTGTGTAAATAACTGAGCTACTTACAACCCTTAATATTTACATGTCTGTCTCCTTCACTATACTAACGCCAAGGTTGTGTTTCATCCACCTCTGACCCTCCGATCCCACATCCCCGGTCTGTAGACTGAATGCGCGCTGGTTGAACGAAAGGATGAATGAACGGAGGGGTAGGAGGAGGGCACTCGGGCCGCTGTCGCTAACAGCGCAAGTGGGTGTGGAGCACGGACGCGGGCAGTGGCGGTCCCCACTCAGCCCCAAGGTGGCCCTCGCGACCGCCCCTCTACGAGGAGACTGGTCTTCCGAAGGCGCAAGCCCAGAACCCAGCCCCGCGGCTAAGCCTGAAACTCCACGTCGCCTCCACCAGCCCAGCCCCGGAGGCTGGACCCTCACCTGGTCTCCAGGTACACGTTGGGCGGCTGCCAAGAGTCTGGAGGAATCGCCGCCATGGCGAGGCTGTCTGAAAACTCCCGAGGCGATCGCTACTTCCGGCGTCGATTCGCCGGGGCCCCGCGGCTGCTGCAAGACACTTCCGGTTCCCGCCGTTCAACTCCAGAGATGCTAATATTGGGGCGATTTGAGACAAGGCAGAGGAAAGACCCCCGGCCCCCACCCCCACCTCCAAGGCCGAGAATCTAGAGCGTGAGGCTAAAGCAAGCTGTCCGCTAGGATGGAGAAAAGTGCCAAGCTCCATCGGAGGTGATCTCCAAGTGGAGAGAGCGAGAGAAAGAGAAAGACCGCGCCATTCTATGGACGCTCTGATTGGTTCGTTTAGACATGGGGAGGCGTAAGCGACCAGCAAATCTGCACTTCTATTGGAGTGAAAGCCTAACCTTCCGTTTGGAAGACTCTTAGTCCCACAATAGTGCTGAGGCCCAAGAAGAGGAAGAGGATGGAAGGGGATAGAGATGAGAGCTGCCAGTGACTAACACTAATGTAAGGCGCTGTACATTTCCATAGCACTTGAACATTATTATGTTATCTACTCCGCAAAACAGTCCTGTAAAGTAGATGTTATTATTCCCATTTTTCAGATGTGAAAACTGAGACTCAGCAGTTAAATGGCTTATATGTCCATAGCCAGGCTTCCCAAGTGGCTCAGTGGTAAAGAATCCACCTGCCAATGCAGGAGACACAGGATAGATCCCTGGGTCAGGAAGATCCCCTGGAAAAGGAAATGGCAAACGACTCCAGTATTCTTGCTTGGGAAATCCCATGGACAGAGGAGCCTGATCTATAGTCCATGGAGTCGCAAAAGAGTTGGACATGGCTTAGGTACTAAACAGCAACAACAGGTCCATAGCCCCATAGCCATAAAGCAAATTAAACTTCAGTTCAGTTCAGTTGCTCAGTCGTGTCCGACTCTTTGAGACCCCATGAATCGCAGCACTCCAGGCCTCCCTGTCCATCACCAGCTCCTGGAGTTTACTCAAGCTCATGTCCATCGAGTCGGTGATGCCATCCAGCCAACCCATCCTCTGTCGTCCCTTTCTCCTGCCCGCAATCCCTCCCAGCGTCAGCGTCTTTTCCAATGAGTCAACTTTTCGCATCAAACTTTGGAGTCTCCAAAGGCAAAGTGTCTGGGGAGAGGGAAGAGGGAAGGACTGGGAAGAAAATCAGAGATAAAGGAAGGGAAAAGCTAGGAGAATGAAGATCAAATATGTCAGGACTAGAAGCAAGGATTAGAGTGACTGTGGCTGGGATAGATGGTAGTCCAAGGTTGTTAGGAGTGTTTGCACATTATCAAAGACAATGAGAGGAGGTTTGAAGGGAGGACAAGAAAGAAATGGGGTCAGTGAACATACTGTAAATGCTTTGAATGCCACTTGATAATGGCAGTTAAATGAATGCTTACTTTGTACCTGGCATCCAGTAAGCACTATTGTGTACTTTCACACTGTTAAAAATCAAACACAAATGGAACTCAGACTTGAAAATTTCCTCATTCACAATTTGTAGAGGTTATACTCCATTTATAGTTATTATTAAAATCTTGGTCATATTCCCTGTGCTGTGCAATATATCCTTGTAGCTTAGTTTTGAACTTTTAACAACACTTAATCTTTAAACCCACAAGAGGTAGATATCACTATTCCCCCTTTTACTTTGAGGAAACTGAGACTAACAGAGATAACTTGCTCAAAGTACCATAGCTGTGATCCTGTGCTCTTGACCACAGTTCAATCCTAGTTTCCTTAATTGCCGAGCAGGAATAAGGGTATACAAGGTTGTAAAGGTCAAATTAGACAGTGCGATCCTTGAGAGAATAACTGAGCCTTGTTCATCTTTGTACCCTTCTTGCAGAGGACTGAACGAACACAGGATGCTCACTGAATGAATAATAAACAAGAAATTTCATTTTAGGGGCTTCCCTAAATATTTACCACTGGTGGCTCAGTGGTAAACAATCCGCCTGGAATGCAGCAGACAAAGGTTCAATCCCTGCTACAGGAAGATCCCATGCACCACCTCAACTAACTTAACTAACTAAGCCTGTGTGCCACAACTACTGAGCCTGTGCTCTAGAGCCTGGAAACCACAACTACTGAAACCTGTGCACCTAGAGCCCACGCACCGCAACAAGAGAAGCCACCACATTGAGAAGCGCAGGCACTGCAACACAGAGTAGCCTCGGCTCTCTTCAACTAGAGAAAAGCCTATGCAGCAGTGAAGACCCAGCACAGCCATAAATAAATGAGTAAAATGAGTAAATGAATAAAATTATTTTTTACAAAAAGAAAATTATATTTTAGACTGATGAGAGCTGTGCTAATATAAGGTATAATTAATTTACACTTCCTGCACTCTTGTGTTCGTGCCCTCGTTATGGCCCTTGAGCTGGGTGGAAAAGTTTTCATTGTTGGTCCTGTCGTTATCTGAGTTTCCTTTCTCTGGACCTTATGTAGTTCCTTACTACATATCTTGGGAGGCTTAGGGCATGATGAAGATGCACTGGGGTTTAACAGAAGCATAAGACAGCACCTTGCTGGCTCATTCCAAAATCCTTACTCAAGAGGCTCAGCTTTGGTTGGACTTTTTATTCCCAAGAGAACATTAAGTATCAGTGACTTCAGGGCAGAGTTGACAAAGAGGCCTAGATTACTGTTCTAAGTTCACTATTAGATTGCAGCTTGTACTTACTTCATTTATTCTGTATCTAAGTTTAATGTGTCTTCTAAATTAATGTCCCTTATTAAAAACAAAATTATAACATCATTTTCTGAGCTGGAATCCTAAGGATCATCCTCTTTATCTCTGCTCCCTGTTAAGTGACACATCATCAAACATGTCAACTCTTTTTTCCAAAGGTCCCCAAATTGTATTCTTTTCTTCCCATTCCCACTGCTGTTTCAGACCTTTAACACCAGGATTATTTCAGAAGCTCCTTTGCTGGGTTCCCTGCCCTTTGGTTTCCCTCTAGTAACCCATTTTACACACAGCAGCCAAAGCCCTCATCTGAAATACTACAAGATATTGCCATGAAGTATTAAATGGTTTCTCTTTGCCTATTAAAATCCCAAATCACTTGGCCTGAGCTTGAAGGCCCTTCACCATTGACCACTCACTGACTTCTCCAGTCAGATTTTGGACTATTTTATTAAACAAGCCTTATATGTGGAATCAGCGTTCCCACTCTCAGACTTCTGCCCAAGCAAGTCTTTTTCCTTGCAATGCTTTACCAAACTTCACCCAATCTCTCTTATTCCATCTTCTCCTCTCTACTCATCCCGTCTGTAGTAGACTCTCCTTCTCTCTTCTTGATCTTTAATTTGGTGCCACATTCCATCCTTGTCTAAATGCTTGTCTCAGATTTTCTTCTCACCAAGTAGACTGTCAATAACCTATGTTAGGGACCACGTCCTTATGCAGTTGGGCTTCCCAGGTGGCATAGTGGTAAAGAATCAGCCAGCAATGCAGGAAACACGAGTTCAATCCCAAGGTCAGGAAGATCCCCTGGAGTAGGAAATAGCAACTCACTCCAGTATTCTTGCCTGGAGAATTCCATGAACAGAGGAGCCTGGAGGGCTACAGGCTATGGGGTCGCAGAGAGTCAGACATGACTGAGCAGGCATGCCTTATCCAGTTCAGTTCAACATTCACACAGGACGTGTTCCAGATCAGAATCTGAGCAGAGCGAGTTTCCAGTGTAATCTCGAGCAATTTAACCTTTCCATAAACTTCAGCTTGGTTAGTAAGAGGGTAAATGAAGGTTGTTGAAGCAGTTTCACGAATATAAAGTCCTTTGTAATGTCTGGCAAAGAGTAAACATTAATGAGTGTGCCGTGTGTAAATTTGAGTGATCTGTTTGCCTGCCTTTCTTTTAGATTTCAAAGGTAAGGGCTGCCCACCATTTACGTTACCTCTCCCACTTCCATCTCTTAATGCCTAACACGCTGCCTGTCACATAGTAGGAGGAACAAATACTGATTGAGTTAGTTCAGCTATGAAGTCGGCGTTGGCTCACAAAGAGACCGCCGGCAAGAATTGAAGACCGAGAGGGAAGAACTGGCCGCCAGGGGGAGCAAGAAGCCGTACTCTCCAGATCTCGTGATAGTTCCCAAGCTCTCCGAGACATCGCCAGTTCTACTTCTGGCGGAAGCTTCCGACTGGAAGAAGGGGCGCTGTCTCGCCTGTGGAGTGGGAGTTGCTTCCGGGTTGCGCGCCCGGAAGTAGGAAGTTGTCGGCCTATCCTCCTCGCCCGGCGGCTTGCTCTCCCCGAGGCGGGAGGAGCCCGAGGGGGCGCGGGCCCCGCATGTGAGTGACTGGGGCCCGAGGCCGGGAGGGGGGAGGCAGCTTCGTGACAACACTGTCGCCGCACCCGTCTGTAAAATCCTGGCGCAGCTCACCTTTCAGCGCCAGTGCCTCTCCTGCCCCTGCGCTGACCCCTTCTCTGAGCCTTCGGCGTTTTGCGGACTGACAGCTCCCTTCACCAACTCCCCCGGGGTCAACTTTCTTAAGACTTCTCCTTTTTTTCCCTTGGCTCTGCCGGGGAGAGCAGAGAGTTTCACCCTAATTGGACTTGTTACGCGAGGTCACAGTAGTGACCAAAATAGCGGACCTAGCAAAGTCTATATTTCTTTGCCCTTGTAGAGTTCTTTTTTTTTTTAAATGTTTACAGTAGATTTCCCGCCCCACTCCGAAATATCTTTTTCTGATCATTGTTAGGGAAGGAATATTTTTTTTTTTTAAGTGTGGTCTTGGTATATGACAAACATGGCATCTCGGATTTCAGAAAGGAATATGACTTGGTTTATTGGCCTGATTAAATGAGCTGTTTGTAATCTCCATTTAGAACAAGGAAATTCGCCTGCTTCCTGTTGCCTAGTATTTTAAGATCATTAGTCCTGTAAGTCACACTTTTTTTTCTGGTCTAAGAGCCTGCATATACTTGGTATTTATCAGTACACCAGTTTTAGGGTATTTGGCCTTCTTCTCATGATAGAGGCTTCTCTGGTGGCTCAGATGATAAAGAATCCACTTGCAATGCAGGAGAAGTGGGTACGATCCTTGGGTCAGGAAGATCCCCTGGAGGAGGAAATGGCAACCCATTCCTGTATTCTTTCCTGGAGAATACAATATTTTTGTCCTGTATTCTGTGGACAGAGGAGCCTGGCCAGCTACAGTCCATGGGGTCGCAAAGAGTCAGACAGACTGAGCAACTAACTTTCACTCATAATAGAGACTATTTCCAGAATAATTTCTGGCTTTTCCTGTTTGCTCATTTGGTTGTTCCCATGGTGGAATCTTCCATGGACATTTCTCCCTTAATAAATTTGCTTATTTGAGTTTGAGTTATGACAGTTTCCCTTTAAGGAAGGACATGCTTTAACCTAAATTTAGCTTTGCTACACTGACGTTTTGACTGAAGTTCATATCAAACTGGTATACCAGTTTGAATACCACAGGCCCTGTTTGCCCTTTCTGCTTTAGACCAAAACAGTTTTCAAGACCCAGTTCAAATCCCAGTTCTTCCACAGCTACTTAAAGCTCCACACACAAAAAAAATCCAAATGTGAAGTTCCTATCTTGCTCACCTAAACTCTCATTAGGCTGATGTATTTTTTAAAAAAAATAAGAAGTAAAATAAACCATTAGTTTGGGAACAAAATGATTACTTTAGGTCTTTCTATAAATTTGTTCAACAGGCAGTGATAAGGTTCCATGTCTCTGAGGTGAATTTCCATGTCTGTTATTAGTTTGTGTTGTTATTTTCTCCAAAAAAATCTGCTTTCAAGAAACAGTTTCGTGGCAAGGAAGACAGGAATAGATGTAATACAAAGTGATAGGGTTGTGTTTAAGGTTCAAAGGGCAGAAATGAAGGTCTAAGATTCAAAGGGCAGAAATAGTGTTCACTCATTGGACAGAGCACGGGGGGATAGTTTTTGTAAACAGATAAAATTATGTGTACAGAAGCAGAAAGGTGTGAAATAATGTGGCAACAAAGAATGTGAGGGAAGAATGGGAAATGAGACAGAACAGATAGACAGTAACCAGCGGGTCATGCTAAGTAATTTGGACTTCGTCTTATTGTCATTATTACATATTTGAGTAATAAGACAAATGTTTTAGATATATCACCTTGTAATTGATTAACAACATGGTTGGAAAGGCACAATTATCCTTATTTTATAGATAAACACTGAGTTTTAGAGAGGTTAAAACAGTGTCTCATGGCCACAGAGTAGATGGAGAACCTAGTGTTTGAATTCAGTTTTTTCTGACTCCATTGCTGGTATTCTTAACCACCACGCTAAATTGTTCCCTAGCCGGGCGTGGGAAGTCAAGGAAAGTGCTAAAGTGCTTTAAATAGACGAGCAATGTGAGCCAGTTTGTGTTTTAGAAAAATAATTTGTAGAGACTGGCTCAGAAAGGAAAAAAGGGGTTGGAAGTATAGAAATTAAAATATCTTTGTGATGGTCTATGGGAGGGATATTGAGGACCTTGACTGCCACTAATGTAGAGCTAAAGAGGACGTGATGAATGTGAGAGCTATACAGGATATAAAATTGAGGATTTGGTGATTGGTTCATTGGTGGGGATGAGGAAGCAGGAGGAGAGGTTTTAAATTTGGAGAACTGATGTTTCCATTATTTAAGGAAAGGAATATAGTAGGATAAACAGTTTGCAGGGGAAAATTAATAAGTCAGGTATGGGCACGTAACATGTAGGGGACTATAAGAAATCTGGGCCAGGATGTCTGGTAGCTGATTAGATAGATGGGTCTTGAGTTTTGGAGAGAGTTCTAGACTGGAGAAGAGATTTAGGAATCACTAAAGCTGGTGGCTAAAGCCGTGGAGGGAATGAGACAGTCAAGGACATCCGTGATGAATACCAACATTCCGAGAGAATGAGAACAAGAGAATTATGCCAAGATTTGAGGGCACTTGAGGGAGATAATGGATGGGAATGGCAGCTGCTGCAGAGATAACTGAAAAAGTGTCCTTTGGACTTGGCATGTGAAGAAAGCCTTTGGTGACCTTAGTGAAAGCAGTATCCGTGGTGTGAGGGGAAAAGAAACAAATGGTCCGAGCCCTGAGAAACAAGAGAGGGAAGGGAAACTTTTTTTTTTTTGAGAGCTTAACTTCGAAGAGAGGAAGAGTATATAAGCTCTGGAAATCTAGATAGGAAGGATTTTTTTTTTTTACCATAGAAACTAGAAAAAGTGAGACTAGGAGATATGTTTAAAAATCTGGGGGTTCCTGCTTCAAATATGTCAGTGTCATAAAAGGCCAGAAAACAAAACACCAGCATCTGTTGTAGATTTAAGTAGAACAGCGAGACATAACAGCTAACTGTGATATGTGATCACTGGTTGGTGCCTAGATTTCTAAAAAGCTGTATGGCCTTTCTTTCCTTTTTTTTTTTTTAAGTTTGACCATGGACTAGATATTAAGTAATGTTAGAGAATTATTAATTTTAATAGTTATCATAATGATGCTGGTGGTTATATAGAATAATACCCTTATTCTCAGGAGGTACATGTTGAAACATTTAGAAGTGATTTCATGATGTGTTACATTAATAAATGTCAAATGGTTCTGGTTAAAAAAAAAAAAAGAGTTGGACAGAAAGCAAATATAGCCAAATGTTTGTTAACAACTGGTGAATCTAAGTTAAGGATATACATTCACTGTACTATTACAGTTATTCTAGAGACTTGAAATTTTTCAAAATAAAAAATTGAGAGAAAAGCAATATATTTTCAGAGAGCAAAGAAAACACTAGACTCTTCAAGTCTCAATGAGCAGAGAGGTCCAGAAAGAGGAACGTTGATGATAAGAGTGCATAAAAGTAGAATTCCCTTAATTGTAAATTTAAAGCAGTTATTACAGTTTTAGATTGCTCCTCTTTTAAATTGTATCATTTTAATGTTTTATCATTTATCTTTAAATGTGGAATTTGTTTTTTCTTAGTGGTTTTTATTACAAGTCATTGATAACATTTTTTTCCAGTTTAATGAAACACATCTTTAATCAATGAGAATCACTGGAAAGAGTAGAATGGAATATATTCCTAACACTGAAGAATGGATTATCATACTACATAGCTAGCATAATACTAAAAAACCTAGTATGGGGAAAAAGAAAATTTATTGTTAGGTACTCTGTATATTCCTCCAGTAGTTGAAGATTGGGACATATTTAGATGGGTTTTTGACACTTTCTTTCTGAATACAGCTTTTGTGTTTTAACTAGATGAGTCAGTATTGCATCTTAAGAGTTGCCTGGATGGTATAGCCATTTATTTGGGGAAACAGCTTTGGATTTGACATCCAGGATGATGTCATATCAGTGTTCAGGACATATTTATGTCAATAGAGAAATTCTGTTTTAAACAATATAAAGGAGAAATGTACATTTTGTCTGACCTCTTATCCTGTTTTCTGCCTTAAACATCTTTATTGGTGAGTTCTGTCAGAGTCATTCTACCAGCTATGTCTCTGTCCTGTGTCTTCCTAGACTGAGAGTCAGAAGGAGTTGTGGAGAACATCCCTTCAGAGTTGTCAGTTGCCTCCTCCTTTTCCTGAAGTAATCCTTCAGACATTAACAACCCCCAGGCCTCTCTTGAAAGCAAGATTTCTTAACCTCAGCACTCTTAACATTTTGAGTTCTTTGTTACCGGGAGTTGTCCTGTGCATCATAAGAGGTTTAGTCTTTATGCGTTAGATGCTTGTAGTGCCCCTACAGTTTTTATTTGTGTGTTTATGTGTAGCTTTATTTGGAGAAAAATGTATCCTTCTCAGTCTATTGCCAAGTGTGCTAATGCGTGTCTACCCCACCGAAGGTGGTATTCTGTTATGTAAGAAATTGTTTTGTTCAAGATCAGAAGTAAATACAGGCCTAGGAGACTTGCTGCAAGACATGAGTTGTGACTATGAGAGAAAGTAGAAATTCCAGGTTTTCCTGTCTGTTCCCTTTGGTTTCCCTCTTCTTGGGACTTTGAAGTTGGCATGGAGAAGAAAAAAATCATTGGGAAAGGTTGAGTACCCCTCCAGTTTTAACAGTCAAAAGGTCTCCAGACATCCCCTGGGGAGCAGAATCACCCTGCTTGAGAAGTACTGTTCCACAGCAGTGTCTCCTGATTGGGGGTCTGCCTGTGATCAGCAGGAAAGAGATTTGAAAACTTCCACACGTGGGTCCCACTCCCAGGCTTCTGGCATTTCAGTGTATAAAGCGTGTTGCATGATACCTTGATTTTTGTAACTCTGCAGGTCACTCTGCCTATGCCCTTGCAGGTATAAGCCACTGTTAAGAGTCAAGCTCACTCGTAGAAACCTCTCTGTGGCAAAGCTCATTTCTGCCAGGTTTGGACCTTCTTACTAGAGAGAAAGGGATTGCCATCAAGCTTCAGCTGATTTCACTCAGTCTAGATGAATATACTTGATGCTTAACCCTGACTTTGTGTTTGATTTTGTTTTTTAAGGGATAAGTTCTTTGTTTTTGTTTTTTTAATACAAACCCTTGTGTTGAGGGTTGACTTTGAAGAGATCCCAGCAAGGGAGCTGCTCTGCTAGTCTGACCTAAAGGGACAAGATTTTTTGTTGTTGTTTAACATCATATCCGCTAGATGCCAGTAGTACCCCTGAAGTGTGACAATCACAAATGTCTCCGAACTTTCCACATACCCCTGGGGGGAGGGGGAAGAGAGTTGCCCCTAGTTGAGAACCACTAATTTTACCAAAGGCAAAAGGAAGGCTTATTACCAAGACCCCCCATGTGCTTGTAGAAACTTCATTAGATCGGTAACAGTCCTTCTGGTAACTCGGGAAATGTGTCAGAATCTCAGGGAAGAAGGATGTACAGCTTGCAAGAAGTGTATGTATTCAGTATCATATTATCATTTTGCACTTCCTGAAATAGTCATATACTCCTAGAATTTTAGAGCTACAGGAAACTTTTAAATTTTTATTTATTTATTTATTTTTATAGAGGAAACTTTTAAAAACATTCTGGTTCAGTCCTCATGTCTTTTGGATGAGGAAATAGGCCAAGTGACTTAGCCAGATCATAGCAGTGAGTATAATAAATGCCATAACAGTGGTAAGTTAAAATTCTATAAATACACATTTAAAATATCTTTACTGAGATATATATATATAATTTATGTATGCCGTGAAATTCACCTATTTAAAATATACAATTCAGTGGGTTTTGTTTATTCACAGAGTTGTGCAACAATCATAATTTGTTTTGAACATTTTTGTCACTCCGGGAAGTAGCTTTGTATCTATTAACAGTCACTCCCCATTCCTCCCCACCCCCTCCCCTAGGCAACCTCTAATAAATATTTTCTGTCTCTATAGATTTGCCTGTCCTTGACTTTTCATATAAATTCAGTCATATAATTATATTCTTTCACTTAGCATAATGTTTTCAAGGTTCATCCATGTTGTAGCATGTATCAGTATTTTATTCCTTTTTATTGTTCAGTAATATTCCATGAATTCCATGAACATTCCATGATGTATGAATATTATTGAAATCTGTTTTGTTATCCTTTCCTGGATATTTGGATTGCTTTCATTTTTGAGCTCTTATGAATACTGTGGCTTAAATAAGTTTTCGTGTGGATATTTGTTTTAAATTGTCATGGATACATACTTAAAAGTGGAGTTGCTGGCTCATATGGTAGCTCTGTATTTGAGTTTTTGAGGAACTACCAAACTTTTCCAAAGCTGCTGCATCATTTTACATTCCCACTCTCAGTGTACAAGAGTTCCACTGCCAGCACTTGTTATTCTCTGACTTTCTGATTATAGCCATCCCAGTGGATGAGAGGTGGTGTCTCACTGGGGTTTTGATTTACACTTCCTTGATGGCTAATGAGGTTAAACATTTTTTCATGAGTTTCTTGGCCATTTGTATATCCTCTGCGGAGAAATATCTTTTCAAGTATTTTGCTCGTTTTTAATTGGGTGTTTATCTTTTTATGATTGAGTTGTAAGAATTCTTCATGAGCTCTGACTGCCCGTCCCTTATCAGGTATGTAATTTGCAGATGTCGCCCCCTGTTCTGTAGGTTGCCGTTTTGCTTTCTCCGTGGTATCGTTGGCAGCACAACAGTTGTTAATTTTGACGTGGTCCAATTTAATTTTCTTTCACTGTTTGTGCTTTTGGCATCCTGTCTAAGAAGCCATTGCCTAATCCAGTGTTATAAAGATTTCCCCCCTTGTTTTCTAGTTTTAGGTCTTTTATCCATTCTGAATTAATTTTTATCTGTAGTATAAGGAAGCGTCCAACTTCGTTCTTTTGCATGTGGATATGTAGTTGTTCCAGCACCATTTGTTGAAAATATCCATTTTATTTTATGTTACTATTTTTTTTGGCCATGCCATACAGATTATGGAATCTTAGTCCCCCAACCAGGGATTGAACCCCAGCCCCTGGCAGCGAAGGAGCCAAGTCCTAACCACTGGACTACCAGGGAATTCCCGAAAATACACACTTTAAAAAAATAGACTTTCACCACCCTTTCACATGAACCTTAAAATTAAGCCCTATGTGGTCTTTTAAAAAAAACCCTTTGAACAACAGCAGAGAGTTTGGAGGAAGATTGTGTCCCTTAAAATGTGTGGGGTTTCTCGCCACTCCAGTCCTCAAAATCTAGGTTACCTGTTTGTTAATCCACCATTTGAAGTCTGACTCTGATTTAGTCGGCCTTGGGTCGGGGCCCAGGTGTGAGCATCCCTGAGAAGCTCTCTAGATGATCCACTGTGCAGGCAGTTAAGGACTAGCTGCGCTGCTGGCGGCGGAGCTGAACCAGGATGCGTGCTGGCCCGTGGCAGCGCAGGCCGCCGCCTCTGCTGGAGCCTCCTGGCTGTGGTCTTCTGCTCTACAGAGGGCGGCATCTCCTCACCGAAGGGATAGTTGTTCCGTGTTAGTGCTTTTCCATGTTAGAAACACCTTAGGGATGAAATCCTAAAGTGAAATAAGAGGACCCTCTGCCTCATGGAAACAACAACAACAAAACTCCCGACCAGCAGAAGACAGCATAGATCCCAAGTGCTGTTTTCCCTCCTATAAGTGAAGAGAAACACTGTTCTGTAGCCCAAGCGCTTTTTAAAGAGAAGTGCTTATTTTGTTTTACAGGTGATCCAGGGAGAATTCTATGTTGCCTTTAGTTTTTGCCTTTTATTGTATGGCCATTGTGAAACGACCTGACTTTAAAATAACTGTGCGAACACAAATTGAATTTTAAAATGAGTTATATAGATCTTAGGTTTTTAAAACATGTAAAATACAAACGAAATGCCCTTTGTTGTCTAAAATTCTGTTTGCTGAAAAGCATGAGGACTGCAACCTGCCAAGTGTGAAGCACTCTCATGCCGTGGTTTTGTGTTGTCTGAAATCCTGGCTCAGCCAGGAACGAATCTTATCAGCAGGTTCCTCAGTAAATCTTGCCTTCAGTGGTCAGTTCCTCCTCTCGTGTTGCTAAAAGGTTCATTTGATGTGAAACGAAGGAAATAATTGATCAATAACACTTTCCATAGTCTGTTTCTTTTTATTTTAGTAAATTACCTGTAGCAGATCTCCTGTGATTGGTTTCAGAAATCATTTGGGAGACTTCCCAGGTGGTCCAGTAGGTAAGACTCCTCACTCCCAAAGTGGGGGGCCCAGGTTTGATCCCTGGTCAGGTATCTAGATCCCATATGCCTCAACTAACAGATCCCTCATGCCACGGCATAGATCCCAAGTGTCACAACTAAGACCCAACACAGACAAATATTTATTTATTTATTTATTATTATTATTTTTTTTAATATTTATTTTTAAAAAATCATTTTGGATGGGCACTAGTATTCAAAGTCCCATTAAGGTTTTATTTTTGTGCTCTGAATTGGTATTCCTCAAAGTGTTTGGGAACCAATGCTGGTCTGTAAACCACTTTTGTCACTAGCCCACAATTCATTTCATTTCAGTTCAGTCGCTCAGTCGTGTCTGACTCTTTGTGACCCCATGAATCGCAGCACGCCAGGCCTCCATGTCCATCACCAACTCCCGGAGTTTACTCAAACTCATGTCCATCGAGTTGGTGATGCCATCCAACCATTTCATCCTTTGTCGTCCCCTTCTCCTCCTGCCCCCAATCCCTCCCAGCATCAGGGTCTTTTCCAATGAGTCAACTCTTCACATGAGGTGACCAAAGTATTGGAGTTTCAGCTTCAGCATCAGTCCTTCCAATGAACACCCAGGACTGATCTCCTTTAGGATGGACTGGTTGGATCTTTTTGCAGTCCAAGGGACTCTCAAGAGTCTTTGCCAACACCATAGTTCAAAAGCATCAATTTTTCGGCACTCAGCTTTCTTCACAGTCCAACTCTCACATCCATACATGACCACTGGAAAAACCATAGCCTTGACTAGACGGACCTTTGTTGGCAAAGTGATGTCTTTGCTTTTTAATATGTTGTCTAAGTTGGTCATAACTTTCCTTACAAGGAGTAAGCGTCTTTTAATTTCATGGCTGCAGTCACCATCTGCAGTGATTTTGGAGCCCAAAACAAAGTCTGACACTGTTTCCACTGTTTCCCCATCTATTTCCCATGAAGTGATGGGACCAGATGCCATGATCTTAGTTTTCTGAATGTTGAGCTTTAAGCCAACTTTTTCACTCTCTCACTTTCATCACGAGGCTTTTTAGTTCCTCTTCACTTTCTGCCATAAGGGTGGTGTCATCTGCATATCTAAGTTTATTGATATTTCTCCTGACAATCTTGATTCCAGCTTGTGCTTCTTCCAGCCCAGTGCTTCTTCCAGCCCAGTGTTTCTCATGATGTACTCTGCACATAAGTTAAATAAGCAGGGTGACAATATACAGCCCACAATTAAGAAACACTTAAAAATTTGTATCACATCTTGGCATTATCTCGACATATTCATTATGTTTTACAAAAGAATTGGTCAGCAGTGGATTGGGAAAAACACAGAACTGGTCCCTCCCCACAGGTGGCCAAGAAGTACTGTTCTAAAGGATGTAACTTTGAGAAGGAAGTACTTCAAAGAAACCACCTTTTTACATTTATTTTCTCTCTCTCTCAGAGACTTTGCATTGGAAGACATGGATCTTGCCGCTAATGAGCTCAGCATTTATGACAAACTCTCAGAGACTGTTGATTTGGTAAGACAGACGGGCCATCAGTGTGGCATGTCAGAGAAGGCAATTGAAAAATTTATCAGACAGCTGCTGGAGAAGAATGAACCTCAGAGGAGGCCACCCCAGTACCCCCTCCTTCTAGCTGTGTACAAGGTAAAGACTTGGAAATAGCTTAGACGGAGCACAGACTCATCAGTGTTCTCCCCAGATATTGCTGCTGACTGATTCCACCACTGAACCTTGGTTTTTCTATGAGTTAATTGACCTTTACTCTTTATTACCATATATGATTAGGAAACTTGACTCTTTTGTTAAATGTTGTAGATGAAAGCTGCGTACTTATGGTTAGCTATATTTGTATATATTTTTAAATAGTGAACATGGCCCCTGATCCATGTGATATAAACTTGGTGAGCCTTGCAGTCCTCACAGTTGTCAAGCTTTAAATCCTTTTGGAAGTGAATGTCAATGACTTGTTTATGAAAAAGGATTAGTTCTTAAAACACACTGGACATAGTAGAAAATGCCTGTTACTTTTTTTTTCCTTGGCATTAAAGTATTTCATTTGCTGGGACCATTATTAATCCATTTCCTGTCTTTCCTTGTAGGTCTTCATAACCCTGGGATTAATCTTGCTCACTGCCTACTTTGTGATTCAACCTTTCAGCCCGTTACCACCTGAACCAGTGCTTTCCGGAGCTTACACTTGGCGCTCACTCATCCATCACATCCGGCTGATGTCTTTGCCCATTACCAAGAAGTATATGCCAGAAAATAAGGGAGTTCCTCTGCATGGGGGTAATGAAGACAGACCCTTTCCAGGTAGAACACTACATTTACTACTTACTAGATACAGCTTTCTTGGCAGTATATCATGAGAAAGAAGGTCACATTTATTGACATCTAATGAGAGACACTTTCCCTTATTGTCTCATTTAATTCCATCCTCAGTAAAACTCTGTGGGAATGGGTTTTATTACCCCATTTTGCAGATTGAGAAACTGAGGCTCAGAGGATGAAGAAACTTGTCAGAGAAACACATCTGGTGTTGTCAAGTTCAAGCCCCCTGATTCTTAACACACATGTTGGGGATGAGAGTTTTTCCTCATAGGAAGGATTTGAGTGTATCTTTACCATTTTCTCTCCTATGATCCCTATCCATAATAGATATTTTAATAAGTAGCTATTGCTTTGTTGAAAGCATCTGAATCCAACCCCTTAATAGTCCTTAGCCTGTTAGGCTAGGTTTTTGTCTAGGTGTATCCCTCTCTTTCAGTTAAATATTTTCTGTTTCACAATTCACTTACGTAGTGCTCATAAGTATACAACTTTGCCAAAAGTTGAATTTAAGAAACACTTTAATTTAGTAACAATGCTATGGTAGCACAGAAATTCCTGGTCCAATAGACCATTTGAGGAGTTGCTTTTTTGAAAATAGTGTGATGCAGTAAGACTTGAAATTTACTTTTTGAGAAAGAAGAGAGGGATATTATTTGGGGATTTTATTTTAGTCATCTATTATCTGTTTATCTTACTCGCCTGTATGAAAGAATATGTATATTAACACCACAAATGGATTATAGAACTTTGTATAACCAGGTTCTAAAACCTTAGGCTTCAACATAACTGTTGGTCTTCTCTTCAATGTTGTTTTCCAAAAAAAAGTTAGTAGTTGAAACCAAGCTTTATAATCATAGTGCTACTCTTTAAGCCAAGACCTAATCAGTCATAAAAATCATCACTTGGTTTGAGTCTCCTTTGAAAGTTATTTTTGTACACTTGGGGAAATCCTGAAGAAGTTTCCAGAATTATATCAAAATCAGAGGAAGGGAACATTGTAAAACAAAAACCCCACCTCGTAAGTCTTTTTCTTTTTTTTTTTTAATCAACTCATATATTTAGACTTTTAAATTCCAGATATAGCTTTCTTATGTTTATTGGGAGGGTTATTTTTGAAATGTCATCAACAGAGCTCCAGCTCTTTATCAGGGAGGTCCAGAGCACGTGGGGAAAAAGCCAGAGAAACTGGTCAGTGAGGCCAGCCTGCCCTGCTTCCTCGGATGCATCAGCCCCTGTCCTGTCTTCCCCTCCCAGCCTACCGAAGCTCATCTTCTGCTCTGTGGCACATGGGAGGAAAGTCCGCAGTTTTTAGGACCACGTTCACGGCATTTATTTTCTTTCTCCCCGTTTTATAAACTACATCTCCACAGACTCTTGAGTTAAGAAAACATAGTCAGTGGACAGTGATTGCTCATTCTGTGTATCAGAGTTTAAAAATTCAAGAAACATCAGTGTCTTGTCAACAAGCTAGGTTCAACAAGCCAGGTTGTTTGGCAACTCCAAGTGAATATTTTGCCTTGCATATTGAAATAAAATGAGTCCTTAGAGTGCACTTGTAAAGAGAAGGGTGTGGTTTTAGGTCTTTAATGTTGTTGATTCTACTACAGAACTGCTTTTACTTGTAAATTGAGATTTGTTACCCTATTTTCCTACGTCTCATATTTCTGGGAAGCTGTAGACATCTAACAGCATTTTGCATAGCATTTGGAGGGAAGCTTAAGAATGCATAATGAAATAAGGGGTGAATGGAAACATGTTGGGGAGAATTAGGTAACAGAAGTGCAGGGACGTCCTGGTGGGTCCAGTGGTGAAGACTCAGCGCTTCCATTGCAGAGGACATGGGTTTGATCCCTGACCAGGGAACTAAGATCCCACATCCTGTGAGGTGCCCCCCCCCCCCCCAAAAAAAGAAGTGCAAACTGCTGGTCCTGGAAGAGGGCCAGAAAAGCAAAGAAGGTAAATTATCATTCCTGTTGTCATGTACCAAAAAGCAGCGGCCTTTCAGTTAGGACTGCTTAGCAGTACCTTTAGTAAATGTCGAGGGAGAATGTAGAGTGAGTGTGGCTCCCCAGAGGAAAGCCCTCCGGCGCACCGTTTCCCTGAGGGCTGGTTGAGTGCCCCCGAGGGCCACCTGACGCTCCTTGCCAGGGCAGCAGTGACACCCCGGAGGCGCCACACTGGTGCTGCTGGGTTCCTCCCGGCCACCGGCGTTTTGCCCTCTCAACTCTGCCCAGGGAACAGAAGGCAACAGACGTGGGGTTGTGTTTTTCTAGGTTTCAGCCTTGGGTAGGAAACCCTGCCCCTAAATCTTCTTCATAGGGTGGATGAAGTGACTCTGTGGTGAGTCATGTGGACACCCCACTCCGTAGCAGAAAATAACCAAGCTGACTATTTAGTACTTCCCAGTTGCCAGGCCCTGTTCAAAGGGCTTTCCGTGTGGTGGCTCATTGGATCTTTACAATATTCCTAGGCAGTAGGTTCTGGTTTTTTGTCTGTTTTACAGAAGACACTGAAGTACACTGAGATTAGGTCACTTGCCTGAGAGTCCACTGCTGGTAAGTCATGGAACCCTGGCAGGCAGATTCTTTACCGGATTCTTTACCACTGAGGTACCTAGAAGCCTTGACTTACTATTTGACTTAATCTTTTCTCTCTCTTTTTTAAAAAAATACTGATACATTTATTCTATTTGGCTGTGCCAGGCCTTTGTTGCAGCATGCAGGGTCTTTAGTTGTAGCATGTGGGTTCTGTTTGCTGACCAAGGATCGAACCCTGGCCCACTGCATTGGGAGCTCTGAGTCTTAGCCACAGGGCCACCAGGAAGTCCCAATCCTTTTTCTTATTAACCTATAGTTTTCCCTTCACATTTACATTTTTAGTTCTTATCCACTCTCCCACCCCCATCTCCCGCCTCCTGCCTTTATATCCATTTTGACCCCACCATCTGTCCTCTTGGATTTTATCCTTCCCTAAAACCATTGTCTTAGAGCTCAAAAGGAATATTAGAGTTGATCTGGTACATACTCCTGCTTTTTTTTTTAAACTTTTTATTCTGTATTGGTGTGTAGCCAGTTAACAATGTCGAGATTGTTCAGGTGAACAGCAAAGGGACTCAGCCATATATGTACATGAATCCATTCTCCCCCAAACTCCCCTCCCATCCAGTCTGCTGCATAACATTGAGCAGAATTCTGTGTGCTATACAGTAGGTCCTTGTTAATTTTCCACTTTAAGTACAGCGGTATATATATGTCCATCCCAAATTGTCTGACTATCTCCACCTTGGAATCTTCCCCTCTGTCAACCATAAGTTTGTTCTCTAAATCTGTGTCTGTTTCTGTTTTGTAAATAAGATTATTTGTATCATTTCTATTTAGATTCCCCATATAAGGGATATCATACAATTTTTCTCCTCTGACTGACTTCATTCAGCATGACTATTTCTAGGTCCATCCATGTTGCTGCAGATGACATTGTTTCGTTCATTTTAATGGCCAAGTAATATTCCATTGTACATATGTACCTTATCTTTATCCATTGCTTTCTTGATGGGCATTTAGGTTGCTTCCGTGCTCCCGTTTTATGAAGAGGAAACTGAAGCTGGGAGAGGTGGAATAGCTCGCTTACCCAATTACGCGTAACAGACTAGCACTTGAACATTAGTTTCTTAACTCGAGTCTGCCACTCTTTCCATCACATCACATTTACTGCCTGCTGCCTTTGCCCTCAGACGAGCTAGGTTCCAGCCTGTTAGACTGAACTATTTTGTTTACTTGGGCATTTCTGATTTTTTATTGTAACACTCATATATCCTGAGAAGGCCTGGGACAGTTCCTCATGTACAGTTAGACGGTGCATCTCTGTATCTGTACTGCGTAACTGGAACCTTATGTATCCATGAACTTTCAAGGGGTGGTTAAGTGGATCTCCCAATATTAAGGAGTTTGGGGAATAGTAGATCATTTATTGACTTAGAACTAATCAGACTTAGAGTCCAGGCCAGTGCTCAGAGATGAAGTGCTCAGACCTATTTATTTGCAAATAGAAGAGTAAAGTGATGACAGCTCTGTCAAGAATTACAGTGTGTATACCAGCACTGTGTCATGTACTGCACCCTGTATTCCTCAGTCTTCACAGCAGTCACATAAGACAGTTCGCATTTTTATGTTAATATTTGAGAGATGAGGAAGCTGATATGCAAGGGGGTTGACTAACTTAGCTGAAGTCTCACATTTAGAGAGAAATTTCTATACGAGGAGAACTTACAAAAATAGGTGGACTCTACAGTTTGGAATTGTTCATACAAATTGCTTCCTGATGGCAGAGCTATGGGCAAAATGATTTCTTGGGTTCTTTCCATCCCTATGGTGTATGAAAGTGCCTCTGGGCCTGTTGCCACTCCTGCAGGGGGCCTGGCCAAGGTCAAGGCTTCACCCCTGCCTCATGCCCAGGGAGCCGGAAGTGCTAAGCAAAATGAGCTCCTGGAGCATAGCCTGATTAAATACTGAGCACGCACCAGTGACTGTCACAGAGGCTTCGTTGTGGGCTTTGCAGGCTTCTCTTAGGTACATTTCTAATATGAGACATCTAAGAAATTATGAGGTTATATTTATTTAATTCTTATTTTGAGATTTTTCTCCAAATTTAGATTGTCTGATTTTTTTTCTCCTGATGGACTTAATCCTATTGTGTGTGTGTTGGCTCAGTCATGTCCGACTCTCAGCGGCCTCGTGGACTGTAGTCCACCAGGCTCTTCTGCCCATGAAATTCTCCTGGGAAGAAATCTGGTGTGGGGTACTGTTTCCTACTACAGAGAATCTTCCCGACCCTGGGATTGAACCTGAGTCTCTTGCATCTCCTGCGTTGGCAGACGAATTCTTTACTACTAGCACCACCTGGGAAGCCCAATCCTATTGTTAAATTTTCTGAAAAGTCAAAGTTTCATTCATTCAGTCAGTCATTCATTGAGTATGTATCGAGACCCCACTGTCCACCAGGCACTGTTTTCAACAGGTCAGCGAACAACACAGTCCCCACCCCCACCCCGCTCTCATGGGGCTGGTCTTGGCTTCGTGCCTTTCTTCTTCCCTATCCTTTGTACCCATAGGGAGGTTTGTGCTCCTGGAAAGAAAGATGTATATATATATATATATATATTTTTTTTTTTTTTTTCTTTTTGCCAGATTAATAGTCTGTGTAAAAGGACTCTCCCCTTCAAATTCCAGAGTATGTTACGATTGTCCACAGCGAGCCAGCCTGGGTGCCTTTCCTTTGCAAACGACTCTCAGGCACCAGGAAGCCTCCTGACAGGCCCTGGCTCACCGCTCTTCTGCAGGGTGCCCAACTCACAGAGAAGCCTGGGAGGTTACAGTTTCTGCCTTCCTTACCTTCAAGGCTGTGTTTTGTCTGCAAGACTGTTTTTGACATCTCACACAGTGAAACGATGCCATAATCGCAGTGATAATTTGGAATCCAGGACCTGTGTTTTATCGAACTCTAATAATGTGGCGTTTCAGTTCTCTGGCACAACAGTTTTTTTAGTATAACAGACATAGCTTATATGAGGAGGATACCTTTAGTAAAGAAGCCTTGGAAATCAAAAGAAAGTTAGGGATTGCCATCCAACTTCCTTTCTGTCTGGTGCTGGAGGACAAGTGGATAGATGCCAAGGAGGGCGGAAAAGAGGTGAGATGCAGTGTGTTCAGTAACTGAAGAAAAGCTGTGGACCAGGGTGGTGTGGAATGGTCTGCTGTGTGCTCTTGGCAATTTTCCAGCATGAGTGAGATTTTGCTCACTCTGTGGTGTGACAGCGCCAGCTATTTGTACAGAGCACACAGCAGACAAAACCTTTTCAGACAGATGGAGGCCAAGTGAAGTCTGGTCTCTTCTCCTTTTGTTGTTGGAAATTCTGTGAGAAGGGGAGAGGGAGCCCCAACTGTACACAGCCCCCCTCCTCCTGGTCACTTCACTGCTTAGCCATTCCTCAATCCCTTTCTGAAACAAATAGGAGCACATTCTTTATCCACCTTGGTGACAAAGACTGCAGAGAAGTCCAGGGTAGCTCTTCCTCTGGAAGTGCCGGCTCCCCTTAATTCAGATGGGAGTGTGTGAACTACCCCATTCCAGGGATTATTTTTCCTCATCACCTCCCCTCTTCCTTGGCTGGCCACCAACCTGGCCCAGGTACCTCTTCTGTCAGGTACCTCTTCAGGGGCCTGCCTTCCAAGATGACTAAACTCTGCATTAAAAGTTAATACTCTCGGTTTGAGTCTTCATGGTCTTCAAAGACATAAAAAAATTTTTTTTATTGAAGCATAGTTGATTAACAATGTTGTGTTTCAGATGTACAGCAAAGTGATTCTGTTCTACATATACACGTATCTGTTCTTTTTTTTTTCCACCATACTGCACGGCTTTCAGTATCTTAGTTCCCTGACCAGGGATTGAACCTGGGCCCTCAGCAGTGAAAGCTCAGAGTCCGAACCACGGGACCACCAGGGAATTCCCTCCAAAGACATTTTTATTTGGAAAATACATAAAACATATACGAAGACAAAAAAAAAGACATAAGATTTTGATTTTTGAAAATATCCTTTTTTTTTTTAACTTTTTTTTGCCATGCCGCATGGCATGTGGCATCTTTATTTCTCTTCCAGGAATAAAGCCCATGCCCCTCGCATTGGGAGCACAGAGTCTTAACCTCTGCACTGCCAGGAAAATCCAAAAATATATTTTTAATGAAGTAAATTTTCTCACCTCTACCCCTCCCAATTCCTCCACCTAGGCAACCACTGGTAATAGTTTGAATATACATCCATCCTTCTGAGTTTTTCCGTGGCTGTGCAGGTTGCTATACTTTATATCCATAAATATAAAATATTTTTTGATTCACACACACAAGGAAGGCTTATGTAGATATTTTTGGCTAGGCACATTGTATTAGTTCCTAAGTTTGCTGTAACAAAGTACCAAAGGTCAGGTGAATTATAACAACAGAAATTAATCCTCTGACAGTTTTGGAGGCTAGAAATCCAAACATCAAGATGTTTCAGGGCTCTTCTCCTTCTCAAAGGCTCTAGGGACAAATCCTTCTTGGCTTCTTCCAGGTTCTGGTGGTTGCCATCAGTCCTCGGCATCCTTGGCTGTGGCCACATAACCCTGTTCAGCCATCTTCCCTCTGGGAGTCGTCGTGCGGCCTCTCTTCTTCTGATAAGAATGCATGTATATTGAATTTAGAGCCCACCCCACTTCGGTATCACCTCATCTTAGTTAATCACATCTGCAAGGAACCTATTTCCAAATATGGTCAAATTCTGAGGTTCCAGAAGCACTTAAGTTTTAGTGGGGGGACACTATTCAACCCAAAATACACGTTTTTCAGGAGTTTATATTATTCCATTGTGTGAGTATTGCTTAATTTAACAGTTTCTAGATTTTTTTGCTGTTATTAAAAAAAAGAGATTTGGGACATTCATATACACATATTTTTATATACATATACTATTATTTCTGTGGGGCTTCCCCGGTGTTTTAGGTGGTAAAGAATCTCCCAGCGATGTGGGAGACCCCAGGTTTGATACCTGAGTAGGGACAATCCCCTGGAGAAGGGAATGGCCACCCACTCTAGTATTCTTACCTGGAGAATCCCATGGACAGAGGAGCCTGGCGGACTATAGTCCAGGGGGTCACAAAGAGTTGGACATGACTAAGCAACTAACGCTTCACTATTATTTCTGTAAAACAGATTTTTGGAAGTAGAATACCTGGGACAGAAAGCATGGGCATTTTACATTTTAATAAATACTTAAAAATTATCTTCATAAACTTCTGTCAGTGTGTAACTTTCATTAACATGTATTGGTCATCTACCTTGGATATTATCATGGTTTTGCCAGTCAAGTGACTGAAAAGTGGTATCTCACTTTAAGTTGCATTTCTTCAGTTATCAGTGATGGTGGATGTCTTTTCAGATGTGTTTTTAGGCCATTTGTATTTATTTTTCTGTGGACTACTTGTTCATATTATCTACACAGAGAGAACAAAACAGTGCCCTTTGCCTCCAGACCTCCTGCCCAGCACGGAGGTGACCCATGAGCTGTCGGAGGTGAAGGTCCTCGGGTCTGCCATATGCCCAGTGTCTGTCACAAGGCTCTTACTACATCCTCTAACTGTACCTGTGCCTAAGGAGTGTATCCCCCATAGATTATAAGCATGACCATACTTTATAATTCTTTTGTGTTACCCCAGGATGCCTTTGGGCACTGAAACATTTCCTAGAGTTAATTTGGCAGGTGGTGGATTGTTGTCTGTTGTTATTCTCATACATTTTTTTATTCTAGATAAACTTTAGAATGCAGTTATCACAGCCCTACCTCATCCCCACCTTCACCAATAAGAGACTCTGTTCAGAGATTTTATCCAGTTGTGTTAAATTTATATATGTGTGTTTTTGAGTAGGCTTGATGTCTTTATGACATATAGTCATTTATCTAGGTCTTATTTTATATCCTTCAGTAAAATTTTATAGTTTTACCTTTTTTGTTAAGTTTTTTGCCAGTTATTATGAATGAGATCATTTTCCATTTCTGTTTTTAAAAGATTATGGTTAGTAATGTAAGAACAAGGTTTCCTAGGTGGTTCAGTGGGTAAAGAATCCGCCTACAGTGCAGGAGATGCGGGTTTGATCCCTGGGTCAGGAAGATCCCCTGGAGAAGGAAATGGCAACCCACTCCAGTATTCTTGCCTGGAGAATCCCATAGACAGAGGAGCCTGGTGGTCTACAGTCCATAGGGTCGCAAAGAGCCAGACATAACTGAAGCGACTGAGCACACACAGACACAGTATAGGAACAGTGTTGATGTTTACGTGTCTAGAGATCTCTACCTTGTATTCTGCCACCTTAAATTCTCTTTTTAGTATTCTGTTCTTGTTTTCTTTTCCTCTCTGGGTTTTCTTCCTCCACCTGCTGTTCAAGCATCTCTACCTGGAAATCCCAAGAATACCTAAAGCTCAGAATAAAACTAAATTAAGTGACAGTTAAAATAATCTTTTGATACTCTTAGGTTCAGAACTGCTGCTACTAGCCCATGAAGCAGGCTTCCCTGGTGGCTCAGATGGTAAAGAATCAGCCTGCAGATCATTTTCCATTGAACCCAGGATGGGTTCAATCCCTGGGTTGGGAAGATCCCCTAGAAGAGGGCATGGCAACCCACTCCAGTATTCTTGCCTTGAGAATCCCCATGGACAGAGGAGCCTGGCAGGCTGCAGTCCATGGGGTCACAAAGAGTCGGGCATGACTGAGCGACTAAGCACGAACACAGCCCACGAAGCACCTTTGTGTATGTTAGAAGAATTTCTCCCAGCACTTCACTCTTGGTATGATTGTCAGAATTAATGGACTCATTTGGAATATGACATGTTATTGCAGAAAAATGTGATGATAAGTATTTGCAGCCCTCCAATGTCTCCCTTAAATGAGGAGCTCTAGGACCATCTCAGCCTGTATAGATGGTCTCCGCAGTGCTGCTGAGAGCCATGGATTTTGTCATCACTGCCTCTGGAATCACCCCTTTCTTCCCAAGCCCACTGCCTCAGACTCGTTAAATTTCCCCTCTCATCACCGTACACCTCCTCCCTCCCCAATAAGAGGACAGAAACAAAGCATAACTGGGTCTGCCTCCTCCCAGCCTCCCTCTTCCGGGACATGCTAATCACGCCGCAGAATAGCCTTCCTAGAAGGAAGCCCTAGAGCCCTCGTCACTGTCCTCCTCAGCGTCTGTGTTGTTCCCGCCCCGCGCCCTTGGGTGGTGATTCCTTTTGCCTGCACTCTCAGTTTGCTCATCTGTCAAATCAGAATAGTGATGCCGCCTCAGTAAGTACATGGTAAGGAGTAAACAGTATACTACCCGTGAAAATACAGCTGACATTGGGCTTGGTGCTGATCACTTTAATCTTCTCTTCCTTTCCTTCCCCCTCCCTCACAAGTACTTTGGAAACTGAAATGCTATATAACTGTAACATAGTATGTTGCCTCAGGGCTCTATTTTGGCAGCTTTTCTTCTGTGAGAATTAAGACTTTTCAACTGAATTTGACTCAATATAAGTTGCATTTGGGGTTTCCCAGGTGGCTCAGTGGTAAAGAATCTGCCTATCAATGCAGGAGACGCAGGAGATGCGGGTTCGATCCTTGGGTCCGGAAGATCTCCTGAAAGAGGAAATGGCAGCCCACTCCAGTATTCTCGCCTGGAAGATCCCGTGGACAGAGGAGCCTGGTGGGCTAGAGTCCACGGGGTCGGTCACAAAAGAGTTGGACATGACTGAACAACCGAACACATTCTGAACACATAATTACTTATGCCTCATTGTATGTCTGTTACCCGGAGTTCTTGTGTTTTGGCAAAAGTTCATCATATTTGACCTCTAATAAGGAACATGTGAAAATAGCCTAGAAGGGAAAATAAGAGGGTAACTGCAGCCTCAGCGTGCCGCTAAAACAGGTGCCACTGAAAGTTTTTCCACTGCCCCTGGAGCCTCGCAGCGATCGCTGTGTGCTGTGGCGTGTGCTCGTCCCAGGGGTGAGAATAGTGGGTGGTGCTGCCTGCGGGAGACACAGAGTCTGTCTGCAGGAGATGGGGGCTCAGGGGACATGCTGAGCACACGCACCGCCCTCCCCTGGTGAGTGTTTCTTATCCTGCAGACTCCTGCCTTGTGCTCACTACAGACGATGTTTTGTGTTAAGAGTCAGTTTCCACGTCTGTTTCTTGGCTCAGAGAACTGATTTCCTTTCAGCCACTTTCGATTGTTGTCTTTTGTTCTAGGCTCTCTCCTGATTGGGTTTTCATTGGGCTTTAATCAGAAACCATCTGGTGAAACATTTTGGATTCAAATTAAAGATCTATCACAAACACATATCTCAGAGAACACAGATGAAACCCAGACTGGACCAGAAAGCAAACAAGACATAATGTAATAATATTATGAACAGAATAGTCTCAGAGGGAAGGAACGCAGAGAAAACCAAGAAGGGCTGCATAGAAATAGAGCCAACCCCTCAAAGAGGGACCCACCAGAGTAGGGTGTGGGGGAGCCAGCGAGCGCTCACATCAGGGCCTGAGTGGGATGTTCTTCTAGTTCTGACCACCCTGCAGTCCTTGGGGCTGGAAGCCACAGTTAGTAGCCCTTTCCCCTCCCCTGAAGTGGGACAGAGCGCTGATGAGCAGAGGCCATTTACTTTACTCCACAGATGGGCCCTGAAAAGTCCCATCTCTCCTCTCCATCCCTTCTCTTTGCACCCTCTCACTCTTCCTTCCCAGGGCAGTCCTGGCCCCGCCTTGTACCTGTGAGCCTGGGGTCTAGGATATCAGAGAAATGCTGGCATCACTGGCAGTGGGATCACCCTGCCTGCCTGCCCTCCCCCACGTGCTGTAGCCGGTTCAGACCTGTTGGTCACAGGTTAGAAAACCGGGAAGGAACTGCATCTCCAACCCCATGTCACAAATACCGCTCGCCAAACTAACTGACTTCAGTTGTTGATCTGACTAAGGAGATACTTGTACGTGTTAAAAAATACTTTCCACAAAGCCTGGAAGAGTTTACAGAGAGAAGGACCTCCCCTCTCCACCTCTGTCCCCTAGCTAGGCTGTCTGCTTCCTTCTTGAGGGTTCACTTATTTGATATGTATCTTTTCAGAGGTCACCCATGCTGATCACTGTGAGCTTTTAAAATTATTATGCCTCTCTGTCTCCTGGATTCACCCACTGTATTTGCTTTCTCCACATGCCTTCCTCTCTCAGACTTTGATCCCTGGTGGACAAATGACTGTGAGCAGAATGAGTCGGACCCCATCCCTGCCAACTGCACTGGCTGTGCCCAGAAATTACCCCTCCAGGTGATGCTCCTGGAAGATACCCCAAGAAAATTTGAGAGGCTTCATCCTCTGGTAATCAAGGTGCGCAGAAAGACTGGTTCTCCCACTGCCTTCATAACCCATTAAATGGCTAGAAAGCATCAAGTCCTGGGACATTCCTTATAAGTAATTTCGTGTTGTCTTGTTGCACTTTTGTTTTCTGCCTCCCCAAGACGGGACAGTCCTTGTCGACTGAAGGGCTTCAGGATTTTTTGTGCCAGTATCCGGAGGTGACAGAAGGCTTCACCGAAGGGTTTTTCACCAAGTGGTGGCGCTGCTTTCCTGGACGGTGGTTCCCATTTCCGTACCCATGGTGAGTGCAGAAAGGGGCAACCAGCCATGTGTGTGCGCGCGCGTGTGTGTGTGTACAGAAAGAGGGCAGAGCAAATGTCAAAATGGTACTGCCATGACCCTGCTATGCCCGGCACTGTGTAAACTTTACCACACACCCTCCAAGTCAAGTGATAACTCCAGAGCAGTGTTGAAAACCTGATGGGAGAGAAAGGGGCTGAGTTGAAGAAGTGTGTCAAGAGGGGCGTCACCATGGTGGACACCGAGATTGCCTAATAGAAGCACAGTTTACTTCTAACTGTAGTGTTTGGCATTTGCTTTCATGCTGAGTGGGTCCTGAGTGTTGCCTGCAGAAAGAGCATAGAGAATAAAAGGGAAGGTTATTTCTTGGCATTTGTTGGTGCCAGGCAGCATGCCTTGATGCTTAATGTCTGTTCCTCATTGGAGATGCTCATCATGGCGCTGGGAAGTCGAAATTGTCATTGTCGTTTTTCCGTTCAGGAAAAGTGGGAATCAGAGAGGTTAAGTACTTTGCTTAAGGTCACCCAGCCAACACTGAAACCCGCATCTGTCTCCCTGTTCCTTCTTGGGTCTTATAGAAGACATGGGCCATTTCTTGGGGGTGAAACTTGCTTTCTGCAAAGAAAAGGAATGCCAGTTTACTTCTAGAATCGTTCCGAAGAGGATTAAAACTGCTTTTTCAGGCTTTTTGTTGGGTAGTTTCTCTGCTTCTGCCTTTCTTTAAATTTGCTGTTTATTTGCATGATCAAATACTCGGTTTATGAGTTGATACAGGCTTCCCACGTCATACTGCTCCACTTCAAAAGGGTCATGATTGTTGCCCCCTCCTCCTCCCTTTTCCTTTCTTGCCCTGCCTGCTGTTACTTCAGTCTCTTTGCCAAGAGAGGATGAATGGAGTGTTTCTTTTCTCCCTCTATATGTTGTTTTAGCTGGATTTTATAAACATCCCACCCACACAGACAAATTGTGGCTGTAGAGTGAGTGTGTGTGTGTGTGTGATGTTTCAGTTAATTGATTCGGCATGACTGTTCTTCATGGACCGAATACTTCTTGTTGTCCTGACATCTTTCCCTCTTCACCCACAACCCACAGTTTTCCCATCCTTGCCAAGCTCTCCTTAGCCATGGTTTTGGGCTGGCTTGCCCAGTTTAACTACCTTTTCCCTCTTGTACACATTCTACAGGAGAAGACCCCTGAACAGATCACACATTTTACGTGAGCTTTTCCCTGTTTTCACCTATCTGCCGTTTCCAAAAGAAGCCTCCTTGAAAAAATGCTTCCTTCTTCAACCAGAACCTATTGTGGGGAGTAAGGTAGGAAATTCTGAGAAGATTTGGATCTAGAATTTTTCTTGTTTGGTACCTAGGCTGATGTCATAATCAAAGCCTTCCCTGCATGTCAACTTAGAGGGTGAGCTGAAGGGTCATCCACAGAATCTGGAGTTCTCTCTTCCTGCTGCTTGCCAACACACCTGCAGCGGCCTGACTTTTTACTGAAGGCATGCTTCCAGAAAGTCTAGTGACCTCGCAGATCTATTACCTGCCCTTAACACCTGGGGGCAAGCTACCTTTCTACATTAAAGGAAGTAGAATCCTCAAGTTTAAAGAGTCCTGAGCATGCAGTCAGACTGCTCTACCTCCAAGTCGAGAGCAGGCAGACTGTGAATGAATAGTGTGTAAATGAACAGTCCAGCGTTTCTCATTTTGTAGGTATAAGGAAACTGACCTCCAGAAAAATTAAATGATTTGCCCAAGGACACAGCAAGTTACTGAGAGGTCTCACCACCTTCCACTCTCAGATTGGCTTTCCCCAGAAATAAACACATGAGAAGCTTCAGATGGAGAGCAAAAAGGGAGAGCAGAAAGCTTGGGAGCGTGGTTCAGAAACAAGGGCTGACAAGCACGTGCCTGAGGCAGTGTGTGCGGCACTGCCTCTCCCCTCTGTCTGTGGCCAAGTACCCGGAGCCCACGTTTATACTCTGGGGCCGGCGGACTGGCTAGAACTGTTCTGTCCTCGTGTCTGTTTACTTTTCTCTGAATTGCTCTTTTGTTGAGTCTCAACCCTGAGGAAGCTTTTTGAGTCTGGATTGGTTTGGAATAATTAAAAGGATGAATTTTCCTTTGTTAAAAAATTAAATTTGCTGAATTGCGACCCCTACCAACTCTGGATTATGTCTTTAACCTCCTGACACTATTGTTTGGGTCCAAATGTGCTGAATCGTGTTAAAGGAATTTCAAAGCCTTTAAAAAACAATCATTTTGTCTAGAAGTAAACTTCTGCCTGCCAGCTGTAGGGTGGAGGTGCTGGGCTCTGGCTTCAGGTTTTTAAGAAGTTTATTCTGCTGTCTTCAGCTAGAACTCGGGGCCTTATTATGATTTCATCTTCATAATTATGATACATGAAAAAATTTTGGGTGAGGGCCTTTATCACTGTCTTGGGTTTTCCCACTTGAATCTTAATTTCACCAGTCTGCCGAACAGGGACACCAGGGAGCCCAGCCAAAGGGGTAAATACAGAGTTCTGCAGATGCCTGTCAGAATCATCTTGTTGTGGTTCTCAAGGATGTTTTTGGAAGGGGAGTGGCCCAAATAGGCAGAAATCCTGAGAGTCTGATTTCTTAGAGCATCTGTTCCCCACCCTGGCCCAGGCTCTCCTTTCTCCACAGCCACGTTACTCCACCCTTGGTCCACATCCCTGGGCCCTGGACTCTGGTAAAGTCATGTGTCTGTGGGCCCAGATTCCAGGAGGCAGCCTTGGGATAGAAGATAAGCAGTGGGGTCCGATTGTTGAGAGACCCTGGGGGAAGAGGTGAGGGGCTCCAGGGCCCACTTTTTCCACCCCAGGATGTTGCCTGGGGCTGGACCACTCCATCCTGTCGTCTGTTTCTCCTGAATGTGGAGGAGCTTGGTCCCATCCCTTCTCAGGCCTATGTGAAATAGAGACATATCTGCTTAGCTTTTGGCCTTCTGGAATTTTTTCAAGACTGCTCGTGACAGGGCTTCTGTCAGTCACAGCAGCTCCAGACACTCGTCCTCCTTCTGTCACTACAGCAACAGTTGCAGTGGCTTGAAGCGTTTCCATGGACACAGAGTCATGGCCAGGGCCTGTGGGGAGCAACAGAGAGACCAGGGTTGGGAGGCAGGAGACGGTAGGGCCACACTCTCAGGCTCTGGAGGACCCAAATGGTAGGAAAGAAACCAGGACGTGGCCTAAGGAGTCGGACTTCTGACTCCTGCTCTGTAAGGGTGCATAAGGGGTTGGGGTTTTCTCTCGCCATCTAGACAGGAAGAGAAGTCTGACCGAGTGCGCCCTAGACAGGAAGAGAAGTCTGAAGCGCGCCCTGTCCCTTCGTCTATACTCCCTGCCCCTCCCAAGCCCCAGGCACACAGCAAGTTGCACTTAGTGCCTGCGGGAAGCAGGACTGATGCCCCGGTGGTTCAATGGTAGGGAATCTGCCTGCCAATGCAGCAGATGCAGGAGATGCCAGCTTGTTCTCTGGGTCAGGAAGATCCCCTGGAGGAGGAAATGGCAACTCACTCCAGTATTCTTGCCTGGAAAACTCCATGGGTGGAGGAGCCTGGCAACTACAGTCCACATGCCCTCAGAGTGCTGTAGTTACCCGTGCAGTTGTACATCCTTAGCTTTCAAAATCAGAGGCTGATCTTACTGTTACTAGTCCTTAGTCAGTAGCATCATGTATCTGCTCACCTGGGTCTTGCCAAAAAATTGTAAACTTGAACTTGCTGCTGTCTGATTCTCTTGAAAAGTCTGACAGTAAGAAATAATATTCCACAGACCATTGCCCAGAGGATATGCAGACTGTCTGTTTGGATCAAACTAGACCCGCAGAAGATTGCATATTTAGACCACCACATGTTGGCCTCTGTGAGACTTTTGTTAAAATACAATTAGATATTTTGCCTATGACCTACTTGGAAACTATGGCTAGAAATTGTGAATTATGAAGCTTGAGCCATTTCTGCTACAGGGCTGTCATTGCAGATGTTTCCCACAAAACTACACAATGTCTCTTTAAGAAAAACCCTAGAAGAGATCTTACCGTGGGACTTCCCTGACAGTCCAGTGGTTAGGACCCTGAGCTTCCATGGCAGAGAATGCAGATTTGAGCTCTGGTTGGGAGCTAAAATCCCCCATGCCTCCTTGACATGGCCAAAAATAAAAAAAAACAGAAGTCTTCCCTTAGCCTTAGTACAGGGAGATGCCATGCTTAGCAGAAACTAACTTGTTTTTTGTCTTTCAAACAAAATTGTGAGTTTTATTCTTGGTTCTGTCTTCCTCTTTGCGTAGGCTGCTAGGAGATCCAGAGCCACATGTGTAAGAATTTTTGTGTGTTCCTCTCCCATGCCCCAGGATTTGACTTGGTTTTCTTTTGCTTCCTTTCCTTCCCCCGTGTCCTCTCCTCCAGATGCACAGGATGCATGACCTGTTCACCATCGGCAGCGGGGAGGCCATGCTGCAGCTCCTCCCGCCCTTCCAGTGCCGCAGCCACTGCCAGTCCGTGGCGATGCCGCTGGAGCCAGGCGATATCGGTAGGTGGAGCCCCCAGAGGGCAGGGTCAGCTGCAGGGTCTTTCTAGGTTTTAACTCAAAAAGGCATTCTAAAAAGTAAACTCTGCCTTCGCAAAGATTTATTAAAGTCAAAAATAGCTTTTTTTTATTAGCAAGGTCGATTATTTATGCTTAGATGTAATGATAAATGTGCATTACTGAGAAAATATAGCAAAGAGAAATGGGTCATATGCACATTTAGAATGCATGTGTCCGTTGGCTTTAGAGATTTCAAATTAGGAGGAATTGTTATGGAAAATATTTAGAGCAATACTTTCTTTGCAGATCAGGACATTGAGACCAAGAGAGGAGAGGTGACCATTCCAAGGCCCAACCGTCAGTTAGGCAAAGCATCAGTCTTAAGTGACTCCTTTTACTTACTCAAGCCAGAGGAGGTACAATTCAGATTTGATGAAACCCTTTCTGTGCCCAGTTTGCTGGTAAAACAACTCAGGCAGTATGTAAGGGCAACAGTCACACAAGGAAATACTACCTTCCTTGTGGATCCCATAGTCTGGTCACAGCCTCACAGTCATGACCCACCCTTGGCTCCATGAGTTCCCGACTGTGACTTGTTCTGTGCCTTACCATCTACAAATCGGTTCCGAAGAAACAGACTTGAATCAATCACTATCAGTTTGACAATAGAACTTTCTTGGCAGAAGCAAAATAAATCAACAGGCATCACCGTTGCCCTTCTTGTTTTTCTTGCTTGTTCTTCTTTCACAAAACCTAGGGGAGCCCTGACTCCCTGACAGAGCCCAGACTGATTTTCCAGTTTATTTCTTTTAATTTTTTTTTTATTTGGAAGACCCCAGTCCCTAGAAACCTCTCACCTCGCTTGGAGGTAGGGTGCATACTGAAAACTGCCGGACTTTAATCCAAGTTTCATAACTTTTATTTCAATTTAAAAATGAAAAAAATGCACAAATTAAGCACTTAGCCGATAATGGAGCACAGCTGGCTTGGCCCTTGAGAATTACTGCAAGAAGAGAGGATTCTTGTGTGGAAATTAGTCCAAACCCGTCGTTCTGTAGTGGAGTGACGCTGCACAAGTCTGTGTGGCATTCTGGTTTTGGAATGTGTAGCTGTGCTTGAAAAAGTTTCTGTCTTATGTTCTCCAAATGCCTGACAGTTCAGACAGCTCCAGAAACACGTTCATTACCCAAATTCCAGGTTTTCAGCTCCCACAAGCATCCCGAGTGCCAATTGTAGAATTTAGGAGAAAAGGGAAAAAAAATGGGTGACTGGCAGTGATCAAAGAAGCTTTGATTCCGTGATCAAAGGCTGGTGTGGCTAGTCCAGAATGGCCCAGAATCCAGAGACTGATCCTTGTCTTTCTATGACCGGCCAGTCGCTGACCGGAGGGAAAGGAGCCCTGTGCTTGGCAGTGTCTGTGAAGGGCAGAATGTGACAGGAGTGTGGAGAAGGGATGGAGGCTGATGAGAACCAGGGGAGAGGGCAAGTCAGGAGAAGGTTGGGGGTGGGGAGGCCTGGGGAGGACAGTGGGCTCGGGAAGCAGCGGCAGAAGTAGAAGCAATGGCTTCAGCTGCCGCAGGGAAGAGTGAGGAATGACAGTGGAAGAGAGAAACTTTAGTGCTGTAAAACAGATGGCCACTCTTGCACCTCAGAGACCCTCAAGAATAGCACCATGTCAAGCAGATTCTGTGTTTTTTGACAAAATAAGCATCATCCCATGATGGTTGGGTTCAGAGGACAGTGTTCAAGGTCACCAGAAAACCCATGATGGACGACATTTTCAAGAGTTACGTGGGTGTTGAGTGTCAGAGGCTGACGCTGGTAAGCCCATGTTACCTGCTGTGATGGTACAGTCACAGCTCATAGTGACCTTTCTTGAGTCACCAAACGGAGGTTACATTCCATTCAATGCTCTGAGTTTAAAGATGAGTGGTGTATATCCTTCTCTAGAAAATTTTTCATCAGGAAGTTACTGAAGTATTAAAAGTTTTTTGATTTTACCTTTCTAGCCCATTCCTAGATATCATTGCTCAAAAGATACAGGTCATGACCCTAGGGTTCATAAAGCAGCCCCTGGGAAAGACCCTTGGCAAACAGGGCTCTTGAGTCACTGACTTTGGGAAATGCCTGTCTTGTTGAAACACAGTACACATTAGTGTACAAAAGGCTCTGAAAAGCCCTGGAGGGATCTAGTGGTTTTCAAACTTACTTGACCATGGAACCCTTTTTCCCCTGAGCTGTATTATAGGGTGCTACTGTTTGCAGAATACAATTTAGGAAGTATTGGTTTGGGTTAATCTGGATGTTGCAAGAGACATGTTGTATATAACCTCAGGAGAATTGGACAGGGCGCCCTGGCCTCCCCTAGAACCTGTCCTGTTTTTTTTTGCTGAAAAAAAATGACCCTGAGAATTGATGCTCCATATCAACCTTATCTGGGACTTCCCTGGTGGCTCATTGGTAAAGAATCTGCCTGCAGTGCAGAAGCCACAGGAGATGCGGATTTGATCCCTGGGTCAGGAAGATCTGCTTGAGGATCCCCTGGATGAGTATGGCAACCCACTCCAGTATTCTTGCCTGGAGAATCCCATGGACAGAGAAGCCTGGTGGGCTACAGTCCATGGGGTCACAAAGAGTCGGACACGATTGAAGTGACTTAGCACACACACATGCACATCAGCCTTATCTAGGGCTTCCCAGGTGGCGATGGTAAAGAACCCACCTGCCAATGCAGGAGACATAAGAGCTGCGAGTTCGATCCGTGGGTTGGGACGATCCCCTGGAGGAGGGCATGGAAACTCACTCCAGTATCCTTACCTGGAGAATCCCATGGACACGGGAGCCTGGGGGACTACAGTCTATAGGGTCGCACAGAGTCGGACACAGATGAAGCCACTTAGCACACAGATGCATCAGCCGTATCTAGAATATCCTGCTTTCTTAAACCTGCTGAACTGTGATTCACGGTTACCCAGGTGAGGGGTGACTGAAACACTTTGGTTCGTGGTTGGGTGAACCCACTGGATGTCAGCTTTCAGAGAGGACTGATGATAGCTGGGGATACTTGTGCTAGGAGGAGCTCACGGACCTCCAGAGCAGGCATGGCCTGAGTCTGTAGGTGAATCTGAGGGCAGCTCTGCAGACCCACCTAGCTTGTGCCCACAAGTCGGCCCAGTCCCTGCCACTCACACGCTTTCCTTGCTGTCTCCCTTCAAGGCTACGCTGGTGCCACCCACTGGAAGGTCTACATTATAGCCAGAGGGGTCCAGCCTTTGGTCGTCTGCGATGGAACTACCCTGTCAGAGCTATAGGACACAGATCTAAAGGAACAGCTTTGAGAGCTGAAGACCAGATCGAAAGGGGGAGAATAAAAACAAAAAACGATGAAACCACTTTCCAGGGGTTGGTTACTTAGTCACCTGCCCTGTGCATGCGTGTGTGAGCCAGTTGTGTGCTGGAGGCAAAGACCAGAGCCAGGGCCTCCCAACTCTTCCAGCCCAGCCGCTTGGCCAGGACTCCGCTACCAATACCGGTCTATGAGAGACGGGCCTCTGCCCGGCCTCTTGGCACCAAAGCCTTGAGGCTGCCTTCAGGCAGGGAGCAGGGTTGGTACCGTCCCTCACTTGCATGGCATGATCCCCTCTGCTGGCTCCTGGCCACGAGAGGGCAGTCAGCAGGTCCTGACTTCAGCGCCATCCTCTGTCAGGTGGGCCTGCCTGTCCCGTCTCCCTGGTAACACCACCCTGTACGTCTTTTGGAAAGCCACGTATGGTTAAAGAAGTCATGTCAGTTTCTCAAGCAGAGTGGAATCTCGAACCAGTGAAAAGGATGAAATAACCTCAAACTGCACTCGAGAAGTGCATTTCCTTCCCAAGTGCGCGTGGCTCTGAGAGTCTCCGGTGCCAGGTCAGAGCCTGATTGTAATTGAAGCAGTAATTCCTAAGGTAATACCTCTCTCCATTCTGTCAGGTTCTCAGTCCCTCCCTCGCCTGTCTGGCCGGCATCTCAGCAGTTGGGCTCCCAGTGCCCCTCCCTTGGCCCGGCCAGAGTCCTTTACTGCTGAGGCAGCACCGCTCTCATCAGCCGTGTTGCTTTTACCAAATGTCTTCAGAGGGGGGTGAGTTAAGAGTGCTGGCCCGGGGAGAGGGCGCCTCCCCGGGTTTGATCTTTTGGGTCCGACTTTCTGCAGAAAAGATGTTTTACAGATGTGTCAAAGTGATGTTGTCATGTGGCTAGGGAAGGAACTCCAGACGCAAAGTGCTGGTCAGCTGGGCGTGCGACTGTGCGACTCTGTCTTGAAATGATTTCTGTCTCTGTACTGGGAACCAAAGTGAGGTGTTTTTAATTCTTGTGAAAATACAAAACCGTGTTCCTTTTGATTGGACAATTCGCTCTGCTTGTTGTTTTCCCCAAGTGCTTTTTGTATGTCTTAAGTATACAAATAAGGACACTCTTTTTTTGTTTCCTTTCCCCCTTTATTAATCCTTTATTGACTTTGTTAAATATCTGGCCTCTGATCATGCCATTGCCAAGCTGAAGGAAAAGAAGCAGATCACGCTACAGCCTCTGGTTCTAAACTGCAGAAATCAGACAGATAGTGGAGGTGTCTGCTGTGTTGAGTTACAGACCAGAGGCAGACAGTGGTGGGGGAAGAGGATGGGACTCACTGCGGGGTCTTTGCCATCCTTTGGAGGCACCCCTGTACCTTGTCCCAGGCCCTCTCTCTACACGTCTCATGAGCATCAGTGAGGATCACTGGGGGCCTGTAAAGGACACGGAGGGTTCACAGAGCTCAGAGCCTCCTCCATGGACTTGAGTGAAAGTAGGATAAACTGTACCTGAGGGAATTTTTGCTTAAAAGAATCAGTACCATGTGTGAAGTAATACAGGAAAAACAAAACTTCATGTCCATATAAAAGGCATGCTGCTAAGCAGTTAGAATTTAAAAGGTTTTAAATCAGAGGGACCATTCAGAGGCCAACTTTGTGCATACTTTTAAAGCCTTTGCAATATCCGTGCCCCTGGTGATTCGTAAACAAGTTCCTTAGAGGTCTCTCAGAGTTCTCTTAAATTAGGCCCTTTGGGTTAACAAAAGAGAGGCTTCCTTAGGAGCAAAGCAACTGTTTTGATGGTCGAAATTCCCTGTTGTGTTTTTATGAATTACCCCGTGTTCCTTCCCCATTTTATTCTGGCCCGTCACACCTTAAATGATCTTAAAATGCCCTCTTCAACTCAAAACTGAAAGACCCTTGTGTGTGTTGGTGTTCTGAGGTCTCCTGTGGGAGGTCCCCAGAGCTGTCAGCTGTCTTCAACAAAGAATGGTCTGGCAGCAGATAAGTAGAAACTTAACGTGTGTACACTACTCATTTTACTTAAAATCTGTCCAGTTCAGAATTGAATGTAGATTTATGTTAGGGGTGAAATTCTTCAAAGAAGGTTTTTTAAATAATGTACCTTCTTCTCAAGGTAATTCTGAAAAGCAGAATCTACCACTGACCAGTCAGTGGTGAGTGAGTAACCAGCTAGTTCCTTTCCAGTTACCCAAGGCTTTGTGTGAGGGTGCCGCAGGGTCACCCCTGCTCACCTAGCTCTCAGCTCCTCCGTGGAAGCAGCAAAAGTTCCTCCACATGACCCAGTGTGGGAAGGAGGCTCATAAAGATGAGGAAGCAGGGTCAGGGGGCTGGTGGGGCCATAGAAATCCCCATGTCTACCACCACCCTAAGAACAAAGCCACAGGGCTTGCTTTAAACAGAGGGCCTTGCTCACAAGTTTGCTGAGTGTTTACCAAGAGGTGACATGGCAGTGAAACTCATGTACTGAGTTTCTCTGGGGAGAAGTCAGCTCTCTGGGGGAGAAAGGCTGCTTTGGCCCCAGTTTGAGGCATTATATCCAGGTGTCCTGAGGTCCCCAAAAGTCAGATGTTGAAAAGAACACTACCCCTGTTCTGGTTCATGAAGAACATAAGTAGAACTTACCCTCTCCCCACTCTCAATTTTTTCAGCAGGGAGAGAGAGTTTCATAACCATGGTTTATGAAAACAGAATCTGCCTCTTTGGTGAAATACAAAACAGTCCATGAAATAGACAAATTTGGGGTCATTTTCTGAGAGAAAGACATAGTAATGTTTCTTAATAACGAAATAGTCCATTCCAGCTTCAGATTGTCTGGGTACACATGATTTTCTCCTCTGATCTTTGCCCAGTCCTGTGAAACAGATATGAGAGCCTCATTTACAAGTAAAGAAACTGGGGCTAAGGACAGTTCCTTTGCTGGCGGTCGATGGCTGGTTCCACAGCACTGTGTCTTCCTGCTCCGGTGCAGAGTGCTGCCCAGGAATGAAGCCATGGGTCAGACTGACTCTGGTGTGCCCAGCTGAGTGGGAGAACCTAGGGGCAGGGTCAGCAAGCCAGGAGCTCTTCGGGGTTTGTTTTTGAAACTGTTTGAGACAGAAATGGAGAGAAGCTAACAGATGACTTTTATAAAAAGCCTTTTCCTTTCCCGTCCCCATCTGAAAGCGCTTTTTAGGAGTTAATGTTCCAGCCATTTTCCCATCACCACAAGTTTCCAGATGTGTGAGAAGCAGAGGGACTCAGCCCAATTCCAGTTGTGGGTCCCCTTGGAGTTTACATCACTTGTTTTTTTGTTCGCGGTTTTCTATTCCCTTCTTCCAAAACCTAGCCTAGGCCTCGGTGTAGGAGCAATTTTAAAACAAAATAATTCCTTAGCTGCAGGTGATGGCCTCAATCATTTTATGTTTTTTATATAGGCAGTGTTCTTTTTTTTTTTTTTTTTTTTGGCTGCACCACACAGCGTGTGGGATCTTAGTTGCCCGATCAGGGTTGAACCCACACCCCCTGCACTGGGAGCACGGAGTCTTAACCACTGGAACACCAGGGAAGTCCCTCACTCATTTTAATACAGTCTGGATGCAGTTTTGCTCATTAGCCAGTGGCTTCCATAGTGAAAATTGAAACCCTCAGAGTAGATGTTTGCTTCTCATGTAATCCTCACCCAGCAGAAGGCCAGGTTATAGAGGAAAGAGACTAGTGCAGGGGGAGAGTCGATCTTGTCTACCTTTTGAGAATCACTTATTAAACAGGAATATTTTAGACTTTTGAGTTTTCCTATTGCTAGAAGGCAAGCTCTCCTGACTTAACAAGTTCCACACTCCTTAACGTCCCCTTTCCAGCTTTTTCACCCACTAAAATTGGTTGAAGGAAGGGAGTGCCAGAGATGTGCTTTAAAGTAACATTTTGGTCTGAGAATCTCTCCATGTTCAGACCCACGGATATTGGGTCCAGAGCTGACGCACGTCAGGGCCAGGCGACTAGGAAGGTGAGGTGCTTACAGAGCGAACTCTGTCACAAATGGAAAGTTTAGTTGCCATCAGCCTCTCCATATCCAGCAGCTGCTTCTGCAGAAGCATCTCAGAGAAGATGGACAGGTGGTCTCCCTCGTGCACACATCCGAGTCCACCCGCCCTGGGCGCGGCATGGCTCTAAGTGCTGGCCCTGGTGAGAAGCCCTCCAGCCAGCTCGTCTGTCGTCCAGGTCGCTTTGCGTCTGGTTTCTCTGCCCTGCATAATTTCAGCATTAGAGCTAACTACATCCGTCAGTTCTCCCTCTCTGGAGACCGTGAGACGTCCAGATCTTTGCAGAATACTGGAGAGAAGAGATGTTACGAAACTCCCAAGCGGAGGCCTGGAATGGTCTAGACGTGATGGGGCTGCCCACGGGCCACTCCTGCCTTCTTGCATCTGTCTGTCTGTCTGTCAGCCAGTGTCAATCCAAGAGTGAGCCATAGCTGCAGACACACGTGCTGAGAAGGGAAACCAGCTTAGTTTTGAGTTTCAGACAGAAATTGGAGAGTCGGGACATCTGTTTCACACCAGGCTTAATTTACCTCTATCCCTCTCCACGGCTCTGTGGGGGAGGCGAGGTCAGCCTGCAAAGCCACCTTGACCTACAGCTCAGCAGGGTCCCAGCCTTCAAGCTTCAGCCCCTCAGAGCACTTCCAGCCTTTCCAGGAACAAACTCTTACCTGTGAGAATTGGTGACCGGAACTGGGCAACACAGGCCGTCATTCCCAGAGAAGACGCAGCCTCCATCATAGATGACCTTCCCTCCAAACTTCTGTCCATAGTCTCATCATCAGAAAAATTCTGGCCATGGTCTCTTCCCCCTCGTCCTTCCTGCGGGAAGGTCAGTGACAGACCCCTAGGGCGGAGGGGAGAAAACTGGAGAGGCAGAGGTGAGCGGGAACTGGGCGCCCAGCAGAGTCCCTACCACCACCAGGGACGAGATCCAGGACGGCTGCAGTTCCTCTTGAGGGAGCCAGGGGTGGTGGGCCCCTTGGGGGGGGGGTCCCAGTGAGCAGAGGGGTGGACACCTGTCCAGCCATGTGGGCTCTGAGTGGTCTAAGCCGTTACTCTGTTCAGTGTGGAATGTTGATTGTAACTT